>NW_008332583.1:2528780-2614189 GCF_000622305.1 Nannospalax galili
AAGGCACTTTCTCCAATGTAAAAAAAAAAGTAACAGTGTTTTTTTTGTTTTTTTTTTTGTCTTTTTGAGACAGGGTCTCCCTGTAGCCCCAGCTATCCTGGAACTCACTATGAAGACCAGGCTGGCCTCGAACTCACAGAGTTCCGCCTGTCTCTGCCTCCCGAGTGCTGGGATTAAAGACATGCACTACCATGCCCGGCTGGTAATAGGATTTTTTAAAAAATGAAATAAACTTATTGTTTGGTTTCTAGTGCTCCTGGTAGTTACGGCAGGAAAAAATTCCTTGGCCTAGAAACAGTTGTTCACCAAAGACACTGACATTTCAGGAAATATTCAGCCGCATAAATACTTATATATTCTAAACTGCCTCCGGCAGCCAAATAAATAAAACATCCTCAGCACAAGAAGGGGCACACAGAGAAATAAGCAAAGAACTAACGGCTATGATACCCCGGTCTGCTCCTCCACCAAAAAAGAAGTCCCCTTTCAAAGGTGACAAAACTAATGGGCCATCAGTCTCAGTCATCAGTAAGGCCAACCATTTCTTTATAAAATAAGGAGAGGTCTAGAGAGATGGCTCATTCAGTAAAGTGCTTGCTGTACAAGCTTGAGTGCTCTGAGAAAGTATAGACTGGTGGGAACCTGGGGCTGGAGCGTAACCTACTCAGGGAGTCCATGGCCAGTGAGAAACTGTCTGAAAACAGCAACAATTTTGAAAATAAAAGTAATAAAATAGGGCTGGAGAGATGACTCAGTGGTTAGGAACACTGGCTGCTTTTGCAGAAAACCCAGGTGTGAATCCCAGCACCCACATGGCAGCTAACAACCGTCCATAAGTCCAGTTTCAGGAAATCCGAGACCCTCTTCTGTCCTTTGTGGGCACTGCACAACACAGGTGCGCTTACATACATGTAGGCATAACACACACATAAAGCAAAAAATAAATTTTTTTAAAAGTAACAAAATAAAGCAAGGTAGTACCCTGAGGGATGACATCCAAGGTCACTCTCCCTCTCTCAGACCCAAGGAGAGGAAGTAGCTAGCATCTAGTTCAAGAGCAAAGTGTTCGTGTTCACCGGGCACAAAGCCTGGCTTCTATTCTTTATACTAAAAACATAAGAAAATTGTTCTAATCTGTGTAACGAATTATATAAGCTATCCTCTGCCTAATAGTCACTGTCTTTGTAAATATGTAGGTAGTATGTTATATTGAACCAGGTGTTGCTCCAGAAGCTTCTGTGAATCAGTCCCTTTAATCCTTGTACCAATGCCATAAGTAAGGATTGCTACTGCTCCTATTTTAACACAGAGAAAACTGAGGCTCATTGATGTGAAATAATTTTAACCACTGATGGTTAATACTGCCATTCTAACCAGATCTACAATCAGCCAGGAAACAAACCCCTGGGCATTTGAGAACTAGGATAACTGTGGTGGGGACATCCACCCTAAATGTGAGGGGGGACCATTCCATGGAATGGGTCCTGGAACCAATAAAAAGAAGCCAGCCGAGTACTCGTGGTCACATCTCTGCTTCCTGACTATGGCTGCAACAAGACCAGCTGCCTTCCAGTCCTGCTGCTGTGGTGGGCTGCGCTATCCTGTCTTTTTAAGTTGTTTTCGTCAAGCGCTTTGTCAGAACAATGAGAAATGTAACAGGTACTAGTTATGTGAACACAGACAAGTGGGGCTCCCACCAAGCCATGCACTAGTCCACACGTCCACACCAGTGTTCCCATACTGTATACAAGATTGGTTGGGGAGGTCTTCAGTTCACATTTACCAGCACAGTATCTACCACTGTGCTTCCTGTATAGATCACAAGCTATTACCTACATCAAAGCCGCAAAGCATTCCGTCAGGCAGGTTAACAACCATCCCATAGGGCTCAACAATCGTTCCCATATGCTATTCAGTTTCTACACTATCCACAGACTTTCCATTTCTAGTTTAGTCTTATTTAAAGCATCAACTTAAATCTTCGAACTAAATGTATTCATTTTAAAGGAGAAGTTGTAACAAAATACATGAAATACCAGAAACATTTGGTTTAGGTAAACAGACTACCACAAATCCTAATAAACTGATCCCAGCATTTCCCCAGTGCCTAGGTATGTCCCCAGAATCCCCTTGGCATGGAGTGCTAAGTGGTCTGGACCTATTTATTAATCACGAGGGATATTCAAAATGAAATCTGCTGTCCATATGACATTGACTCAACGTCCTCCTCAGAAAAGGAAGGAACTTCGCACTAGGAAGTTTCAAAACAAAATGGTGGGGGGATTAAGAGTACTGACAGCATTTGCAGGGGACCTAAGTTTGGTTCCCAGCACCACATGGTGGCTAACAACTGTCTGTAACTGCAGTTCCAGGGGATCCAACACCCTTTTCTGACCTCTTCTGGCACTGCACAACATGGGTGCACTTATATACATGCAGGCAAAATACTCATACACATAAATAAAAATAAATAAATATTAAAAAAAAAATACAAGCCAGCCGTGGTGGCACTGCACTTGAGAGGCAGAGGCGGGCAGCAGATCTCTGTGAGATCCAGGCCAGCCTGGTATACATAGCAAGTTACAGGCCAGCTGGGACTAGACGGAGACCCTGTTTTTAAAAACAACAACAACAAAAAACAAACTAACAAACAAACAAAATAAACAAATGTTTAACTGCCTAAGTTCTTGGGGGATGAGTTCTTACAATGAGAGGCCTGCATTCTGACTCTTCCTGCCACAACACAGTACTGGACCAATATTTGGCCAAGGTGTCTTCACCTTATTTAAGACACATACACAGCATTATCCAAGCATCACTTGCTCCAATACACAAGGCGCGGACAAAAGGCCCTCGAAAATTGAATGAGAAAACACTCAGCTGAGTGGCAATGTTTGGACTTGCACAATCACAGTCTTTGTTGATGAGAGAAAACACATTTTATATGCTATATAAATCTCTGAGAACAGCTAATCAGACTGACAGCTTTGGAGCTACAGGAATCAAACAATCAGAAGTCTGTGTGATGTTACAGGCCATAGCTCAGGACCTTTAAAGGCAAGGATAAGCAAGGCTTTCAAGTGGGAGGACCCCAGAGGTTTCTCTGCCAGACCCAGGGTACTGTCTGAGCAAGGGAAGAAGGTAGAGGCAGGAGTTGAGGGCTGTCAACAATCCCCAAAGACATGTTCCCAAGCAAGCCATGAGAACTAGTATTGCACTAACAATCTGAAAACAAGCTCAGAAGTTAAGCACCAAGGGCATGGTCAAAAATCTACCTTGTTGGGGCTGGAGAGATGGCTCAGCGGTTAAGAACACTGACTGTTCTTGCAGAAGACCCGGGTTCAAATCCCAGCACCCACGTGGCAGCTAACAACTGTCCATAGCTCAAGTTCCAGGGGATATAACAGCCTTTTCTGTCCTCCACCGGCATTGCACGACATAGGTGCACTTACCTACATGCAGGCAATACACGCATACACATAAAATAAAAATAATAAATTAGAAATATAGTTTTAAAAATCTACATTGTCTAAAACTTTTACAGCCTTATATAGGTTGGGCCTCCCTAACCCAAAACTCTGAATCCAAAATACTTGAAAATTCCAAACTAAAAGCTGCCGGGCATGGTGGCGCACACCTTTAATCTGGTCTACATAGTGAGTTCCAGGCCAGCTGAGGCTGCAGGGAGACCCTGTCTCAAAAAGACACCCCCTCCAAAAAGACCACAAAACTGAAAGTCAACATGATACCAGGAATAGAAAATCCTATACCTGAGATCATGCTGAAACCTTGTTTCAAACACACTTAACATATTACATTAAATTACTTTCAGTTATATGGATAAGATATTCACAAAAGATAAATGAAAATTTGCACTTAGACCTAAGTTTCTGTCACAAAAAGTCTATTACATATGCATGAATATTTTATAATCAAGAAATATCTGAAACACTTTTGATCTCAAGCATTTTGGTTATGAAAAACCAAACTGTTGTCATTTAAAGATGATTTTTTTTTCCAGGCTGGAGAGATGGTTCAGCAGTTAAGAACATTGGCTGTTCTTGCAGAGGACCCAGGTTCAGTTCCCAGCATCACATGGTGGATAACAACTGTGCATAACTTTAATTCCAGAGGACCTGAAGCCCTCGTATGGCCTTCACAGGCACTGCATGACACAGGTGCACTTACATGCATGCAGGCAGAATACTCATATACATGAAATAAAAATAAAATGTTTTTAATCTGCTAAAGAAGACTTTTCCTGGATGCGTTCAAGACATTGGCCAGGGAACAGAAGATCATGACCATGACCCCACAGCAATTCATCCTTTCATTCTGCCAACCTTATTATGTAGTGAGTGCTGGGCGCTGGGACAGAGAAACAAATGCCTGGGTCTCAGAAGACTTGTAGCCCGGCTGGGGAAATACACAACATAACAGACACCTTTTTCAGAGAAACTTAATTAAAAAATGAAAAAAAAGTTTGAAAATAAAAGCCTGATGGAAGTGAAGTGGGAAGAATAGAAACTAGGGACGTAACACTTTCAAGCTGTTACCCAGTATTGCATGACCTCCTCTAAACCTGGCCCCAAGACCTCAACTAGACATTCTCCTGGCCCCAAGACCTCAACTAGACATCCAGGTTCACAAACGCAGAGAAACAGCACCTGCTCAACCCAGGCCACATCATTTCTGTTCCCACCATTTCTACAGCCTCTGGACTTGAAGGCCACCCAAGGCCCAAGTGTGTGTCAAAAGAGGAAACAGATTCAGGACCTATGGTGCATCCACTCCAGATCTAGAGGTAGGTTCTCATTCTATCTTGTCCTAAGGCCTGGACTTAGGACTTCCTCAACAGAGTCTTCATGAAGCTGAGTATCCCTGGGACACATGTCTGGAGCAGCATCATACCAAAAATACCATGTATAGGGAAAAAAGCCTCCGCTACACTCACATGTAAGCATAGGGGATCTAAAGTGTTCAGTTATGAAGAAATGCCTTAAATCTTATTAAATTCATTTCATTTTTAATCACCAAATGGTATCTTGAGCAAAGTTAGAAAGATGAGGGACAGTACATACAGGGAACAGCAGGGTACAACCAATCCCGAGAAAACAAGGATATACACATTAATTCAGCTACAAGCACATCCAGGGCAGGCCAGCCCAAAACAGGGCAGCGTAGCACAGGCAACAACAGCAGAGGCAGGTCACTCTGACCTTCCTGCCCTTCTGCTCTGCAACAGACCACAGGAGCTCACCAACCATCTCCCAGAGGGTCACAAGACCCTCATTCCCAAGAGATCCTCATTCTCAAGGCACAGAGATGCCAGGAAGAGCCCACTCACGGTCAAGCTGACCCCTCCACCAGCAGAGTACTGGGGTATTTATTATTGAGTGTGAAATCAGACCCTTTGCCCATCTTGCATACATCTGCATGGCCATCTATTAAACTACAGCTTCCCTATGTCTTGGGTATTAATTTTTGAAGGCTTTCCACATCACACAAAGCTTATAGTAAGTCATCTGCATGCTGTTCTCTTGTGAACCTAGTTTTTCTTATGGAGTTTCAGACAGGGAATGGATCAGAAGAAGCAATCTCTTCTCCCCTACACGTGAACTGGAACGTGAGCTCCTTGAGGCCATGGATCTGTTTTGCCCCATTGGTCTATCCTGACAGACAGAAATAGGAATGTCTGGTACAGAGCAGTAAATAAATATCTCAGGCTAAATAAAAACAGTTTTTGCAGTAGTCAACACAACAAAAGCACTAAAAATGTGTTACCAGAAAGCAAAGATGAAGAGTATGAAAAAAAACAAGTCCTCAGTACTCAAGGATGTCAGAAATGACCCAAGAAACCCAGCTTCAATCAGACAATTAAAATTGGCATTCAAGAATCTTATAGATTCTAAGTCCAAATAGAGTCAGAAAATGGCATTGGGTACATGCACACACTTGAAGAAGAAACCCATGAATTTGTAAAGTAATATCATCAACAAATGCACCTGTGCCAGTTACGTGGCACGTACTTCACACGGCGTGTCTCCTTTAACCTCAGAAATCTATCCATCCTACCATTCTGCCCTTACAGTGCGAACTGTGGGTCGCGGAAGGACTTCGTTCTACTTTCCTAACCCCTGAGATCAAAGCCACGGCCTATTACCTCACCTTTTGTTTCGGGTCAGAAATATCCAGGAAACACAAACTCAAAAAGGAAACTCGTGAAGTGAATGGCACCTAACATCATAGTGGTATGGCCAAAGTATGCAGCCGCTGATTGATAGAATTAGCATATTTAAGTACTTCCTCAGGAAAAGCACCGGGCAACACTTCTTGTCTGAGAAATTCCAATGATAAAATTCACTTATCCATATTTTCATGCACCTACGACAGTACCTGGCACTGTTCTAGGACTGTATGATTCGCAAATGAGCAAAATGGGTACAGTTCCTGGACTTCAATCTAAAGGAAGGCCATGGATGGGCCAATGGATAAATGAAAAACACAGCTTCCATATGGCCAAATGCTTGGAAGACAATAATCACTTTCAAAAATAAGGAGAAACCGGAGAGGGACAGTATATCTACCTCCTGTCATTAAGAGGCAGGTCAGAGGATTCAGGGATCCAGTAATACCACCTGAAAAACACTCACAAGGTGATCAAAACCCCTTCTGCCCCACATCACACCCAGTTGATCAGAAAGCGCCTGTGAATCCTCACGGCCCTGGCTGCATACAGGAACCCAGGCTAGGATAGACACTGCCAGAGATTCATAAAGGCATCCTCACCTAACACCAGGGCCCCAAAAGACATGAATCAAAAACTGACAAGGATTACACCTCCATCTCACGTGTGAAGACTTAAGGACACATATCAAGGATTAGACACACAGCAGATCTGTAGGGCGGTCTCTACTCTCTAGAATCACTCCCACTTCCCATACCATAAGTCCGTGATAAATTCTGCTCACATTCTGGGGTTCAATTCACACAACAAGCCATGCAGGCAACCACACCAAACAGGTCTGAAGAGATGAAGAGCCAGGAAGGACATGCAACATCATGTACTCTCTGGGTGCTGCACTGGACTTTCATGAGGACATCCCTGGCCAACAGGACAAAAAAGGTACCTTCCAGCCAATTCTCTGCTTAACAGTTCTGTTCCTTAATTGGCCTCCCATGTTCCTCTACAGTTTCCCTTGGTTAACAACGCACACACGTGCTATTTCCAGCAGATTCCGGCTCAAGGTGATTTCACTAGAAAAGTAAGAGCAGTCTGAGCCAAGGCTAACTGTAATCTCTCAAACAAACATACTAGAGCTGGTTTTCATAGAGATTAGGTCTTTACAGCAGCAGAAATTGCCTAGATGCACAAGGAAAAGTTAGGAGAGTAGGGAGCAAAAGCTAAGCAAACAGCAGGGTAAACTGAGCCCCAAGAAAACAAACACAGCAACAAGTACATAGAGCTAGACTTTGTGTACTCCGTTCTACCCTGCGCAGCTGGACATAATATGGTGCAAAAAGATACTTGGGGAGTGAATCAGAGTACTGTTTATAAAAACTAGAAACATTAATAGCCGGGCATGGTGACACCTGCCTTTGATCCCAGCATGCGGGAGGCAAAAGCAGGTGGATCTCTGTGAGTTCCAGGCCAGTTGGGGCTACACAGAGACCCTGCCTCAAAAAGACCAAAACAAAACAAAACAAAACAAAACAAAACAAAACAAAACAAAAAACCACTAGAAACATTAAATATCCACCAGCAAACTGATAGAAAAATAAATGCCAATCCATTAACTGAAGACTACCACTGCGACTGTAAGATGTGATGGAGAATGAGCTGAAAGGTGTTGTCTATTATGGACCAGGCTATAAAAGGGGCCCTAAAGAAACAAGAAAACCCTATCAACATAAAGTGAGGAAGCTGACCACACAGCACCATTTCCATACATGATACTTAGAGAAACGAAGCTAGAAAGACATAGAGCAAAATGTCAAGTTAACTTACCTCTAGAGTGTAAGATAATGTTGAAATATGCTTTTTTTTGACATGTGCTTTTCAAGTTGCCTTTCCAATCTTTTATGTGCAGTTGACCTTCCCTACCCATGAATTCCATATTCTCAGATTCAACCAACCACAGACTACAAATACTTGGGAAGAACAGAAAATTGTATCTGCAATGAACATGCAGAGTTTTCTTGTCACCAGTTTCTAAATACAGTATAATTATATAGCCTGACATGGTAATCTAGGGATGGTTTGGCAGCATACAGGAAGATGTCCACTAGTTAAATGTACACAGCATATAGCATTTTCTAAAGGGACTTGAGCATCCACGGGTATTCGTACTAAAGTGGCTTTCTGGAAGCAATCCCCAGCAGGTTCTGAGGGTTAAGTATTCTAACAGACTGTTCTATCATGAATATGAGTTGGTCGGCTAGTGGAACTTCTACCCCTCATGATATACAATGCTATCTTGGAAACCTCCCTTCCACAGCACTTGGAGCAATCCTGCAACTGCTGTAGCTGTCTCTCTACTCAGAAATTAGTAAGCGTTGATTTCTTTAAAGGAATGGTTCTCAACTTGGGGCGACTTGCCTCACCCCGACGTTCAACAACCTCTGGAGACAATTTGGTTGTTCCAAGTTAGGCAGTTACTACTGGCACGTACAGGCAGTACAGGTTTGGAGGCTGCTAAACATCTGGTGATGCACAGCACAATGCCAACAGCACAGAATTATCTGCCAGCAGGGCTGGGCTGAAGAAATCCTTCTTAGAGGTACTGGACTAGAAACCATACACGATTACAAAGTAGGGAGTCTGAAAATTGCTCTTTAATGTTAGAAATAATATATATAATATATATAATAATAATATATATATATATAGCTACCTGAGGAACAAGGGGGGAAAGGGATAACAAGGGGAGTATCTGTTCTTCTGAGTGTCCCTAAACACAGCCATGGCACAACGATGGACGTGCTCTGTCCTGATGGAGCACTGAGCATCACCACTAAGGAACTTGGGACCTCAGCAGGTGGTAGCTGACATGCCGATGAGCTCTGGCCGATGGCTAATACTTGGCATCTGTGAAATGAAGACTGGGTGCTGCTTATTTGACTCTTAGGTGACTGACTTGGGTCAATGTCTATAAACTCCTAAAACTGCCCAAGACACACAACAAATACAGTACGAAGACAGAACATAGTGGTGAGCAAAATATTTCCAACACATTGCTATGTAGAAATTGCTCAGGTTCAACCTCAGGGCCAACAAACCCAGTGTCCTAGTTTGCTTTCTATTGCTGTGATAAAAACACTGAACAAAACCAACTTGGAAAGGAAAGGGTTTACTTGGCTTACAGCAGAGCTCACCATCAGGGGAAGCCAAGGCAGGAACTCACGGCAGGAACCTGGAGCACAGACCATGGAGGAATGCTGCTTACTATTCTCCTGTTCCATGCACAGACTGCTTTCTTATACAACAAACAGCCACCTGCTGGGGGTAAGGGGGTGCTTCAGCCCTCCCACATCACTCAACAATCAAGAAAATGCCCCACAGACATGGCCACAGACCCATCCAATGGAGGCAGTTCCTCAACTGAGGTTCTCTCCATCTGTATGTGTTAGATTGACAACGGAAGCTGCCCAGCACACTCAGGAAAGAGCCGTTCCCATATGGACCCATGACTATTTTCTAGAGTCAATGGTGTCCCCTGAACAGTCCACATTTGGCTTCGTCAGGCTTATTCAGAATGACCTTCTGACAGCCACTATTTGAGTGCACAAAAAGTATTAACAATGGCACAGAATATAAATGATAACTTTTCAGTAAGTTGAAAGCCAGGGGGGTATGATTTCCTCTGCAGAGACTGAAAATCAACACTAAGAACTTAATCAACTAGACCCCACCAAGATACCAGATTACCTGCTAAGTATTTGGGGATTTCTTAGCTTACAGCCAACATACCCATCTGGTAGCATATAGAAGCTATGGGAGAGAGGGAGGGAGGGAGAGAGAGAGAGAGAGAGGGAGGGAGAGGGAGAGAGAGAGAGACTATGGGAGGGAGGGAGAGGGAGAGAGGGAGGGAGAGAGAGAGAGACTATGGGAGGGAGGGAGAGGGAGAGAGGGAGGGAGAGAGGGAGAGAAAGAGAGAGAGAGAGAGAGAGAGAGAGATGTCCAAATGCACTTGTAATTGAGGTTGATGAATAGGGTTCTGAAAGTGTAGACACAAACAAAATTTAAGCACACGAGAAATTTATCTGAGTCATTAGAGGCAGCAGTCATATAAACTTTTTACTAGACAACTCCACAGCTAAAAATATAGGTTCAAATTGCTAAATCGTTGTTCAGATGTAAATAAGATTCCTAAAACTTTTATGGGTAGTTAAAATTAGTTTACAACATAAAGTAAACAAAAAAAGCAAGCTATAAACCAAATCATGAGGAAAGAACCTTCCAACTACAAGCACCTCACAGGAGAGTTAAAACAACCCACAGCATCTGAAAATGATCACATTAATTAATTTTAAGATAAAGCTTGACTGTGTGCTTAACAACAAAAACGTTCAATTTGATTAAATGCTCACAGTAAATGTTTCACTATCAGGAAACATCTACTTATAGAAAAAGGACAGTTGCTGTGTTTGAGCACAAGAGTCCAAACACAAACTTCTCCCTTACTCAGTCATCACCCAAGATCCTCTGGACTTCCTATGCCAGCCACAGATGCATCCAACGGTTGGGCGCATGCTAATAAAAGCAGGTGCCAAATTCTTCTCCTGGCCAGGGCTCAATCATTCATGAGCTCTTTTTTTTTTTTTTGGCTGCCTCTCAGCACTTTCATGCAGAACTCTCCACCATACTTTTTGTTCAAAAAAGTCTCATTCCACAGAAATCTTGTATTACATATTTCCATCACTGATCCCGGTATGTGGTAATAGTGAATTCTGTAATCAGAACATCTGATGTTCTTAAGATTACAGTACATGGAGTCCCTACCCTTGGTTGGCTTCCTGGTTCAGTTTTGTAACCCCTATGTATTAAAAGATAATTTCTCAGCAGCACATCCGGCTCCAGATTTCAAACTTGCACCGTGAGCATTTATATACGGGCAGAATAAAAGTTACTAAGCTTTTGGGCTCTCCCCCCTTTTAGGAAGAAAATGGGGGAATTAAAAACAGAAAACAGAAGCAAGAGGTGTTTCCATACTGTTCAGTAGTAACACTCATACCATGCTTACTAGAACCTCCTGGTTATCATTTATAAAAATCTGCTTGTATTTGTTTATTGAGTTAGGATCTCTCTCTATAGTCCATGCTGGTCTTGAACACCATCAGTCTATTAGAGTGCTGGGATCATAGGTATGCACCACAACACCTGGCAACATTTTTTACTGTGTGTGTGTGTGTCTGTCTGTCTGTCTGTCTGTCTGTCTGTCTTTTTGAGCTAGGGTCTCCATGTAGCCCCAGCTGGTCTGGAACTCACCATGAATACCAGGCTGGCCTTGAACTCACAGAGATCCACCTGCCTCTGCCTCCCAAGTGCTGGGATCATAGGCATGCACCACCATGCCCAGCTAACACTTCTTACCTTTTAAAATTGTTAAAGCAGTTGTAAGTAAAGGGCCTCCTTTGTTTATTCACATAAAATTATTGGTTCAACACAAATTACAATCTTTACACTGGAGTGGAGCTAACCAGCCCCAACTACTATCTTCTTGTTGGGAGGCTGAAATCCATAGACCATAGGACATTCTCTTGGCCAACAGTGGTAAGAGAACCTAAAGGAGATGTTCTTCCCCTCTCCTTGAGTCCTCCAGGTGATGGACAGAAGGTCAGAAGGAGTGTTGTACAGCAGAGAACTGGAAAGGCACAGGCACTCCCTGGGTACATCAGTCAGGGAGTTACCCCATCCAACACCTTTCATTTAATGGTTGTCACAAAATGAAATGTTTTTGAATCAAGATGGCAGAATTGAGAAATTCTAAGATGTGTGACTTTGTAACAAGAAAACTGATCATTTACAGTTTTTATTCCCCCTTCTTGTGGTGAACATACTTATCCTGATAGGAACAAGGTAAGGCCATGTATCTGCTTCCTTGGAGACGGGTACTGTGCCTGAACTCATGAAAGCATTAAAGGAAGGAGCTGATATGACCTCCTTGATGGTACCAAGGACCCCATGATTGTCGGAAGCTATGGAGTCCACCCTTGGTTCAGTTCTGAGACCCTGTAAGTGGGCAGGATTGCATGAATAAGGATTCCACAGCTTTGAGGTTTTAATTTCATCCTCTCCAGCATGGTCCAGTAACCTCACAATAGTTTCCTTGGTTACTTCCATTGTTAGGATAGCCTCATGTGCTCATATGTAAGGCTTCTATAGACAAATGCTGAGTCCCATTTATCATGAAACTGTGAAACACTTTGGGATTTTAGACATGATAAAAGCAAGAAGTAAAATAAATCAAAGCATCAGAAAGCTCATGGAAGGTGCAAGGGTGAATCAGCAAGTCAGCAGGCTCCAACGGGCTTCCAAGGCCATGTTCAGAGTCACTTTTCCAGGGAACGTCTTCAAGCCCTGAGTGCACCCAACATTAAGGACTGCTTTACAAGGCCAGCTAGCAAGGGGGTTAGCAGCTCCAAAGACACTCAGAGATGGAGTTTCTGGCTCTGCCCTTCCTGAACTAGCATATACTTGTTAATTACATACTCTGTGAATCCATTTCCTTCTTAGAGAAATGACAGCTTCGGCCCTCCATTGGAGAGAGCTCTTACGAGGATGAAATTAGATAGTATGCGTAAGGCGCTTAGTATAAAATTGGGCATGTTTGAGAGCTACAATTACCTTTTTGAGAAAACTAATCCAGGTAAGGCAGTAAAAGAGGAAATGAAAGACAAAGGGAACTGTTCATAAACCACCAACTCGATGTCTGGACTCTCGCAGCTTCCTAGGAAAGGAAATGTACACTTACCACATGACCCAGCAATTGCACTCCAGACCATTTATCTCAGAGAAATGGTAACTTAAAATGACTCCAAAACCTATAAACAAATGTCCACAGTAACTCTGTGATAGCTTCACATAGAAAAAAAGTAATGTCCTTCAAGAGACAGACAAATGGTTAAACAAACCAGCCTACAAGCATGCAATGTTACTCAGCAATAAAAAAGATGCAAGAAGCTTGGATAGATGAATGGAATTGTGTTGCGTAAAGAAAGCTAATCCCGAAAGTTTAAAAAAAAAATTTAAAAAACTGTGGTTCTGTTTAAATAAGCTTGAAATGGCTTAGCTAATGACAGGGATTAGGAATGGGAGGAGATATGTGGTTCTAAGAGAGTAGTACAGGAATTTTGGTTTATCTTGACTGTGGTAGAGGTTACATGAATCTACACAAGGCCAAAAACTGCACAGAACTACCTACGCAAGTGGGTTCATGCTAAATTGGTGAAACCCAAATCAAGTCTGTGAATGCAACCATGTCAATCTCCAGGTCTCGATTATTATGCTACTGTTATATCAATAGGGGTATGGGTCAGGGTTGCATAGGATCCCCGCCTCCACTCCACCCACACTTTGGGGAAACTAACTTTCCCACAGAAGTATTTCTGATGTGTAAGTCCAGTGTTTTCGGAGGGCTAGGGTCAATTAAGAATCAGGTGATGGGGCTGGAGAGATGGCTCAGCCGTTAAGAGCAATGACTGCTCTAGCAGAAGACCGGGGTTCGATTCCCAGCACCCACATGGCAGCTACGAACCGTCCTTAACTCGTGCCAGGGGAATCTGAAGGCCTCTTCTGACCTCCAAGGGCACTGCATGACACAGGTGCACTCACATACATACAGGCAATACACTCATACACATAAAATAAAAATAATAAAATGTAAAAAAAAAATCAGGAGACCTATGTAAGAGAACTGGGAGGGAGTCCTGTTTTCTCCCAAGAATCGCCACATTCACATGATGTGGCATCAGATTTTTGCCTGCATAAAGCAGAAAGGTGTTTACGGCCTCCACACCAAGTAAATTAGAACTGGGATGTTGGCGTAGGGTGAGCTTTCTCATGGCAAGGAAAAGAATACAACGCTACCTGACAAAGGAACAGGTTACAGAAAGTCGGAGGCAGCTCCACTTCCTCACGGGATAAAGCAAGATGAGAGACTGACAAAACTCAAGTCTAATCTCACCTACTTGACTGTCCCGTCACTAAAGTTTTATTGAAACACAACCATGCTTGTTCATTTACATGTTGTCTGTGAGTACTTTCACACCACTAGAGCAAAGTTGAGTGGTTACAGGAGAGATTGTATGTCCCGTACCAAAAGTATTTGCTATCAGGCCCCTGCCAGAAACACTAAATATACAAGCTCAGTAACCAAGAGTTGAGGAGGAGACGGGGCTGCCACCACCACAGCTGCTCTGAATAAAATACAGCCACAAACTACCACGTGATCCAAAATCTGGAGCACAAGCAAGTGATTAGTAGAGTGCAGGTCACATGACCGCAGACTATCTCCCAGAGAGGCCGGAAACCTGAACAGCATTCTAATGCTCTAGGAGGCAAAGTAACAGACGACACACAGCGTCTTCGGTCGTGTGTTTGTGATTAAGTGACTTTTAAAAGACAAAGCAAACTAGTCAGTTCTAACATTCGAACAACCTCCTAGAAGAAGATGGATTTTGTTGATCACAAAGCGACACTATTTTTTTTCCCCTGGATTGACGAACACGAATTAGAGTCTTGCCAGACCAAAGTTAGGAAGTAAAAGGTTCCACCGATCTAAAGCTTATGAGTAACTAGACATTTAAATTACTATTTCCAATGACTCTTTCCTTCTAAACATCTCCTTTAAACTTCACAGAGTTCCATGCAGCTCCCGGATGTACTGGCTCACACTCCAGCATCCTGACATGAATCCAGGATTTCTGACTCAGATATTTTTCTAGCTAACTGAAGCCAATCTAACTCCAGTTGAGACAGACAGAACAATCGATTGCAGGGAGAGGACAGACACAAGGCATGTATCATTAGTACTGGAGCTAAGTCTTACAGGGTCCCAGTTCAAGGCCCTTCAAAAATAGTTGTCTCCAAAGACACATAAAAAACACTGGGTCATCTGTGTTTGTGTGTGTGTGTGTGTATGTGTGTGTGTGTGTGTGTTTTGTATGCACTGTGAGTGTGAATATATAAAGGCCAAAAGAAGGTCAGGTGCCCTGCTCTATCACTCTGTACTGTATTTTTTTCAGGCTGGGTCTCTCAATAAGCCCAGAGTTAGGCTGGCAGCCAGCAAAGCCCAGCAATCCTCCTGTCTCCATCCATACAACTCTGGGGTTGCAGGCCTGCACAGCCACACTGGCTTTTTCTTTTGTGTGTTTGCACGTGCACAGCTTTGTAAGTTTTATGTGCACCACGTGGTTGTAGGAGCGTGTGGAGGCCAGAAGAGGGCATCAGATCCCCTGGATTTGGAGTTACAGGTGGTTGTGAGCCTCCATGTGGGTGCTAGGGATCAAACCCAGATTCTCTTCATGAGCAGTAAGTGTTCTTCACTGCTGAGCCATCACACCAGGTACCACAACAGGATTTTTATGTGGGTGCTAAGGACGGAACTTGGGCTCTCATGCTTGGACATCAAGTATTGTTACCCACAGGACCGTCTCTTCAGCCCCTGCACTGGGTTTTAGAATCACTATTCAATTCAGCTTAGCTCTCTCAGGTTCTTCCCTGGAACACCCTTGGTTCACATAGCTCCTCTGTCTCCACAGAGATAACATTGTCACCTAGTCAGCACACCCCACTGGGAAATCAGAAATGGAAATTTCTACGTGTTTCAAGGAAGGTTTCATGAGCACCAAAAAGAAATGAAATCAAAACTTTTGAGAAATGACATTAAAAACCTAAAGTTAACTTTAGTACATCTGCCAAAATGATTTCTCCAGACCTGACAAGACAGAGGCCTGACACAGCAGGTGACACCTCTTTATCAGCTCTAAGAACTACGGGGCACGTAATTAGCACCCAATTAATTATTAATAACTTAATATTCACACATCTGCTGAAACTCTGTAGGTGCACAGAGTAATTTCAACGTGATTACAATAGTCTCTGTTAGGATAGGTGCTGTACAAATAA
Organism: Nannospalax galili; assembly: GCF_000622305.1. NCBI lineage: Eukaryota > Metazoa > Chordata > Mammalia > Rodentia > Spalacidae > Nannospalax > Nannospalax galili. Next base: position 2,544,910 of record NW_008332583.1, read on the forward strand.
TGGATTTGTTTCCAGAGCTTTGGCGGGGGGGGGGGGGTGCTGGGGAGATCAGAAAGCTCATCCATGTCATCCTGCAGTGTACTAATTGTCACTTTGGTGGGAGGTAGGGTAATAAAAAAGAAAAAGAAAAAAGAATACCCTAGTTCATTTGCAAGACTTAAATACTATAGTACGCATCAAACTGACCATTTAAGTGTTTGTTGGCTGCCATCTATATAGAAGCACTAGGCTGAATGAGAGGCCTCAATGTGCTTTTAATGAACCAGGATATCAGCTGGGGTCTGTGGGGCAGGCTTGTAATTCCAGTACCAGGGAAGCTGCAGCAGCAGGATCCTGAGCTCAAGGCCAGCCTGGACTGTATAGTGAGACTGTGTCTCAAGAAACACTTGGCTAGCGTGTTCAAGGCGCTAGGCTCTCTCCCCAACACCAACAAATAAAACACACAACACACACACAGCTATTCTAACAATATTATTCATTCGTGAAGCTACTATGCCATGCCTGGTGCTATTCTAACCACTCTAAATATGTATGCATATATTACTTTATTATTTCCTCTAAGAGGGATGGCCAAGCTGTCAGACAGACCCTACTGTTATACTGGAACTCAAGCAGATGCTCATGAAATTTTCCAAAGATAAGAAACTTATATGAAACACAGAAGTCAAACCAAGTTCTCTTACCCCACTGGTCAGTGGGGGTCTTTACTTCTGAGCACAGAGCTCCCACTGACCTCTTTCCCATAAGATCCTACATGGGTGGGGTTTATACAAGGGTAAGGAGAGTCCCCAAGTGCTCTCTGCACTTCACTGCCTTCATGGACCTGAGTGGAAGGAAGTCTTTTAGCTCATGTCACTTTGCATTTCCCAATGGCACTCTTACTTTGGCTTTCTACAGGTACAATCTCTCCACCCTCATCTACCTGCTTTCCAAACCAAACATCCCACTCTGTCCTCACAGGCTTGGTCAGCAGTCCTTGTCTGAAAAAGGGGCTTCTGATTTTGGAGCTTGTCAGATTATGAAATATTTGCATACACATAATGAGATATGTGGGGGATGGGACCCAAGTCTAAACTTGAAAATTTGTTTCAAATATATACAACCTGAAGGTCACTTCATACAACACTCTCAGTGCACCTACATCTCAACAGTGAACCATCACAATGGCTGGGTGTGGAATTTTCATATGATATTCTCAGTGCACCCGTGTTTTAACTGTGAACCATCACAAGGGTTTGTAGTGTTGTCAGCTCAGAAAGTTTCAGATTTCCAGGCATTTCAGATTTGGGTTTTCAGGTTAGAGATGCTCAGTTTGTATTAAACTTCCCTTGTCCACATGGCGAGCAGGAATTCTAGGGAGGGTTGAGAAATACAATGCTGTAATCCCATGTCCATCTTTCAAAGATGGTCCTGTCTCACAGCACGAAAATCAGTGAAAAAAAAGGACTGGGTCGTAGGAGGAGAGCTGCCCTATGCTCAACACAAAACATATTTGTATGATGTATCTAAATAATCCCACGTCTGACTAAACCCAAGCCACACATAAACCAAACCAAAGTGTTTCAGGTGGGGTGAAAATTCTTATTAAAAAATTCTTGCTGGGTACAGTGGCACAAGACTTTAATCCCAGCACTCAGGAGACAGAGGCAGGTGGATCTCTGAGATCAAGGCCAGCCTGATCTACATAGCAAGTTCTAGGCCAGCTAGAGCTACAGGGAGACCCTGTCTCCAAAAAAAAAAATTCTTTCTTGGGCAAGGGTGATGGCTCAGTGGATAAAGCCCCTGCCTCACAAACATAAGGACCCAAATTCAGACCACCAGAATGCAGGTGATAAAGACAAGTGCTGTAGGCACATCAGAAATCCCTGGCACCGTGAAATGGAAGCCCAGAAGCCAGCTGGTCAGCTGTCTGCAGGGTGCAGTTCCAGGCCAATCAGAGATCTTGCCTCAAACAAAAGGTGGGAAGCTGCTGAGGCCCAGCCTCCAAGCTTGTCCTCCGATCTCCACACACAGGGTGGTGTATGCACACACACACACACACACACACACACACGTCTCATGGCGCCCACACTCATACAACAAGCACACACCACACGCCCCCATACCTAAGCACATAAAGTTTCTATAAATTCGTATGGACTAGGTATCTCTATGATAATTCATGTGTAGTACTCTGTGTGTACAAAGAAAATTTTACCTTCAATCTAATTAGTAACAGAACATAAGGCAGGGCTGGTTATTTTTAGTTTGATGAAAACAGTGACTATTCACTGTATCATAAAGATGCTGCATGGCTGTACTTAATAATGATAAATCTTTGCTGCCGGTCTCGAGGAAGAATACTCCTTGAAGATTTAAGAGATTCAAAACAATTGTAGATTTGTGAACATCTAGACAATTTTTAGAAGCCTAAGAAACACTGAAAATGTAGGGCCTTGCTTCAAGAAGCTTATGATTCAAGAAGTAAACAAAATCCTTACAAAAGGGAGGTAGAGTACATTTCCTAAGCGAAGCAAAAGCTATCTGGACTACTGGTGCTAAACACCATCTTAGCACTTCCAAGGAATTTATTTCAAGGGAAGAAGGGTACGTGTGGAGATTTAGTTTGAAAGATTTCATCACAGAACTCATTATGGCATCCAAAATTGTAAGCACAATTTACTTAACAATAGAGAAACAGTTAAGTAAAATCAGGACATAAGCATTAAATCAACATTTCTCTACAGTCAACTCTAAAGGCTTCAGAAGAGTATTAAATAGAGTAAGACAACATTTAAAATGAATAGAGCAATGCAACAGCCCAGTGACAAAAGCATAAAGCAGAATTCACTTCCATTTTTAAAACACCGGGATGTGTATACACACACAGATTTATCAAAGTATTCAAAGCAACTAACACCAGGACTTATTTACCTGTATTTATTACAATGAACATACTGTGGTTTTACACTAGGAAAACAATAAAAGCTTTGTTGGGGATACCTTATATCCCCTTTAGTTTTCAATTACAGAAAATTTCCAACATGTATAATGAAAAATAGCCCAATCCGATGTCCTCACCGCCCAGCCTCACAGATAAGGTCTTGCTTAATCCTGCTTCAGAACACCCAAACACAATTGCCTTCCACGATTGCAAACAAATCTCAGTTACATTCACTGAGAAACACTTAAGGGATAAGAGCTTTAAAAAATAAAGACTCCTAACTATCTCTGTACTTTTAAAACAAAAACAGTCATTCCCTAAAATCATCTAATTTCCAAACAGGTCTCAGGCCTCCAAATATTTTAATCCTTATTACAACCAGGATATAAATAAGGCCCTTGTAGAATGGTTGATGATGGTTAAGGCTGGCTGTCAATTTGACAGAATCTAGAATCACACAGGAATCAAGGCCCTGGGCATACCTGTGAGGGATTACCCAGATTAGGTTCACGGGGTAGAAAGTGTAATACCATCGGTGGGGGTCCTAGACTGAAAAAGGAAAAACAGTAGAGACACCGCTTCGTCCTTCTCTGCTTCCTCCTGGTGGATGCAATGTGACCAATGGCCTTACTCCTTCCCCACCATGATAGAGTCCCTCACAACGCGAGCCACAAGAACCCTTCCTTCCTTAGGCTGCTCTGCTTCGTTGTTTTGTTATAGCAAGAAAAGCAACCAATCCAGTTGTCTGTCTCTAAATTTCTTCAATCTATAGGTTTTCTCTCCATCCTTCTTTTCCTACCTCTGCAATGCACGAATTAAAGTTATGAAATCTCCAGGCGGTGCACAGTGGCCACTTGCTTCTCTGTGTAGCGTGAACTGCTGTTTGCCTCCCTATGATGGTGCTGACAGCAGTTCACTACCTGGGCAACTTGTTCTTAAATGGGATTGGTTTGTTTCAGTAAGGAAGCTTACTAGGAAATACTCTTCTATTCCCAGCACTTTGCCTTCCTAGTCTCCTGCAATACTTCTATAGAGGAAAATGTGCCCTCATCTGAACCTTGGTCACCCAGTATTTCTCTGGGGAAATTGAATCCAAACTCACATACACTAAGCAAGCAGGCACTCTATGACTAAGTTATACACTGAACCCTGAGAGCTATTCTGAAGCAGGTCTTTTGTTAATTGGGGGGGGGGGGTGTTGTTTTTTGAGATAGGTCTCGTTATATTGCCCAAGCTAGCCTTGAACTCAGATCCCACTGCTCGGCTTCCTATGTAGTTTATTATTTTTAATTGTATTTTTATTTATTCATTGTATGCATGTATGTGTATGTATGTAGGTGTGCACATGCTACTATACACCCATGGAGGTCAAAGGGCAACTCGTAGGCGTCAGTTCTCTCCTTCCATCATGTAGGTCCTGGGAATGGAACTCAGGTCCTCAGGCTTGGTGGCAGGTAGCTTCACCCACTGAAGACATCTCACCAAACCAAGTATTCTTATCTTTTCAAACACACAGGTTTTTATACCTCTAAGTTTCCAGTGCATAATGTATGACCAGAGATATAATCCAAAATCTCATTATTTTCCAATGAAATCTGGGGTTCAAGAAGATCCCCTAAAATGTCAAACTGACCATACTCAATTCTATGTCCATTCAGGGCAGTGGGTGACAAGCAGATCCCTTGGCTTCCTCAGAGACCTCTGCTGTCCCTCTCTTTCTGTGCTTGCCCATGATGCAGCTCTCTCTTCGGCAGACAGTGATACAGCCTGCCTGCTGTTCAGTTACTTTCCGTATCTGTCAGGGGACCCGGGGTTGCTCCCCAAGCCAAATCAGACATGTATGACCTGAACTGAATGGAGCTCCTTGAGCTGAGCCAGGAAAGGTCCTGGCATGCGAGCAGTAAAGTAGAGCATGCTGACAAACCATACAGGAGAGAAATTGAATCACCAGCCCCAAGTCAACTGAAGGACAGCTTTACAAATTGGAAGGGGGACGGGCCCCAGGCAGAGAAGCCACCCGCCCCAGCACAGGGTCAGGGCCCATGGCTGAGAAAGATGGCTGCAGAGTCCAGTTAATAACTCGGGGTCTGCGTTTGGGCTTCTGCCTCGGTGCTTTGATTTTTATAAACAGCCCAGCTGAACGAGAAAGCCCAGAAACAGCTCAGTGGACAAGTGTAAGGAGGCCACTGGAGCTGCCGATGGGGCAGCCAGGCAAGCCCTCCCTCTCCTGCCATCAAGGTCTCCTCTGAAGGCATTCATTAACTAAATGTGCACCAGCCCACAGCAAAGGGGCCTGGGCCATTAAATATAAATGCAAAATAAAATTAGACCCATCCATTCTAAATCTCAGCCCACCGCAGCCAGCAAGGGTTACTTCCTGCTTTTAATTTTTCTACATGGCATAAGGCCTGGAATTACAGCCCCTGTCGTCTAAATTTGGGCAGACCCCTCCCAAACCACACAAAGAATTAGTGGGCTTTGTTCTGGGTTTTTAATGGTTATCAGATTTCATAAGGGCATCTGCTGGCACTTCTAAACCTGGATTAAGAGTCTGTCTAAGTGCTGATGGCCCGTCTTCTGTCTAAACAGAACCACAAGCCCATCTGCAGAGAGACAAAACACCACAAAGCTGTTGACCCTCAGGGAACCGCAACAGCTACATAAACGACAGTAAGAACACCATGATTTTTCTTCAAAAAGACATCAATAAAAAGGATGGCAAAGAAAGAAAACAGAGAAATGGACATTTGGAATTTTTCTCACTCCCTTAGATGAGTCAAGATTATGGACTGAACAAATGCCTCACACTCTATGGTGGTCCATGGGACAGTAACATGCTGGGCTTTTACCCCACCCCAACACCAGGAAAGAATTTTTCTTCCGTTGGCGCCAGAACCAACTGTAGCATGGCTTGTTCTGGACAGGAGAAAGGAAGAAGAGGAAACCTTGTTCCCGTCCCTAGAACTAGGGTGACTTCGAAGCTAGCAGGACACTCCAAGGAAAAGATCAAAGAGTCAAGCTGGGGTTGGGGAGATGGCTCAGTGGGTCAAAGCGCTTGCTGTACAAGCATGAGGACCTATTTGAATCCCCAGAACCCATATAAAAAGTCAGGCATGGCCCTATATGTGCTGTAATGCCAGCCCTGGGGGACAGAGACAGGCAGATTCAGGAAGTTCCGTGCCACTCAGTGTAGCCTCAACAGCGAGTTTCAGGTTCAGTGAGAGGCTCTGTTTCAAAAGAGAGCAAGAACAATAGAAATAAAGGAAGGCTGGACACTCTCCTCTGACCTCTGCACTGAGATGCACAGGTGTGCATACCACCACACCACACCACACCACACCACACCACACCACAGAAAGAGAGAGAGAGAGAGAGAGAGAGAGAGAGAGCGAGAGAGAGCGCTGCAGACTATTCCCAGTAACTACACCTCCAGGTTCAAAGTAATTAGAAAATAGCCTACCTGAACTGTCCGTAGCCCAGGCTGGATGGTTTTTCCTTGACCCTACCATTGCTCCCTCAAGACCCCTCAGATGGCAAAGGACACTCACTGTGCAGTCCTTCCTTCTGTCCAGATATACAAAACCTGTCCCATCTGGAACACATACAGAAGACAAAAGAAACTACAGAGCCCAGGGCCCTGTTTGCTGTAGATCATCGCATTCTGAAGGTGATCCAAGAATAAAGCAGAAGTCAGAGCATGAACTATCTCAAGGCAGGAATATGGCTCTTGAGTAAAGTCACAGCAGTGGCTGTGACTGGAGTGCCCAGCTGCAGGATGAAAAGGGTGCCTCAACCTCTGCTCTGAAACTTGGCGCACGGACACTGCTTACACCGCATTACTGAAGTGTTCATTTCCCTAAGATATTTGCCTTGTCTGTTAAATGGGCTGAGAATGGTAGCTCTTTGGGGGGATTAGGGGTAGGGTTAGGGTTAGGAATAGAAAGTGCTTGGGTACAGAACTGGCTCTTGGTTTACCTTCAGCAAGTTGTGCTAATGAGAAGAAAGAGAGAGAAGGTTGGCACCTAACACGCCCTGGAGAAAAAGTCAAGTTTAGTGTTGGAGGCCACTAGGCCTCTGGCCCCATGGCCCTCCCGGATTTCTCCACAGAACAGCTTTTGCTTAGGGAAAAAACAAGACAGTGACGACTGTCCTCTGCCCATGAACCGTATCAGCTTCATTCCTCCCTTAAGACCACTATGAATTTTCATGCTCACATGACATGCTCAACCAGGAAAAAGGGCTGTCAATCATGGACCTCAGGCAGGACTGTGAGAGGGCAGATGGAGCAAGCAAAGGAAATGTCCAGAAGGTAGAGGCTAGTCAGAGTTCAGGGTAGGAGACAATATGCCAAGATCCTCCACCCTAAGAGACACAGCAGCAGGAATGTTTGAAGGGAGCCCAACTCCCAGCTGAGGCCTGCTCTGTGCTGTTTCTATTGAATGAAAAACAGCTAAAAACAGCACATCACCTTGCTCTCTCAAAGAAACAGGGCAGCTCTAAAATGACAGCCATCTTCTCTTGAGCATCGAGTACCTAGGCATCTGCCAGCTCCATAGTCTGGTGATTTGGATGGTGGTGGTGTTGAAGAATGCCATCCATGCCTCCCAAAGATAAACCCATGTCTGAATGGCTGTAACCTATAAGCATCATCTTTGACAATAAAGGAACAAATATTACCTTACACAGCCAAAGATACAATCAAGAATTTTGGGAGGCATCTATGCCAGACTGTCTACATGGGACCTAAGTCCCATGACAAACGTCCGCATGAGAAGGTGGCTGAGAAAGGAGAAAAAAGGAGGGGACAGTGGGACCACAGGGAGCCACAAGTCAAAGGATGCCTGCAGCTACCAGAAGCTAAAGCAGACAATCAGATTCTCCCCTTGGAGTCAGAGGGAACATGGCTACCAACTCCTTGACTGTGGTCTTCAGTCTTCAGAGATGTGGGAGACTCTGTTTCTATAGGTTCAAGCCACTGAGGTTGTATAGCTCTAGAAAACGAATACAATGACATCACTAGGCACCAAGACCAGCTAACAAAGCTGAGATTCACCTCATTCTTAAGTAGTCCAGGAACCACAAACCCCACCAGGTAGGCACCAAGTCTTGTCAGAATGCTGGGGCTAGAGAGATGATTCTTGTCAGAATGCTGGACCCCATGCTTCAGGGAGATACACCCTACATTCCCCTCCTCAAACCTGCTGAAAATAAAATACATCTATTCATGAAACCAGACAGGTAAGAGCTGTGAAACGGCAGCCCAAACATACTCTCTTGTAACAAGCTTGAGTGTCTTCTGATGAAGGGCTTGGATAACTCCAGCTTCTTCTAACATGTTTTCCCTTTGAGAAGGGGTCTGTATGTTAATTAGAGAAAGAGCTCAGTAGTATAATCTTGACATTTGGCTAAAGGGAAGAAATCTACATACAAATACTCATTTAAATACCATCATACTAGATACACCACACACACACACACACACACACACACACACACACACACACACAATGTCACTGCTGTATAAACTACGATTTTGCTTTCATTTGCATCCATAGCTATCTATCCTTGTGCACACGTGGCCCGAGGGCGTCAGGTTGAACACACCTGGCTGAGGCAGAGGAGAAAATTAGCACAAAGATACCTTCCTTTCTTCTACCTGTCCAGTTTTCAAAAGATCACTTTCAGATATTTAAAATATAAATTGTTTTTCTTATTGTTTGTTTGTTTTTAGTCATTTTTATTTTTATTTTATGTGTATGTGTGTATTGCCTGCATGTAGGTAAGTGCACCCACCCATGTCATGCAATGCCCAAGGAGGGCAGAAGAGGCTGTCGGATCCCCTGGTGCTGGAGTTACAGACAGTTGTTAGCTGCCATGTGGGTGCTGGGATTCGAACCCGGGTCTTCTGCAAGAACAGTCAGTGTTCTTAACCGCTGAGCCATCTCCCCAGCCCTTTTTAGTTTTTTAAGACAGGGTCTCACTATGTAGTCTTGGCTGACCTGGAACTCACTGTGTAGACCAGGCTGGCCTCAAGCTCACATAGATCCACATGCTCCTGAGTGCACTGCCACACCCAGCTTAAAATTATGTATTTCTTTTTGTTTTGGTTGGATGGTTTGTTAGATACCATCACACTCTGCACCAGAGGCTGGCCTGGAACTTACTGGCCTACACTAGCCCTGACTACCTCCTGCCTGAGCCTCCAGCACTGCTATGGTTAAGTTATATATTTCTTATCCCAAAATTCCTAGTTCAAAATGCTCCAAACTCTGAAACTGTCTGAGGACTGACATAATAGTGAAAAATACTTTCATTTTGAAGCATTAAAGATTTGGGATTTCCAGATTAGAGATGCTCAACAAGTAGAATCTACGCAAATATTCCAAAACACTGCAACTCAAAAACATCCAAAACTGGAAACACTTCTGGTCATAAGCAAAGAGGGTAAAGAATTCTCAACCTAGGGGCTGGAGAGATGGCTCGGCAGTTAAGAACACTGGTTGTTCTTGCAGAAGACCCGGATTCGAATCCCAGCACCCACATAGCAGCTAACAACTGTCCGTAATTCCAGTCCCAGGGAATCCAACAGCCTCTTCTGACCTCCATGGGCAATGCTTGACACGGGTGCACTTACCTACATGCAGGCAATACACACATACACATAAAATAAAAATAATAAATAAAATTTAAAAAAAAAAGAATTCTCAACCTATCTTTGTATCACAATTCTGAAAGCAGTGACTTAACGTTTAACTTAATATTAGACTAACAAACCCTTTCTCAAAAGCCAATCAAGAATTTTTTTTAACTGCATCCTTCAAATTTCTTAAGACTGAGTCCCAGCTTTCAGTGATAACTGAAATCCGATTATGATGCAGAGATTACACATAGTTATCTTAAGGAGATTATTCTGGTCTGAGTAAATAATAATCAACAGACTTGAACGATAAAGTGGCTCTGCTTATTTCTCCATACCAGGAAGGAGACAGTCCTCAAAGTCCTAGACCCTGTTTACAGGCAGTTTTCTCAATACGCTGATATCTTGGTTTGTAGTACAGGGCCAATAAAAAGCAAACACCCGAAAAATGCCCTGTTGTCAAGAGTGCCGAAGAATGGGAAACCTGGTCACCTCCTAAGGAAGTTGAGGGTTCACAGGGATGGGCTCCAGCCTGACAAACAGGGCCGCTTTCTAGAAACTGAAATCTCAAGGGAACAAGGCACCACTTGCCCTGGAACTGTTCTGTTGGATATATGTAGTTCCCACTTTGTCTCTAAGGAAGTCACAGGTAACTGTCTGAACTCTATGCTTTTTTTAAAAAATATATTATTATTTTTATTTTATGTGTATGAGTGTATTGCCTACATGTATATAAATGCATCCATGTGGTACAATGCCTGCAGAGGACAGAAGAGGGTGCCAGATCCCTTGGAAGTGGAGTTACAGATGGTTGTTAGCTGCCATGTGGGTGCTGGGAATCGAACCCGGATCCTCTGCAAGAACAGTCAGTGCTCTTAACTGCTGAGCCATCTCTCCAGCCCCTCCACGTTCTTTTCTGAAATACAGCACTTGTATGTGTTATATGGACTCGTTTACACGGTCCTCTCAGGAACTGGGTGAGGAAAGAGTCTTGTCCCTGTCCTCATCTGCCAGATGAGAAAATTAACCAAGTAAGCTTCAAGGAGCTTACCGATGCCATCCTAAGTGGTCCATCTTATGTGCTAACTGGAACAGAATTCATGATTTTTCACACAACATAAAAGTGTCACGCCCTCCTGGGCGTGGTTGTACACACCTTTAATTCCAGCACTTGGAAGGCAGAGGCGGCCTGGTCTACATGGTGAGTTCCAGGCCAGTTGGGGCTACAGCGAGACCCTGTCTCAAAAAGACCAAAACAAAAAAAAGTGCCAGTCCTGTAACTGCACACAGACCAATGCCCAGAAGATAGCCCTATCCCTCTCCACAGAAGGAACATGGCAGAGCGGCCACCCTCACTCTGTAGAGCAGTGGCTCTAGGAGTTGAACGAAGACGGATAATGAAGATGTAGCCAGTTGGCAGAAGACAGATGCTTGGAATGAACAGGTAACGCACAACAGTTCAAACAGTCAAAATTTCATACTTTCAGAAAGTGAAACCAGTATCAACATTATTAGATTTTCTAGGTAATTATATTCAGATTGATCAGTAAGTAAATACAGTGCTTAGCAGGAAGAGATCAAGTTTTAAGTCAGAAGTACATTTAGCAGGGCATAGTGGTGTGCCTTTAATCCCAGCACTCAGGAAACACAGGCAGATCTCTGTGAGGTTAAGGCTATCCTGGTCTACCTAGTATGTCCCAGACCAGCTGAGGCTTTAGGGAGACCCTATCTTAAAATAAATAAAATAAACAAAGAAATAAATAAGCCACAGAAGTTCTTGGGGAAGGATGGTAAGGTCAGGAAAGGTTAGCCAGAGGGTACTAAGTGGTGGGAAGATAGGCATCCTCTGTAAGAACATCAATGTTCTTAACTGCTGAGCCATCTCTCCAACTCCTCCACCCAGGTAGGAAGTTCTGGGGTGCTTTTTGTATAGTAAGATGACTATAGGTATCAGCTATATAATATATAACTCAAATAACTACAAGATTTTGATTATTTTCACAATAAGGAAATGACACAGGGAGCTGAAGAGATAGCTCAGAGGTTAAGCACACTGGCTGCTCTTGCAGAGGACCTAGGTTCGGGTCCCAGCACTCACGTGGCAGCTCACAACCATCCATAACTCCAGTCCCAGGGGACACGACGCCCTCTGTAACTTCCACAGGCATTCCATGACACTGGTGCATTTACATACATGCAGGCAAAACACTCATACATATTAAATAAATAATACACTTAAGGGCTGAGGCTGTAGCTCAGTTGGTAGAGTGCTGTCCTCAAATGCATGGGTTTGATCCCCAACACCATATAGAACCAAGCATGATGGGGTACACCTGTGACACCAGCACTTGGGAGATGAAGGTCAGCGAATCAAGGTCACCCTAGGCTACATAGTGGTATCAAGCCCATCTTGGGGTACCTGAGACCCTGACTCAAAAAAATTTTTGTACACAGCCCCATGCAACCAAATTGCACCAGTAATGTGGCTGTTTGACAGGCTTTGACAAGAAGAGTTAAGTCTTTATTCCCTGCTCAAGAAGTCCGTGCCTGTATTTTACAACATCTCAGCTCTCCTTTGAACCTTGTCTATTATAAACACAGGCTTTAGATATATTCTCACTTTAAGATCACTTACAGCGTTGACTATTTGCAGGGCAAACGAATGCAATCAAACACTAAAGCTTCGAGGAGATTAGACAAGTGCCAAGGTCTGAACTATATCAACAGCTTGAGATCAGCTCACTCAACAGTGTGGTGACAGTATTATACCCGCAAAACAAACACAGCCAAGGCATTCACATCAGATGTGGCATCACATTCCAGCAGTGTGTTTCTGGGTCTTACAGAGACACGTCCTGCTAGAGTTCTTCCCGGAGCCTTTTCTTTCCTTATACTTAACCCTGAGATAGATGCTGGCTGGTCCAGGTAGGGAGTGAGTCCAGAAGAGACAGAGGGAAGCATGCCTAGTTCGGCTGAGTGAGAATCCAAAACGAAGTTATCACCTGCAGTCTATTTTTTAAAAAGACAAATGCTGCTCCCACAGTTTAGGTTCTGCAGAACCCGTCTTTTGACAAAATTCAGTGTCATTTCACAGATTTAAAAAAACAAAACAACAACAACAAAAAAAAAAAAACACTCAACAAACTAGGAATAAAACGGATTTACTCATCCTGATAAAGAGCATCCATTAAAAACCCACAACGGGGCTGGGAAGATGGCTCACTTGGTTAAGCACTTGCCTTGCAAGCATGAAGACTTGAGCGTTGATCCCCAGAACATACACCCTCCCTCTGACCTGTTATCTAAGCTCTGTCACTTGGCCCCCACATGTTCCATGTGACTAGCACAGATGTTCTTGAAAACTCTTTGCAAACTGAAAAGGACAGCTGATCGTCCTCCTCCTGACGGCCTTCCCCAGTCTCATTGAACAGCTGGCCTTCCATCTTATCTGTGGACTCGACCAACTGCACATTCAACAAACCAAGGACTGAAAATAGCTGGTTTTAAAAAATTGATAATAAGGGCTGAACAAATGGTTCAGTGGTTAAGAGCACTGGCTGCTCTTTCAGAGAACTGGCGTTTAATTCCCAGAACTCACATGATGGCTAAAAACCGTCCATAACTCCAGTTCCAGAGGAATCCAACACCCTCTTCTGACCTCCCTAGGCATTGTACAACACAAGCACACAAACATACACGCAGGCAATACACTCATACGCATAAAATAAAATATATTTTTTAATTGAATATGGGGGTGCTAGAGAGATGGTTCAATGGTTAAAAGCACTGGCTGCTCCTCCAGAGGATCCAAGTTCAGGTATCAGCACCTATGCCAGGCAACTCACAGCCACCTGTGAGTCCAGCTGCAGGGGAACTAATACCCTCTTCTGGATTCCTGAGGCACCCACACAACATGTGGGCACAAGCATACACACACATTCATAATTTTAAAATTATAAAAACCTTTTTAAAAATTGAATCTGGGGCCTCAGGTAATGGTTCATTCTGTAAAATGCTTGCCATGTAAACACAAAGAGTTTGATCACCAGCATTCTAATTCTGAAGCTGGGAAGGCCGAGTCAGGCAGATGCCTAGTATACTGTATTAGGTAAGCTTCTTTAATTTTCACTGTATTATAAGGGATCTATAGAGGAAGATGTGTTTAGGCTCCATGCAGCTATTATTCCATCTTATTAAGAAGCGATGTAAACATTGTGGGATTGGGGGGGGGGGCAATCCCCTGCAGATCCTGAGGTGACTGTGATTTCCTTCTCTGGAAACAGTGAATGCTTTCCTCGCCTCCTTCCCACATCCATTATTTTCTCTCCAGTGTTGAAAGGACTTCCTTAACTGGTTCCCACTGTTCCCCCATCCAGAGGACAATCACAGCTCAAGTGCACTGGATTTGATGACATGGCCACCTCTGGCACTGGAGCATAAACAGCTTGCAGGGAAGATCCACACCTTGGTCACATCTGCTCTTCAGGTGCCTGTGTCACAAACAACCAAGGGGAACTTGCAATGCCCTTTACTGACCAAGAAACAGAATAAATGTACAGTGTTCAAACTACTTATGAAGACAAAAGCCTTAAAAAATTGCCCACATGGATTTGTATATAACCAATATATGTTTTAAAAAGTAACACATTCAGGGCTGGAGAGAAGGCTCAGCAGTTAAAGAGCACAGGCTGCTCTTGCAGAAGACTTGGGTTCAGTTCCCAGCACCCACATGGTAGCTAACAACCGTCCATAACTCCACTTCCAGGGGATCTGATGCCCTCTCCTGACCTCCGTGGGCACTGCACAAGGGTACACTTACTCACAGGAGGGCAATACACTCATACACACAAAATAAAAATAATTAAAAAAAATTTTAAGAAAGTAACACATCCACTGAACAAATTTGAAAAGATTTGCACATCTGGCTGAAGTCAGCAATCTTTATTCAACTTTACAATTTCAAGGAAGACACAAAGTCCACAGTGCCTTATCCCAACAATCTGAAGACCTCAGTTTTAATCTAGGGATCTAATCTTTAAGTAGCTCTAAATTATTACAGCACTTTGAAGAAGATACAAAAATACTGCTTTCAAGCCTTGTTTTCAAAGAGATTTGAAATGATAAATATTTGACCATGTCAACCTGCAAATGTATTGCAAAGATGGTCTGTTGGACTGAAAAATTCCTCTGGCTGAGCCAGTCTTTTCAAAGTTCCCCTCCGGGTTGGGCATGTACCTCAATGGTAGAGGCTTGCTCAACATGCCACCGGCTCTGGGTTCCATGCCCAGCACTGCAGAAAGAAAAATTGGGAGAAGGGATAAAGCAGGGAGCACATAAAATTCTCTCCAAATACAGTGAACGTCTTTTTTTAATGGGAGGAAGATGGTCAGAGAAAACATCTTTGGTTTGGGAGGATATTAAAGTATAGCAAATATTTTGCAATTTAGTACTTAAAACATCAAGGAAAACCTAAGCCAACCATTCCTGTGAGGCTTGTTCACTCACAGGAACTGGCTGAAATCAAATTTTTGAGATCAGAGTTTATGAGTCTCTACTAACGAATACTTCTCTCAAAATCTGCTCTGCCGATACCACCATTTAAAAAAAAAAAGACATGGCAGACTAAGCTTGGTGCCTCATATCTGTAATATCAGTATCAGTATTTGGGAGGCTGAAGCAGAAGGATCTCAAGTTGCAGTCTGGGCCACAAAATCAGACTGTCTGAAAAACCCCAAAACAAAAACTAGAAAACAAAAAAACCTCACTAGGTAGGAATAAAGTTCAGAAGAAAAACCTACAGTTCTCTCCTTCACCATTTCATTAAAACACACACACACATCCAAAGCTGGACATGGTGGCGCACACCTTTAGTCCCAGTACTCAGGAGGCAGAGGCAAGCGGAGCTCAGTGAGTTCCAGGCCAGCCTGGTCTACATGGCGAGTTCCAGGCCAGCTGGGGCTAAAGGGAGATGCTGTCTCAAAAATACCAACACACACACACATACACACACACACACACAAAATTCCCATACTTTTAGTCAAGAAACATCACTTAGTCATCAGCCTATGCTCAGTGTCTCTGTGCATATTACCCCAGCCTGACTCACTTTGTCAACTCTGATTTTATTGTCCATTACTTGGAAGTTGCACTCTGCCACCCTGCTTAGCAAACATCCTGCTTTAATATTAGACTTCATTCCTGGCACAGTGGATCATAGCTTGACAGACAGAAGCGTTCTTGAACAGAGGAGTCCAAGCTAAAGATAGATCCACAGGGCAGGAGGCTAAGATGGACAGCCCTCAGGAAGAGGCCTTCCAGTGCAATCCACATGACTTCCAGAATCCATAGAAAACCAATAGCCCGTTTATCTCCTTACCCAAGACCACAGAAGCAGTATCAGTTCTGTGCCTAAGAAGACAGGGCACTCTAGTCTCTGCCTGTGGCTTACAAAGAGGTTTAGATTCAAGAAGATCCCTGTATATTCCATCACAGAGACTACTTCTTCAACACTGAACTTAAAACACAAGAGCTGGAGAGATGGCCTACTGGTTGCTCTTGCAGAGGACCCCGGTTTGGTTCCCAGCACCTATATGGTGGCTAACAACCATCTGTAACTCCAGTTCTGGTGGATCTGACAGTCTCTTCTGGCCTCCATGGACATCACTTGTGGTGCACTTACATATAAGCAAGCAAAACACTCATGTACATAAATAAATCCCCAAAAATTAAAAATTAAAAATATTTTTTAACCCACAAGCGCACACAAAGTGACATTCACAGGAGCCACATCTAACATTTGGCATTCTTTCCTGGGTCCCCTTTTACTTAGAAATTATTTCAACTATAAATACTTTACAGAACTCAGGTTCATAGGTAATAGAATTGTTTTTCCCACCTTCCTTCTCTTCTTTAAAGTATCATTTATTTATTTATTTATGAATGAGAAAAAACTTCATGTATCCAAGGCTGTCCTTGAATGCTTCACCTTCCTGTTTCCACCTTCCAAGTGCTGGGATTACATGTGTGTACCCACAACAATTTGCATGTATGTGTACACACACACACACACACATGCATGCACACAATCTATGACCCACTATTTACCATCAAAGACTTTTATGCACCATGAGGCATTCGTTGCCTGTGGCCTCAGCTCTGAGTTTCCTGTTCTCTCATGAAAAATGAGAATGAGTCTTCTGCAAATTTTTTGATGAAATAATGAAAACTTTCTTCCTGCAGTTTACGGCACAGAGTCAGAGCTGACTCCCTTCCCCATCTTTCATCCCACCTCCAAATTTCCTCAACTGAGCTACAGCTTTTCCCCAGAATTGAATAATTAACCATCATCATGGGCGTCACACCATTGGAAGCTGACATTGCAACACTTAGAAAGTGCACAAGACCAAGGCAGGACAAGGTGAGCTAGACAGAAAAGGACATGCCATCGTGTGTCCAGCACATAGGTTAACAGAACACAGGCACTTATATACTCAGAGCATGAAAGAAAAATGCAGAGATGTGGAACACTCACATCATGGCATTGTATTTAGCTGTCATGATGAATGAAGTTATCACACTTGCAGGAAAATGGTCAAAACTGGAAAATAGTGGGGTGTGGTGGCGATGGGGGAGATGGGGAGAGTGGGTGGAGGATCAAACGAAACTAAGTAAGTATGAAAATGCAATAGGAAATGTCACACCATATGCGGCTGTAAAAGAGAAGAGAAAATGCAAAGATGGACACAACAGCCTGACAGGAAGGCGGGGCGTCCATCTGTCCACAGATCGGGCTTATGGCAACTATCTAAACTTCCAGGCCAAGGTGGGATCCCCCAACCTTGGCAGTGTTCCAGGCTGACTGGTATTCTCCTCACTCGGAAATGTCTAACCAAAAAGCAAAGCTTTGGCTCAGTGGACAGAAGGTATAGAACATGAAGCCACGCCTCAGTTGACCTCAGGAAACCCTGGACTCGGGAGGGCAGAGTCCTCCATTTTCCCTAAATTCTCTTATTTGATTCTTTCGTGGTTTAAACGTCTTATAATGACTTTCCACAGCATTTAGCAAATACAGAACCCTCACACTGATAATTAAACACCTGCTAATTTCTACAAAGGCATTCTAAAATTTTAAAAAATCATACTCTAGTATAGAGTCTGGTGAATTAAACATCCTTTATTCCATAGGGCTGAGTTCAAATAAAGGAAAATGGGTCATTAAATAAAATCTGTCAGTTTTGTAACACTTGGTTACCAGCATCAGTAACTGTGTTTCAACTTAAGAGTACTTTGAGGTATAAGGATCTGTCTTCAAATATTCATTGCTTAAGAATACTTAAAAAGGACTTGTAAAGTCGGCAGTCACAATGAAGAACAGAAGACAGGTTTGTCACTGTTATTTTTTAACTTTGTACTGTGAAACTTTTAAACATTTAGCGAGAGAGAGAGAGAGAGAGAGAGAGAGAGAGAGAGAGAGAGAGAGAATATCACATTTCCTTCTACCAACAGAAGTCCCACACACTTAAAAATGAGTCTAAATTTTTAATTCTTTTTTTTTTGAGACAGTATTTCGTGTATCCCAGGCCAGTCTCAAACTCGCCCTATACCCCAGGCTAGCCTAGAACTCCTGATCCTTCTGCATCCACCTCCCAAGTGCTGGGATTAAAGGTGTGAACCACCACACCCAGCCAAATGAGGTATCCAAAGCAAATTCTAGACTTCGTAATTTCCCCTATAATTCAGTATCTGTCACTAATGATAAGGAGCTAGGTGTCAACTTAGGATACCTTCCTCTATGGGTTTTCTCAGGGACGCGCGCACAACTCAGTGGTGCTGGGGATAGAACTCAGTCCTCATGCTTGGACATCAGGTACTTTACCCAGTGCTGTTCTAATACTATTACCTAATAACCTAAAAAGAGGAATAATGCCCTAAGTTAGATGCCATCCAGTATTCAAATTTCTCCATTTTAAAAAAGGTTGCTACACTGGTTTGTTCAAACCAGGACCAGCTCCTCACAATGAATGTCGCTGACCTGGTCCCAAAGTCTGCTTTAGTCCAAAGGGTTTTCTCTGCCTCTGTAAACTGATACCTGCATTGAGCAAACTGAGCCATCTGCATGAACTCCCTGAATTCTGTGCTTGGCTGGCGACATCCACGGTGTGACATTTTATATTGTGGTCTATGTATCACTTATTCCAGGAATTTGATCTGAGTGACTGTTCTTTTCCCCAAACATAGTGTAGGTGAAATTGGGTAGCAAATGAAAAGATCTTTACTGCTTTACCACCCAGCGTTCCTGTTCCTAACCCAACAGCCTGAACTCTCACAACGGTGGGTTGACAGCTATCTACCCCTGGTGCCCAGCAATACACAGAGTGACCACCTCACTTCCCTGGGTGGCTTATGAAGGAGATGATAAATAATTTGGTGGGTCAGACAAAAAGATCCCAAACACATCTGTCTGGTTTGTTAAATATTCCCAATTCCTAAGCCTCAGTAAGTTTTGAATGTTAACACTTTAATTATAAAAGAAAATATTCAAGTCATCTACTCATCCCACATTCTGCCAATATGGAAAGTACAACTCTTTATATCTTACGTTAAATAAAAAATGGAATTCAGGCTACCAAATCCCTCTTTAATGGCACACCAGCAGGCAAATATAGATTTCAAGCAATAAGCAATTTTTACAATCACTGCTGAGAGAAGGAAGAAAAAAAGGAATTCTCCCCCCACCCCGAAGGGAGGGAAAAGGTGTTTCTGCTGTCAGGATGGACGATTATAGTGTAGAGAAATGCTTGTTTCGTTTTTTAAAAACCTTTATCAGGAAACAGGCCATCTTAAAGTAATTTATCTATGAAGCAGTGAGGGTTCCACCGTGTCCTGATTCCTATTCAGCTGTACTTCAATTAGACCTTTTATTTGAAGACAAACCCCTGCAAACACATAATATCGCCTAAAAATGATCTGCAAAAGGAAAACTCTGTCAGGACAGGTACATTATTTATTTAATGCACAATCACTAAGCTTCATTCCAGAGGTTTAATGGTCTCGATACTTAAAATGTTTGCAAAGAAAAAGAAAAGAGCTAAGAACACTGGGTTGCAAAATCCTGGAACTCACCCCAGAGGCGATTTCGCCACATTCCATCCTTTCCTGAGGCACCTGTTTGGGGCACTCTGTGACTGTAACACCCCTGGCAAATGAATTCACCAGG
The DNA here is from genome assembly GCF_000622305.1 of Nannospalax galili. Classification (NCBI taxonomy): domain Eukaryota; kingdom Metazoa; phylum Chordata; class Mammalia; order Rodentia; family Spalacidae; genus Nannospalax; species Nannospalax galili. Next base: position 2,564,686 of record NW_008332583.1, read on the forward strand.
AGCATCTGCTGTTCCACCACAGTTACACTATCAGCCACACTGGTATGACACTCTAAAGCTAAATACTCAAGAATGAGTACTAACACGGGGGCTGGAGAGCCGACTCAATGGTTAAGAACACTGACGATTCTTGCAGATGATCAGGGTTTGAATTCCAGCACCTACACGACAGCTAACAAAATGTCCCATAACTCCAGTTCCAGGCAATCCATCGACCTTTTCTGTCCTCCATGGGCATTGCACAACACGGGTGCATTTACATCCATGCAGGCATAATACTCATACATAAAGGTAAATTTTAAAAAATTTTAAAAAGAATGTATACTAAAACACAGGGGTCAGGGGCTTGAAATATAGACCAGGGAATACACAAACCAGAGGGCATCATAGATGATAATCATCACACTAAAGATGCAACATGAAATGGGATGGGCTTCTAGGAACCTAGAATGTATATATGCATAAGCTTTAAGTTATTTACAAAACAGTGTACATCGTAGGGTGGGGCATTTTCTCATGAAAATATTTTTGTCATGTTCTAGTCTGCTTCTCTGTTCCTGTGACAAAATATTGACCAAAACCAACTTGAGGAAGAAAGTGTTTATTTGGTCCTGTAACAGTCCGTATCAAGGGAAGCCAAGGCAGGAACTTAAGTCAGGAGCCTGCAGGCAGGAACTAAGAGAGACCACAAAGGTGATGCTCACAGGCTTCCATCCCCAGGCTTACTCAGCTACCTTTCTTACACAGCCCAAGCCCATGTGGCTAGGGATGGTACAGCCCATAATGAGCTGGGCCCTCCTATATCAATTATCAATCAATAAAATGCCCCACAGACAAGCCCTCAGTCCAGTTTGCTAGGGGAAATTCCTAAACTGAAGTACCCTCTTCAAAGTTGTTTCTAATTTGTACTGAGTTGACAAAAACTAACCAACACACTTTCTTATAGAGAGTCTACAACCAGGAAAGGAGACAGACGCTTCCTTGGTAATAGGATACATAAAGACAGTTTCTACTGTGCCTAAATACAAACATACATGCACAAACGACAGCAAAAAAAAAAAAAAAAAAAAAAAAAAAAAAAAAATGTAAATCCAAAGACCCAGGATCTCAGAATGTGACCTTCAATGGAAACAGGTTTGTATAGAGGTAATCAAGAAGCCAGAAATCTAAGAATGGACCCTACATCAACAGTACTGAGATCTTTGTAAGAAAGAGGCAACTGGGCCAGACACAGTGGCACACACCTTTAATCCCAGCAGAAGGCACAGGCAGGCAGATCTCTGTGAGTCTGAGGCCAGCCTGGTCTATATAATGAGTCCCAGGCTAGCCAGGGCTACACCATGAGAGACCTTGCCAAAAAGGGGAGGAGGGAGGTTGGAGAGATGGCTCAGCAGTTAAGAGCACTGGCTGCTCTTCCAGAGAACCCAGGTTTGATTCCAAGCACCCACATGGCAGCTAACAGTCAGCAACTACAGTTCCAGGGAACTTGACCCCCTCTTCTGACTTTCACCGGTATTGCATGATACAGGTACACTTACAGGCAATACACTCATACACAAAATAAATTCTGTTTAAAAAAGGCAACTTGGACCCAAGATGTGCAGACAGGGAAGATGGTGTGATAATAAGGGAGCCATATGTGAATCAAGGGAAGATGAGAAACAGAGACTCCCTCCTCAAAAGGAACAAACCATACCAATACCTGGGACTTCCATCTAGTGTCCAGAATTCTGAGACAATCAAGAAGCCCCTCAGAGTGATGTGCTGTTACAGCAGCTCTTGCAGACTCACATCTAACATATGTACTATATGCTGCTGGCTGTCAGTCACAGCAGAAAGCAGTTTGCATGTGCTGTCATGGAATCCTTAGGATGACCCTACAAGGTAAGTGCTATTCTGCTTTTGCAAAAGGAAACTCTGAAGTTTAACAAGAGCTGTATGTGACTGTGCTGCTATCATTGTTGAGACCTAATACATTAAGGAATGTAGAGGTAAGAGACTATAAGTAGACAGCACCTCAGAGATATCTCTGCATTTCCCTTGGCCTTTCCCTTGTGGTCCCAAAATAGATGTCACAGCTCTAAGTATCACATCTATTTTTTTTTTCTTTTCCCCTTTGTATATGTGTAAGATGCTGGGAATGGAACCTGGGGTCTTGTGCATGCTAGAGAAGTACTGGATCATCGAGTCACACCCCCAGTCCTGCACACTTACACACCTAATAAATCCCTTTGGGGATAATCACTTCTACATGTAACTAACTCATCAGCCATTCCTCCTAGCATGGGAAGGTGGCAGACAGTGTTTTTTGAATGGGGTTCATGGTCATCTCCAATATTACAAAGATTCCATTAGAGGAAAGAAGGGAATGCATCTTGATTGGGTAAATAGGTCAGAGGCCCAAAGAGGGTCAGTGAAGAGTCAAACCCAGGTCTCATCTTCGTCCCAAACCCAAAGTTGGACACATTATGCTATACTGCATCCTCGGAAAACCAAGAGCCTTAGCCAGAATGTGGTCCAAAGTGAGAAAAAGTTGCAGAGAGATGGCCTCTCCCGAGCTAATGGCTTGTCCTTTAGGCTTTCAGGGTAGACTGAGAACCTTTAGGTAATGAATCCAAGAAAGCAGGTGGGATGACTTGGGTTTCCTTTGTGTCTTCTTTCATTGTTCCAATTACAGACACCTGAGCATCACCCAGGATCCAAATTCTCCAGAGTGGTACAAAGGTTAGGACACCTAGGCTGAGAGGCCACACGCAGTCCTGGCTGTGTCCTAAACTAGCTGCTCACTCACTGGGGCTGGCCTGAGGGAGTTAAGAACTCTGGTTGGCTCCGATTTGTGATTGAAACTCTGGCTTGGATAACCTTGGAGAAACACCAACCAGCTGAGGTTAAGGTCATGATCTGTCTTCCACTTCATTTCACAGTCTGCAGTTTCCCTCTTGATTATCCATGGAGGTGCCCTATCCCTTCCAGGGAGGAATCTGATCATTGAGCACCAACCAGGAAAACAAAAGAGACCATGGTAGGGATCAGTCCATTCTAGCTAGCCACTGTACTGACTTGTCCTTCCTGGGGCTTCATTATATACTACTTTCCTCACCCTGGAATAAACCCACAGAGCCTTTGCAAAGCCAAGTTTTAGCTGTCACCATTCATTCTGTGGCTTGTAGCCAAGAAACCCTTTCATCAGCTGACACGGGTGAGATACGTCCCTGCTATTAACATGCACAGAAGAAAGGTAAGTCGAGCTCTTGGCTTCAGGGAATAATGCCACGATCCCAGGACAGGAAAATAAGAGCTGTTGCTTTTATTAAATCAACACAATGATAATCACCCTGTATTGCCTTCAGAGGGGCAAATGTGCCATCCTACAGGCAATGTGGAAAAAAATAAAGGAGGAGCAGAGGCACTGCATCTTCTGATTCATTAAGAGGCAGCTGCTAACTGGAAATAACCAAAATATATGGTCTTTCATGTTAGCTCAGCAATCCACACAACTTATGTTTCTCGCTATTAAGGTAAAGCTACTACAGACTAGGCTAAACCAGAAAACGGGATTCAAAGGTATGAAAAGTTTTACTTTGCTCTGTTATAGGATTTAGAGTTATCTGTGTAATAAATCAGAGAAAAACACTTCCCATGGCCAGAGCAAAGTAATTTACAAGACCCTGAAAGTCCCTGTTATTTAGCAAAATTAGGTCTCTACCTGCAGGGTCTGCAAATGCTGCCCACATAATCTTTCAAATTAAAACGGGTGGCAGGTCCTAAAATGCCCACTGCAATCTGTCACTTAAAAATAATAGCAAAAGGGAAAACTAAAGTGAGTGAGTGATGTTGGAAATGTAGCAACTTCTGTCAGCACTAATTACAACGAGCACTCTCCTTCCTGAAACTCCTCAGGCACCCTCTTCTCCATTACCTTCTGTATGTCTGTCTAAAGTGGGTCTTCTGATTCAACCCAAAGCCAAGGTTTAAGGATCTTAAACATAGAAGTGCTTTCCTATCTGTTAACCAACTAAGGATTTGATTATCCACTGATGTAGGAAAGAGGCCAGAAAAAGCCAACCACAAAAGAAAGTTGTGACTTGACGCTTACTTTACTGAGGAAGAGAAAAAAACACCACGTAACGAATGATCTGTTCCCAGAACACAGTGCCATCAGCCATTCCGGTATGTAGATGTTTTGAAGCTGTGGTGGTTTGAATGAAAACGTCCCCCATAGGCTCCAAGTGTTTGGACATTTTGTCCCCAGATGATGGCCTGTTTGGGGAGGTCTTAGAAGGTGTGGCTATCCTGGAGGAAGCACGTCACTGGGGGTGGGCTTAGAGAGTTCTTAAGCCTTGACAGATCTCCAGTTGCTCTCTTGTTTCCTGTGCCTGCTGCCTGCTGGGAGATGTAAAGCTTAGCTTCTGCTCCTCTTCTCCAGCCACCTCTGCCACCATGCCTCCCCGCCAAGACGGACTGTAATTCCCCTGGAAACATAAGCTCAAATAAACTCTTCCTTCTATAAATTGCTTGGGTCAGTGTTTCTATCACAGCAACAGAAAAGTGACTGACACAGAAGCCGAATGGAAAGAAAGGATTTTAAGCTGGGCATGGTGGTTAATCCCAGCACTCAGGAGGGAGAGGCAGTCTGGTCTCTGTGAGTTCAAGGCCAGCCTGGTCTACATAGTGAGCTCTAGGCCAGATGGGGGTATAGGGAAACCCTGTCTAAAAAAATGAAAGGATTTCAAAGGCCAGCCAGCCACAGTGGTACACACCTATAAACATACCAGGCAGGACGAAAGACAGAGTTCCAGGCCAACCTGGGGTACTTATCAAGACTCTGTCTAAAAAGCTCAAAAGGTGGGGATCAGGGTGGGGTAGCAGAGACAGAAACAGGCAGAAAGACCAATACTTTCAAGGCTTCCAAGAGCAGACTATTGACAAAATTGTACACCAAAATTAAACTCAGCATTTACACAACAGCAGGCCTTGTTCTAGGGACTTATTGAATCTTCCAGAGAATCACAGGAGCTAGCATGTGCCACAGATTAAAGATGGAGACTGACCAGCTGATCCACCAAGATCTCCTGGCCAGCACAGCTTGAGCAAAGGGGTGGTGTTACTGACTTCATTCACCTCCTCAGATACTGTGATGATTCTAACTATAAGTTCTGTCCTCTTGATCCAGAGAAGAAATACATTTGAAATATTGTTTGTGGCCCAGTCTCCTCTGTCACAACAAAGGAAAAGACGTAAAAGCAGGAAGAGGGAACGGACCATGTTCTTGTTACTACTTTCTCTTGCTGTGATAAAAACACGAACCAAAACCAACTTAGGGAGGAAAGGGTTTATATTTTATCTTACATCTTTCAGGTCACAGTTCATCACCAAGGGAAATCAGGGCAGGAACCTAGAGGCAAGAGCTGAAGCACAGACCAAGGAGGGACAAGGCTCACTCACTCCCCTGGCTTGGGCTCAGCCTGCTTTCATATGCAATCAAGGACCACCTACCCAGGGGTGGTACCACCCACAGGTGGGCTGGGCTCTCCATCACTCAACAGTCATGAAAATGCCTCATAGACGTGCCCACAGGCCAATTCGAAAGAAATAATTCCCCAGGTGAGGTTCCCTCTTCCCAAGTGCGTCCAGTTTATAAGTGAAGCTATCCAGCAGAGAGAGGAAAAGAAAGCAGACTTGTGGGGTGAGCTGGTTTGCACACGTATCCAGGTAAGCCAGGAAACAGGAGAGAGCACAAGGTGACTTAAGAAACAGTGGTGACTCTTCAGTGTTGATGCACTTCTAGCCACAGCCCCTGTACTTAATCAGAATAAAGGTTCAGTATTAAGTTTTTATTTGGTTTATGTGCATGTGTGTTTGTATGTGGCATGAATGTATGTGTTCATGTGTGTCCAGATATGTGTACAGGTACGTGTAGAGGCTGGAGGTCAATACAAGGTGTCTTTCTCTAGCACTTCCCACCTTATTTAAGACAAGGTCTCTCTGAATCTAGAGCACACTGATTCAGCATGTGTAGCTGGTCAGCAAGCTCCAGGAAGTAACAGTTCAACTGCAACACCCAAATTTTTACATAGGTGCTGGAGATCAGACTCAGGTCCCCAGTCCTATTGGGTCACTAATTTTATGATGTTTGCGCCATGGAAATAAGCACAGCCAAATGCCTCCTGCATACAGCAGCAGCCCCCAAAGCACTACAGCACTGTCATTTCCGGACCTGTCATTTCAGAGTACTGAGAAGATGACAGAGATAGATAGATAGATGATAGATGATAGATAGATGATAGATAGATAGATAGATAGATAGATAGATAGATAGATAGATAGATGATGGATGATAGGTAGGTAGATAAGATGATAGATGATAAGTAGGTAGGTAGACAGTTGATAAATGATAGATAGATAGATAGATAGATAGATAGATAGATTGAAGAACAAACTAAGACAGATGGATAGATGGATGGATGGATGGATGGATTGATGGATGGATGGATGGATGAACAGACAGATAGACAGATGGATGGGTAGTTAGATGATAGATGATAGGTAGGTAGGTAGACAGTTGATAGATGGTAGATAGATAGATAGATAGATAGATAGATAGATAGAATAGATGATAAATTATACAATGGAGTAGGGAGGGGCCCCCAAAGTCCCACCCCTAGAGAAGGAGGTATTGCAGTTGACAGCTCTTCGGGTAGGTAGGTAGACGGTTGATAGATGATTGGAAGATACATAGATAGATAGATAGATAGATAGATAGATAGATAGATAGATGTGTTTTGTCACAGCAATGAAGAACAAACTAAGACAGATGGATAGATGGATGGATGGATGGATGGATTGATGGATGGATGGATGGATGAACAGACAGATAGACAGATGGATGGATAGATAGATGATAGATGATAGGTAGGTAGGTATGTAGACAGTTGATAGATGATATAGATAGATGGATAGACAGATGATAAGTAGGTAGGTAGATAGATATAGATAGATGATAGATAGATAGATGATAGATAGATAGATGGATGATGGATGGATGATAGGTAGGTAGATAGATGATAGATGATAGGTAGGTAGACAGTTGATAGATGGTAGGTAGGTAGATAGATAGATAGATAGGCTGGAGGGATGGTTCAGTGGATATAGCACTTGCCAAGGAAGCATGAGAACTGGAGTTCAGATATACTTAGCACCCACACTGGGTAGGCACGGCAGCCTGCCTGTAATTCCAGCACTTGGAAGGCAGAGACAGGGGTTCCCAGCAAAGCTGGTTAGCTATACCAGCCACATTGGTGAGCTCTGGGTTCAATTAAAGAGTCTTGCCTCAATGAATAAGGTAGAGAGCCATTGAGGAAGACTCTGGTTGTCAACCTGAAGGCCCCCATGCACACACATGCATGCACACCTGTACACACATGCAAACATGCATATACATACACATATACATGTTTTATAAAAAGGAAAAAATTTACTATCCATAATAGTTCTTACTTCACACTTGACATTTTTTTATGTGTTGTAATTTATACTGAATTTGAGTAAAAGAACATATATACACATTACTGAAAAGCACACATATGTTGGGGACACAGGTCCGATTTCCTTACTTCTAAGACAAGGGGATCAGTGAAGACCAATGATCTATCCCCAAAGGATAATTTTTGTTAAGCTTCAAGAATCCTCAAGACCAGATTACACGGCTTCACTGTGGAATCCCTCCATTTCCCAGTGGGAGTGAAAAGCCCTGCGGTTTCATTTTGGTCTCTCAACAGGTATTTGATTCCTAGCTGATTCTGGGAGCAAGCCATGGCTGACCATTATACATCCTTGGGGCCCCTCATTACAAGTTCATACTGCAACCAAATTCCATTTTCCCTCTGCAAATTCAATTCACATCAATAGCCCCATCTATCACTGGCTACTGCTGCTGGCTGCCTGATTTTGAAACATAAAATTTTTTTGAAAGATTACTGCCAACACATAATAGGCAAACTGCAATTTCAATTCCCTGTACATGTGCTTGAAGGAGGGGGTTACACAACTGCAAAATGTAAATGAAACCATTGTTATCAGCTGAGTAAACATCAGACGTTCCACCATTGGGAGCCAACAACATGGCTCAGAGGGTGAAGGCGGGTGCCACCAAGCCTGACCACCTGAGTTCCATCCCTGGGAGCCACATGACGGAAAGAGAGAAGTGATTCACACAAGCTGTCTTCTGATCTCCACCAATGTACCATGGCACATATACTCACATATACACAATACAATTAATCAATCAATAAAATACACTTTAAATCACTGTTCAACAAAGTCCTTTTGTTATTCTTATTACTCCCTCCAAGGTCGCTTTATTCTCTGAGCTGTGTAAACAAAATGTAACAGTTAAGTAGTAGCAGCTCTGTATCACCAGCCTTTAGCAGGGAGAATTGAAGCCAACTGTATAATGCTGTTTGTTAAGATATTTCCATCAGCACTTTTTGAAGAATTCATCACTTAGAACATATACTGGGGGGTGTTCTAGTCAGCTTTCTAAAGCTGTGATAAAACATTGTGACCCTAAACAGCTTGGGGAGAAAAGGGTTTATTTCATCTTGCACTTCCGAATCAGAATCCATCTTTGAGGGCAGTTAAGGCAGGAACCTGGAGACAGGAACCTGGAGGCAGGGAACTGAAGCACAGACCAGGGAGGAACACTGCTTAACGGCTTTCTCATTGGCCAGTGCCCAGCCTACTTTCTTACTCAACCCAGGACCACCTGCCCAGGGGTGGCACCATCCACAGTGGACTGGGCCCTCCCACCTCACTCAACAATCAAGAAAATGCCAATCATGCAGGAAATTCCCCCACAGAGGTTCTCTGACCAGGTGTATCAAGTTGACAACTGAAGCTATCCAGGAGGAGGGGTGAAAGCAGATTTTCTAAAGGTCAAAGCAAGGGGTTTTCTCACATCTCATAAGCAAACTACCTGGCCTGGTGCGAACTGGTTAAGTCCAGTTTGCTTTTTACATGACTCAAGGCTGATTAATAGAACTTCCTTTTTGACCTCTAAAAGACTTTTTGCAGGGATGGGGAGGTGCTATCAAGGATTGGCTACCGGATTCTTCTTGCCTCCTAGCCAAACACTGTAGTGCTTACCGAGCTGCACTTCCAGCCAAAAAACACTGCTTCTTATGACTGCACGTTTAATTTAATACACCATACCAAGACTGTAAGGAGAAGCTGGAGTACAGCTGGTTCACAGTGAAACCATGTCCACTTTTATAGTGGGAGACCAAGGGAGGAGCCACTGGTTCTGTTTCCTACTGGGCTTTTCAACAGCTGCCCGACTGACATTGCAGGGCAGACCACAACGGTGTGTTGTCATATGTTCTACAGCATGTTTTGAAGTATCCCAGGTCTCTACCTGACAAGACAAGAACACCACCATCAATGTGCGGCCAAAGTCAAGAGGATGGCTCAGTAGGAAAAGATGCCCACCACTGAGCCTGATGACCTGAGCTTGAGCCCCCAGAATCCACATGACAGAAAGAGAGAACTGATTCCTCCAAGTTATTCTTTACCACCCCAGACACACTGTGGCATGTGCATGTACATGTACACACACACACACACACACACACACACACAATTAAATAAATAAATGTAACTTTGTGCTTGGACGTCGACACACCTACCAACAGGGAGAAACTAGATTTACCTGATTTCTATACACAGGAGACTCCACACAGAAACCCACTGCACATCCAATCATGTCCATAATCCCTTCCGGAACACTAAATAAAGTTTGCCTACAAACAGAAGGGAGTTATGTGAAGGTACCGTGATCAACAAGTCTGCTTGGGATCAAATGTATACTTTATAATAAGAGAATATGGCTACTTAGGGCTGCCTTGACCTAGCAACCACCCAGAGGACATCTGGGAAACATTTGTCATGAAGGGAGCCAAGATCGTGTTTGATCACTTATCAAGAATGTCTTAGGAAAAAATGTTTTCAGACACAAATCCCCTTAAAGAAGATGGATATGCTATGAACCAAGAGTCAAAAGATAGTTTTGCTTAAACAACTGCTAAACTTCTACAAAGCAATACTAAAAAGACAATTTTTATTTAACAGTTTAAGAAAACAGCTTCCAAAAGCTCAATTGCCATCTGCAATTATAATCAGGCCTAATTTAGAATATTCTATCATGCTGCAGTCTTCATTAAAAATGGCATGCCCTTGCATGGAAATACAATGTGAATTCACAGCATAAATGTTAGGACACACACACACACACACACACACACACACACACACACACTCACACCACAAACCCACAGACACAGACACACATCCTAATGCTGGAATCTAGGCTTGGATGGCCAAAATGTCTCACCAGTTCCTTAATGGATACAGCTCACCATAAACTTTACTTAACTTTGATATTTTAAATTAGAAAGGCATATGGATTATATTAAGACAATTTGCCAAAAATACAAATGGAGTTTTAAGCCTGCCACCTCTCACACAGCACATGGCTAATCTTGTATTCCAGACACTATTATCCTTACTGTGCATAAAGGCACAACACATAATATTTCCACTGATGCAAAAATAGTTTTCCAACCACACTAAATAATCAGATTTACCAAGTACCACTTGGCCTCTTTGTGAGCTTCATAATTAGTTAGAATAATGTGTTCCTGAACATTTATAATTCAGCATAATTTTTATATTATAATTCCTTAATATGGTCCCCTGCACTTACAGGCCTTTGCCTACAAGGCATTAATGCAGACATTGTCTGAAAGACTATACAAACTCCCGCTGTCAGTCAAAGTCATTTAAAATATGACAAATGCAAAGGCGGTGTGTAATGAAGGACCAAGAGTCACACTGGACACACTGTTAACTCACAATTAGGAGAAATGTTTCAGGCCTCTCTGCTACACACATGGCGGCTCTCTCTACAAACGCAGTTTCTTCCAAAACTCACCAGTGTTGAATTCGGGTTCCCCTACAGAACACAGCCTCTGGCAAGGAACACAGGGAGGAGGTGACAAGCTGTAAACAATAAGCCTGCGTCCTGTAAAGCCTGTAAAATGAAGTCTTTCTCAGTTGGACAATTAGCTTTATAGAGCTAATCGGGGAGAAAGAAATGAAGGCCATCTGGCTCCTGAAATATCTGAATCTGACTGACACTGTCTTCTTAAAGGAAACTTCCCACGTAGAAGGCAGGAGGAAGCAAAAACGGAGATCTTTTAAATCACTTCCACGCCCTAAGGAACACAAGTGCTGGTCAAGTCCCTTGCTTTTAACAGAAGCTTCAAGGAGAGAACCGAATTGGACAGATCTCCTTTGATGCCTAGGCTCCAGCATCCATCAACAAGTTGGCTTCTGACAAACGACCAGAGCTCCCTCCAGAGGACTAGGTAACTGGCCCATGTCCAGAGCCCTTGTCAGACCACTGTGTGGTTCCTTCCAGTGTCTCTCTGAGACCTGGCTATGTGATTTGCTTAACATGGAGAGTGATCATACTAATATGGAGTTGTTCTTTAAACACCAAGTACAAGATTACATGAGTCTCAGACACAAACCAGGGGGCCAGCTCCTCAATCTGCCCCTTTCCTGCGCTCTTATCTTCCTGCTCTTATCCTTCCCTCACTGTGAGGGGCAGGAAGTCAGCCTCCAGCAATAGCGTTTTTCCAGTCTTCTCAGTTGAAAATGATGCTACTCTCTACCTGGATGGAAGAAAGCATCCCTTTTAAAAGCACAAAGGACATCTGTCCAAAGAGGTATCCAGTAGGGGAAGGACGGCACCTACACCTGGGAGGAGGAAGAGCTTGGTGTGGAATACTGGTACCCGGGAGAGATGAAGAGGTGTCCGTATAGAGGAGTGGCTTGAAATGTGTTGGGACAACTAGGCAAATACTACATTCACGCCTGCGAGAGCCAAGTGTCTCCCTGATAGAGAAGGGAGCTGCAGAGGTAGAAAAGAGAAATTAAAATGAACTGTGCAGTGAGAGGTGCAGGCATCAGAGGGAACCTGTGACTCGACACATAAAACTACAGTAACAAATTCAGATGTGTGTATATAAATACTCATCTACACAGTTCATCTCTCGGGAGTCTGAGAGCACACACAATATCCAGATCTGGTGTCTAAATATCATTTTCCCCCTAAAGGGATTACACAGTCAATGGCTCCTCAGCTACCTAGGGCTGGATCCAGTAAAATACAAGATATGCCTAGAATTTCTTGTTCCAAAGAGTAAGGAAATACTCAAATAAAATACAAGAGACATTTTTCACAGGACTGAGGAACCAGCTGGGAGAAACTGACACTATCTAAATGTGAATCTTTCTGTATATCAAATAACAATAGCTAATGATAACTCACTAATCTCTAAGTCTGCACTCAGAAATGAATAGGCTTAAAGCTTGAGGACAAAGAGGGTCTCAAAATGCTGCTCACAGGTAATTATTAGAAGAAGGTAAAAAGAGTGACTTTGCAATAGAGAAGCCCAGTGGATGCTGTCTTCGTCAAGTGACCAAAGATGAAAATACCAGCAGAAATCATGTCGCCTCACAGGATACTGCGGTACTTCTGCCCTGATGTATAACCTGAATCGGATGATCAAGAAACAGCAAACCAGGGCTAAAGGATGTACAAAAGATGTACTATCTTGTCTATGGAAGTGTCAAGGTTTTAAAAAAAAAAAAAGGGCAAAGTCTGAGAACGCGTCCCAGGTCTGAAAGAGCCTTAACATACAACATAGGCGTCTAAATACTTTCCTTTGCTATCCCAGTGGACAATCCCAGTGCCAATGAGCGTATTATGACACTTCAGGAGAACATCTTTGTCCGTGGGAAATGCATACTCAAGTGTGCAGAGGCGCTAGGGCAGCAGTAGCACAGAAACTCCAAGTTCAGGATGGGGAAACTGTTATTTTAGGCTGCTGTTATCGTTGGAATGCTCTCTTAATCTGTGATGGATAGAGTGCCAATTGTGTTTGGAAGTGGTAGACCCTTTCAGACGAGGCAGAATGGAACCAGGCCCACAGGAATATCCCAGCCAGGAGGGAGTTGAGAGCAGATGGGGTGAGGGGCAGAGGCAGGGCAGAAAGGGTTATTTATGCTTGGTTCCCCATTTCAGACACTTTACTCCACAGTTGCTTGTCTGTTTAGAACTGGGTCGAGGCAGTACATGATGGCAGGAGTCCCTGGGAAAGACTTGCTCACCTCACAGTGGCCAAAGAGGAAGGGCCAGGGTCCCAATACACTTTGCCACCAGTGACCTAACTGGGCCTCACTGTGCTGTCCCTCCCAATAGCATTATCATTTGGGACCCATGAGCCTTTGAGAGACAGTTAAGTTCCAAACTGCGACAACAAACAACCCACTCTTCAGCTCCTTCAGTGGTGACGCCTTCAGTAACCCACTAATGGCTCATGTTTTATTGAGACTCCAACGTGTTCGATTTATGTAACTATTTTCCCTTGATAATAAACATCGTCCAGTTCATTTTGATTTCGTAGCCATCCCTTCCCACAGAGAATTTCTCTCCCACAGATTAAGTCATTTGTTCTCCCTCCATCTCATCAAAGATTGTACCTGGCACGGTAATTGGGAGGGATTTAAATAGATAACTTAACCTTGAGAGAATGTTCATTTGACTCAACACATCCTTCCAATCTAAGAAACACACAAATTCCCGTTCACCTCAGCATGTCTGTCTTTAATTATGACAGCGGTGCCGAGAAATTCATTTTCAAAGAGCTGATTGAGCCACGAGGGAATATTAATACCTAAATATTGAAGCAATCCTGAGGCTTGCAGAAGGGAAGCTGGCTTTGCTAGATGAAAAGGCTCTGGTCTACTTTAAAAAACAAAAAAACAAAAAAACTTTTTTAGTATATTTTTAGCTCTCTGCAATAAGGCAGCTTATTTTCTTAAAAATAGAGAAAGTCCTTTGCTTTTTATCATGGGCAACTGCATGTTCAGCACTAGAGTTGTGAGTGCCCTAGTCTAAAGGGTGTGATTTCCCTCACTTCAGAATTGGGAGTAGAAGTTCTTTGCACTCTTTGACAAGCTAAGTGGAAGCCGCTCCACAGTACCAACCGAGGCTGCATAGAAACTGTTTCCCATCACAGGTGAAAAGCAGTGAGGGGTGGAGAGATGATGAGGACAAAGCTGACTTGGGCTTTGTCACGGATGGCTGGTTCGTGGCAGAGGCCGTTCCACAAGACGACTACAAGTACGAAAAAATAAAATTAATTCCGGGAACCAGAGAATTCAGAACCTGAACAAATAACGGGATCCCATTCCATCCTGAAGCTGATATCATCAAACCTTTCCGATGATTTACAACCTGGCAATCTTTCTCTCCATTGATTATGTAGCTATTATGGGATAGAACTGCTCTCTGCTCATTCTAAGAACTCTCAAAGTGTTGTACTGAGAATACATTAATGTGCCATTAATACAGGGGAGACAGAGAGAAAGAAAGCCAAGGATCAAAACAGGCCGGAGAAAGCATGAGGCCAAGGCTCCTTCCAAAAGCAACGAATGTCTGTCAAGGGCAATCAGGCAAGGGAGACCCCACAGCAAGCTGAGCTGACAGCTGCAGCATCTCCAACAGGAAGCAGGCTGCATGTTCCACCACCCAGAACCTCCTGGAGCTCAACCGATGTTAGATGGAAGTACGTGTGCATCTGACTTTGGGCAGAGACCATCCCAAACAACAGTTTCTGATCCCAGCAGAGTTCCCAGGAGTGCTATTCAAAGGTGTGGTGAGACAAACTCCTTCAACAACAGCCCCACACCCACATAGATTATGGCATAATTTATCAAAAGCATAACCCAAGAGGGCCACAACCCCCCCCCATGCCATCTTTTTGTATGGTCTAAATTTTAAAAAATGGTGTGTCTATTTTTGGTGGTTCATGATACAGTAAAAGTACACGAAATTCAAATGAAGTTTTATTAGAACACATCCAGGCCTGTTCAGTGAAGTACTGACTTTTGCTATATCTTGTACTCTGTACGACCCAGTGAGCTGTGGCTTCAGCTGTGAAAGACGGAAGTCTAGCTGAGCTAGACGGTTCACAGAGCCAAAGAGTTGGCTCTCGAAAAAGCTAGCCAACCACTGGTTTAAGTTACCTAACACATCAACACATTTCAGGAAAACACTCCAAATATACCAAAAGCACAGGAGAAACATGTAGTGACTCAGATAGGCGTGGTGGCGTGTACCACAGTGAGAGGCTAAAGGAGATCTTTTTTTAAAATTAATTTTACTTATTATCTTTATGTGTTTGAGTGTATTGCCTGCAAGTATAGTATGTAAGTGCACCCGTGTCGTACAATGCCCAAGGAAGCCAGAAGAGGCTGTCGGATCCCCTGGAACTAGTTACAGGCAGTTGTTAGCTGCCATGTGGGTTTTGGGATTCGAACCCAGGTCTTCTGCCAGAACAGCCAGTGTTCTTAACTGCTATGCCATCTCTCCAGCCATGAGTTTAAGGCCAGCCTGGGCAACAGGGTAAGACCTCATCTCAAAACAAGAAAAGAAACAAAAAGAAGGCATTCCTTTCCTTGTAAATAGACTCCCATCTCGGAAAACTCCATTGGATATGAAGTTCAAGTTTTCTGATCTGAAAACCAAGGTGCTACCAAGTTACAGTAGTAGAAGCAAATAAAACCTCACGCTGTGCTGGTCATCCTATGTACAGGGCTCTGTTCTCCACACAGAACGCTTCTGTGAGGTCAGTATCCCCATCCTAGACCCGAAGACCTTGAGCCCAAGAAAGGTGCATAGAATGTCACCACATTCTCCTGGGAACACAGCTTTACAGGATGTGACCACATCATCCCAGGGTCACAGCCCTTTACAGAGAGAAGATCAGTGAAAGAATTAATAATGGTAGTAAGTGAACGAAAGGAAAGACTACCTACTTAGAAAAGAATGGTCATTTGACAGAGAAATGTTTGTCTTATAAAACACTACATGCTCTAGTGCTAAGCTCTTAGGTAATGCTCAGGTCTTGGGCTTACTGTCACCCTGAGTACAGCCAGATCCAGCTAGGCAAACATACTATATAATCCCTTTATCCTTCATGAAGCCTGCTGGCTGGAAGCCTGCATCCTTGTCCCGTGGAGATTTTCCCCCCAAGTTTACCACCCAAGGCCATTTCTATATCCAGTAATAAATCACTTGTAATCTCAGAGACAGTGACAATACATCTACCAATTGATTCTAGTCTTCTAAATATCTAACGAAGACTGATAATATGGCCAGTAGTGGAACAGCAGATTTCATTGGTTATTTAGACCATTCGGAACAGCAAACACACGCAGAACTTACAGTGTGTCAGGCATGGTTCCAAACACTTTCAATATATTAATGCATTAAATTGTTGATTCTCCCATTTCTACAAGGCAGGCACAGTAATTACTTTCATTTTACAGATTAGGAAACTGAGCCACAAAAATAACAAGCTATTTGCTAGATCCTGTAGCCTGTAAATTCCACACATAGCTTGGCTTCAAACCCAGCCTGGGTGACATCAGAATTCACACTCTTTCACACAGGCTGTACACCAGCAAAAACAAGTAGATGCTTTAAGCAGGCGTGTATGACCAAAACTTAATCTGTGCTATTCACACGAGGGAAGTCTCTTTATTTTTCACCTACTGGGTAAAGGATGAGAACAAAAGACTGAATAATTTGATAGAAATTAAGAAAACATTTCTTTCAAATTAAAATATTTTCTTCTCATTTTGAAAAGAGGAGAGGTGGGGGATGGGCTCAGTATGGAGAGTACATGCCATACAAGCATTAGACCAGAGTTTTATGCCCAGAATTCACATTTTTAAAGAGCCAGGTGAGGTAGCGTACACTTGTAACCCTGTTGCTAGGGGAGGCAGAAATAGGTAGGTCCCTGGGGTTTTGCTGGCCAGCTGGTCTGGCCTACTCAACAAGCTCTAAAGTCTCAACAAACAAGGCAAAGTCTCCTGAAAAATGACACCTGAAACTGACCCTTACCTTTCTCACACATTCACACACATGAACACACACTCATGTGTGAACACACACAAAGAAGAGGAAAATTATCTAGAGCTGTGGGATGCTTCCAGTGGATTTATTTTCAGAGCCTCAGCGATCAAGCAAGAACTGCTTTCTACTGTCCCTTTCTGAGTGCCTGAAACTATTTGGATTATACAGAATGCAGCTCAGCTTGTACTTGAAGGGTGAGGCTCTTCTTAGGAAGAAGGTACATTGTCCTAAAGAGTAATTACAGAAATGAAAAAAGGTCATGGTTTAGTTTAATTCCTATCTGACCTGCAGAGACCAAAGGCCTTGGGCCAAAGTCAGGCTGTCTTGGCCACAAACCTGTATGGCCAACACACACACTTCTGCCAATGGCCACCCTGGTACGTGGAACTGATCACCTTTCTTCTCTCCACCAGGCCCATGGGGTGCTCCCTTCTCTACAAGAAAGATGGAGCCTTGCTCTGGATACCTCTCCAAAGGCCAACAGCAGGAAATCGATGCAAAGACACAGCAAGGAAAGCCTTCTCTATCACTGGAAGTTCACAAGGGCTGGAACCCTGTCTGCATTCAGAACTCAGGCTGCTTTCAACAAGAAAGAAAAGCAAGAAAGACTTCGTTAACAGGCCCAACAAGATGGATCAGTGGGTAAAGGTGCTTGCTAAATCTGACTACCTGAGTTTGAACTCCAGAACCCACATACATAGTGGAAGGAAAATACTGACTCCCACATGTTGTCCCCTGACCTCCACGTGCACACCATGGTGCAGGCACGCACATGTGCACACAAATAAAAATTTAATTTAAAAGACTTTTTTACTTCATGCAAATCAATGCCTAAAGAAAGACAAGTTTAAGAACCAGCTGATCATTACAGTCAAGAACCCAGGTTCTGGACTGGAGAGACAGCTCAATGCTCCTAACCAAGTCAGAGTGCATACTGCTCTTGCAGAGGACCCGGGTCAGGCAGCTCACAACCACCTGTATCTCCAGCTCCAGGGAATCAACCTAATGCCTCTGGCTTCCTAAGGGTACACACATTCACATGCACATATTCATATACATACATACATACATACATACATACATACATACATACACCTAACTAAAAATTAAACAAATCTTAAAAAAAATAAGAGCCCAGGTCCTTCCCTTCCCTTGCAGTCAGTCCTTCTCAACTTGGACCTCATCTTCAGGGCTGGACTGACACATCATCAGTCACTGTGGGTGACACTACCCCACAGCATCCACATCCAGTGGAGACCACAGCTTCCGCTTCAGGGACAAACAAGGCTCTTCCAGTGAGGGGCCAGCAGCATATCTTCCCCCTTTCCACTAGGCAGCCAATCATATGATCAGTGCTAGAACAGCCCCTGGAGGTAACTCAGTCATTAAGAGCCCTGGATGCTCTTTCAGAGGACCCCAGTTCAGTTCCCAGCTCACGACCATCTTTAATTCCAGTTCCAGGGGATCTGACACTCTCTTGTGGCCTCCACAGTCACCAGGCATGCATACAATGGACTTGCATATCTGCAAGCAAAACACACACATACACATAAAATAAAAAATAAATAAAATCTTGAAAAAAACCCTCTAGGTGATTAACTGAAACTTTACCCTTTAGCTTCTTCTAAAATATTTAAATGGTCTCACTGTACTAGATTAAATTTGCACAAGGCAATAACCAGCCCAATTCCAACCCAGCTAGCCCTTGACAAGAGGCAGGTTGTGTCCAGGACTCCACAAACCGGCCACTCCCTGTAGCTCTATCTTCCCTCCCTCCTCTAGCTTTCTGAAGCAGATGGCATTTATTTGGTTTGCAACCCCAGTATCAGCCTGTCATACCTGATGAAGAAAATAGGTCATTAAACTGTTAAACTCAGTAACTACAACTGCCACCTCCTGGCCTCCGCCCAGATGGTACTAACCTTCCAGGAGAAGCAGCAAAGGAGAGAGAGGCTATTAATCAAATTTCCAGCCATGTCCTGGTGTCTTTACTCAAACCCTTCCTCAAAAATAGCAATCATAATAAGCAAAGCAATGCAAAGTTTACAGAGTAGGAAGAACTGCCTTCCTTGTGGGAAAGAAAATCCCACAAAAAGACAATGACAGAGACAAAGCTCCAGGAGGGCACGTTTGTAACATCTGGCTAGTGTTTGGCACAAAGCATCTAAGCATTACCAAATGCCCAAGTACATAGTTGAAACTGACTTCTGCAGCCAAGATAGTATTCCTAAGTCTTTAAAGGAGAGCCTTGTCCGTAATACAGGGGATTAAAACCCACAGAAAAACCCAACAAGGAAGGTCACTGAGCCAGTGGCTTGCACCTCACAAGTGGCTGTGTGACTACTGTAGAGGGTGGAGCGTCAGAGAAGACAAATTTGAAAACACTGGCATCCTATCAAGTTGACCTGTACAGGATATATGAGTCACACCAGGTGCCTAAGGGGTCAACTACCCAACAATTCTTCCTTTGTCTCCTGCCAAACACCTCCCTTCCCTAAGAAAATACGATTACTTGGGGAAGGGGTGGGGGGAATGAGAGAGACCCTGCCTCGATCACTACAGTAGAGACAATATATGTGACCAAGCCAGGTGAGCCAGGTCTTGGTCATTAAGGGAAAGCTTGATATCTAGCCTAGGGAAGGGCTTTTCACCTTAGAAACAAGGGACAATGTATATCCTGTCTGTCTTCAGAGGCCATAGGGTGAGGGTAAATCACCTTCTACTAATATCACAGGAGCTTTCAGGAAAGAACACTCAACCCAAAATCAGCATTGGCAATAGGGCTTCAGAGAGGGCCTGTCACCCAAGCATAACGATCTGAACTCTGATCCCCAGCACTCACATAAAAAGCCAGGTATGGCAACTGGCACTGGGCTAGTGGTTGGGGGGGGGGGGAACGACACACACACACACACACCACTGGCTTCCTGGGGCTTGTTGGCCAGCCAGGCTACCTCAATTGACGAGCCCCAGGTTCAGTGAGAGACCCAGTCTCAGAAAATAAGGTGGAAAACAATAAAGGCACCAAGGCCAACCTCTGGCCTCCGAACACACATGCACATGAGTAAAATGAATTAAATTTAAAAACAGCACTGACATAGTTTGAGAACGTGGATCCAGCCATGCCTGAATCCATGACACCCTACACAATAATAAGTTCAATATTCTTTGAGCTATGTTTTGTCAATTTCTCTCCCTTCCAACTCAAAATTCAATGCAATATACCCTTAAATTTAAAAAATTTATCATTTTTATTTTATGTGTATGAGTGTATTGCCTATAAGTACACCCGTTTTGTGCAATGCCCAGGGAGTTCAGATGATGGTGTCAGATCCCCTGGAACTGGAGTTAAACACAGTTGTTAGCTGCCACATGGGTGCTGGGAACCAAACCCGGGTCCTCTGCGATAACAGCCAGCACACTCAGCCACTGAGCCGTCTCTCCAGCCCCCCCCAACCCTTTTAAAATATGTAACTTAATTTTTTTTAAATTAAGAGTAATCCCACCTCAGGGGTGTAAGAGGGGAGGGAAAATCAGAATCGTTTTTTTTTAAAGATATGGCCCCTGGCCCCAGCAGCTGGCCCTACACCCATGAGTAGAGGAGCAGCAGTAATTGGACTCGATGAGTTATAAAAAAATTTTTTCATATTTTATTTTTTTTATTTTATGTGTATGACTGTATTACCTGCATGTAGGTAAGTGCACCCATGTCATGCAATGCCTGCGGAGGACAGAAGAGGCTGTCAGATCCCCTGGAACTGGAGTTAGGGACAGTTGTTAGCTGCCATGTGGGTGCTGGGATTCAAACAACCAGTGTTCTTTTTAAAGAGGACACGAAGTTGGGAGGGGGTGGAGGTGGAGCTGAGGAGTTGGGGAGAGGAGTGGAGGTGAAAATGAATAAACTACATTGTGGGTATGTATAGTCCTCAGAGACTCATTGCCAATTCCAGCATGGATGGGGAGGGGCTTCCTGGGGAGCTGTTGGGAGGGGATGCATGCTCAGGGAGGGGCAGTCTCTTTTCTTCAGGGATGAGGCCCCGGGTAAGATGTCCATGCCACATGCATCTTCTAGTACCCATGCACATACTAGACGCACTAATTGGACTCAGTAGGTTAAAGAAAGAGGACGTGAAGTTGAAGGAAGTCATGAAGGGGATCTGGGAGAAGTTGGGGGAGAAGCAGGAAGTAAATAGACCAAAATATAATGAAGAGGCCTGGTGAGGTGGTGCATGCCTTAAATCCCAGTACTTGGGGGTGGCAGAGGCAGGCGGATCTCTGTGAGTTCAAGTCCATTGTGGTCTATATTGTGAGTTCCAGGTCAGCTGGGGCTACAGAGAGACGCTGTCTCAAAAAAAATTTTTTTTATTTAATTTAAAAATATATATAATGAAGAGAGGTGAGTTAAGAAACCAGTAAGAGATAGGCAGAGAGGTTTAAGGATGGTCAGGGAGGAAAGGAGAATTAAAACAAAGGATATTGAGAAATATGTATAAAAATCCCATAACAAAGGCCATTATTTTGAATGGCAACTTTAAATTTTTAATTGAAAAAAAAAGAGGTTTAAAATAAAAGGAAAACAGGACTCTTTCCCCACCACTTTGACACAATTAACTTTCCATGTGGTCTTGGGCATAGATAGTGGAGTTCTGGGAAAATAAAACTCATGACAATTTGATGAAAGTAAGATGGTCTAATGGTCACAGACCTGGGTTCAAATATGTAATCTGTCCTTTCGTAGCTAGGATGACTGGTCTACCTTGCCAGGCCTCCCTTCCTAATGTGTTACATGGGAATAACAGGGGATAGCTAGGTGGCTCAGTGGGTAAAGGGATTTGCCACAAGCTTGACCACCTGAGTGTGTTTCTTGGAACCCACATGGTGGAAGGAAAAAATTGACTCTTGCAGGTTGTCCTTTAACCTCCACACACACAATGTGGCACATGCACAGACAGACAGACACACACACGCAATAAAAAATAAAGGAATAACAGCAATTACACTACAGGGAGATAGTTCCAATAGGCAACTTGAGCCCACTGAGGGATGTTAAAGATTGAACTGTGTGCCCCCTAAACACAAATGACATGTCACCTTTGCAACCCCAACACCTCAGAAATGTGATGCGATTTGGAAATAGGGTGGTTGTACATAAAAGTATGCAAGATGAGGCCATTCTGGAGCAGGATGGGCCCTGCTAGGAACTAAATATGAAATGCCCACACAGGCTCCTGTCGTGAATGCTTGGTTTCCCAGCTGGGGTGCTAGTTTGGAAGGCTGTCGAAACTTTTAAGAGGTTGAGGCCTAGGTAAAGTAACAGGCCCCTGGGGAGGGGTCACTCGAGGTATGTTGTCCTGGTCTCTCTGCTTCCTAGTCATCTATGAGACAGCAGAACTGTGACAATGCACTGCCCAAGGGCGTAGCATCAAACAACCAGGAACTGAGCCACCTGGAACTAAGAGTCAAAATACATCTCTCGAGTTGTTCATCAGGTACTTGACTCACAGTTGATAGAAAAGAGTAACTAACGCAGGCCCTTATTCTACTAGAACTGGTATTGTTGCTCTGGGAGGAGAAAGACTCAAAGGGAAGAGTGCACATGCACACAGACCCGGGGCGCATGCACACAGACAGGTGGAGTCAGGCTGGGATGCAGCTTCTACAATGAGGCAACACCTAGACTTTGGACTTCTGGCCTCATACTAAGAGGCAGTAAATTTCTGTCATCTTAAGCCACCCAAGTGTGGTATTTTGTTATGAAACCCTAATCTAGAGGATGACCTGCTCCAAGTCTGGGGCTCTTTGAGAAGCATTTACCACCCAGCTGTAGGAGACCAAGAGCTCTGCAGCAGCTGCTGATTTGCATGCTATAAATATTCCCACCATGGTCAATTTCAATGTGCTGTGACATCACTAAGTGTGAAGGAGGAAAGGGGTGGTGAGCCACTACAGCGTGTCTATCGCAGCACGCTGTAGACACAGCCTCCAGAGCACAGCCGAGTCACAGGCAGCGAAATTTAATTAAGACTGATGAATTTGGGATACTCGTTTCTTAAATATAATTTAATTGAAAGTTTACATAATTCTGTGTCTTTAAAGATTGTAGCTAATAACCAGCTCTCAAAATGCCTGAATATGTAACTATCACTCTCAGGAGCACAAGCAGTGACCCCGGAAAGAGGCAGAGACCAGAACGAGGCTCTGGGAGCAGAAATCATCCTTTCTGGAGTCTGAACTCGTCCTGGCCCTGGAGCATGTTTTGCAGTCACTGTGCTGAAGGGCTGTATTACCTATCCCATTGTAAGAGACAGTGCTCAAACTCCTCTTGGCCCTGGGAGTATGATCTTCAAATCCAGCCCCTGTACATCTGGATTACGTCAGCTGTGTGCTCAGTTAATGAAGCTGGTTTTACTGCAGCTGAAACCCTGGGCCTACCTTCTCTCTGATCCCATAAAGCATGCCTGGCAATTCAGGTTTTAACCAATACGGGAGTAATTTGAAATCAATTTCCCCTCTCCTTGATGAACAACGGAGTGTGACCCTCAGAGCAAATTAGGAGGCATCCCAACTGCAGAAGGACAAGATGTGCAGCAACACCCCAAGGAAGTGGGGGCTGTGCTAGCAACTCTGTCTTAGTGTTCCGGCTTTCCTCTAATTACAGAACGGGGCAACGGTATTATATTCCCCTATTCAACTAACACACAGGCAGTGAACAACACGAGCTAGGCACCCTGGAGACCCAAGTGAGCAAGACAGATGCAGCCCCTCTGACAGATGCCTCTGGCAGGCACGGGCTGGGGACTGGTAGCAAAAGCAGCTTAGGAAGACACACTACAAAGACACGCTTGTCTAATCAGCCAGCTGCATCTCACTCAAAGCCACTACAGGCCGCCATTCCACTACCATTTCCTAGTGACCTGCACAACTTTGTGTGCATGTATACACACATGGGCTCAATGGAATCTGCACATGTGTGTATGTGCATGTGGAGGCATATGTTCCTCAGAAGCAGTCCACCTTGTTTCTTGAGGCAGGGTCTGTCCCTGACCTACAACTCACCAAGTAGGCTAGGCTGTCTGGCCAGTGAGCCCCAGGGATCAGCTTGTCTCTGCCTTCCACAGCAATGAGATTATAAGCACATGGCACCATTTTATAGGGATCAAACCAGATCCTCACACTGAGTAGCAGGCACCTCCCCAGCCTGTCTGGATAATTGAGACCACTTCCCGAGAACCAAGTGTCTATTCCCAGATACCTCAGCCTTAGCTTTCGTTCTTTACATTCTTGCCAAATGTCAGGTGTTTCCAAGGAGTTAATTTAAAACAGAGAACAACCCGCCTAAGTCCCACCTCCAGCCACTCCCAATTTCCCTCACATTTTGGTGACACTTAGCACCATCCTCCAGGTGTCATCTACTGGTTTTGTCCCTTTTCCAAATACCTAGAATGGGGCACAGCACATAGGGAGCACGGGATGGGTACACGAAGATCAGGAGCCTAAGAACTGTAGAAGAGTTGTAGCCTATGGATCTCTGAATCCCCAATCCCTTCACAAACTGCACTCAGTTACGCTGAGTAATAAAAGAACACACCACCAGTACCAGTTTGACTACATGAAGAACCTGAGATGACCCCAAAGCAGATTTCGTAACATAGTTACCGTCTGTAATCTTCCCCTAGGTGTTAAAGCTCACATCACAGGGCACAGACACTCCACGGGTTCCCACCATCGTCCTCAACTGTTTTAGTTAAGTCAGACCACAGAAGAAAGAGAGGGAAGGGTGGGTTGATCAGATGCCAGAGTCAATCAGAGATGTTCCTTTCTTAAATGTTGGTTTATTAAGATGTCAAGATTTTATTAACAAACAGGTTCCACTGCCAAAGGCAGTCTTGAAAACACCTAACTTAAAGATACAAAAATACCTCATCACCAAACTTCAGTCAGAAATTAAGTTCAAAAATCAATGCCCAACGGGCTGGGAATAGGACTCCATTAACAGAGTGCCTGCCTAGCATGCAGGAAGCCATCGGTTGGATCCCCATTACCATATAAACCGAGTGTAGTGGGCACATCTGTAATCCCAGCACAGAGGAGGTGGAGGCAGGAGGATCCGGAATTCAAGGACATCTCTGCTACATGGCCAGCCTAAGCCATATAAGACCTGCTTCAAAAAAAAAAAAAAAAAAAGTAGTAGCTGGGCATGGTAGTGCATGCCTTTAATCCCAGCATTTGGGAGGCAGAGGCAGGTGGATCTCTATGAGTTCAAGGCCAGCCTGGTCTACATAGCAAGGACAGCTAGGGTTGCAGGGAGATCCTGTCTCAAAAAAGACAAAAAAATAAAGTAACCAGTGCCCAAGGTTTCAGCCAGTCAAAATTATCCTTGACACATCCCTTGAATTGCCCAAAAAGTACAGTCCACATCTTCTGTAATGACAGACTGCTTGGTCTGTGTAATTGCCACCCACTGAGCTTGATTGAAATTGAAGTCAGTGCGTGTGACTCCAGATTATACTTATTATGCTTTGGGGACCCAGAAGACAGAGATGAACAGAAGATTCTGCAGCGTGTCCATCATCTCCAGGGTTTGTTCTTTTACTCTAGTAACAAGATCTCTGCAGCTTTGGGAAAAATGAATACATTTGTTTGCTCCGGAAAAGAATGCAAGGTATGTAAAAATATCAAGGAGATTCATAGCACAGCAGGTGTTCACTACTTTTGAGTCTATGGGTTGCCTGGTTGGAGTGGGTCTTAACTGTGATTCTGGAAACAGAAAGCTAGTTAAACTTCTACCCACATGGGTTGAACTGTGCCCCCCTAACTTCCAGTGGCCTGACTGCCAGAGCCTTAGAATTTGACCTCAGGTTATGAGTTGGGATATGATTGGAGTCCTTATAAAATGGGGACATTTGGGCAGATGCACATATATGACCACGAAGGAAGACATGGAGGTGGTTCTTCTAAAAGCCAAAGGATACCAAAGCTAAGGGAAGTAAGCAGCATACTCCCCCTTCAGAGGCCCAGACCTTGACCTCAGAACCGTGAGATAACACATTTCTCATGTTTCGACCACACAGTGTGGTACTAAAATTGAGGCCTTGGCACACTAAACCACCGCATAAGCTTACGTAGTTGCCCATGTCCTCACTATATATGGCTATACACTCACTGTCTTAGCTTCTAATATTCCAAAAGAAATTAGGAGGGCTACAGAGATGGCTCAAGCAGTTAAGAGCACTGGCTGCTCTTGCAGAAGACCCGGTTCAATTCCCAGCACCACATGGTAGCTAACAACCAACCATAATTACAGTTCCAGGGGAATCCGATGCCCTCTTCTGACCTATGAGGGCATTGCATGTCGCAGGTGCACTTAAATACACTCATGCATACAAAATTTAAAAATAAATAAATTATTTAAAATAAATATATTAATAATAAATTAGGAAATACAAACAGGGACAAGAAAATGGATTTATTTACAGTCTGACCAAACTGGCCAGACTGCCTGCCTGTTGAGCTTTATAGTTTACAGGAAACCATGAGCAAAGGCCAGACAGAGATACTTTCATTGGTCCTTTCCTGGAAGAAGGCAACTCTCATAGGCAGCCTCCATTCTCAACATGAGGGGTCTGCTATGTAGGTTTATGTTTTGAAAAAGGTTCTCACACAGCCCAGGCTGGCCTCCAGCTCACTATATACACAGGATGACCCTGAACCCCTGATCTTCCTGTGTCTACCACCCGTAACTGGGTTACACAGGTATGAGTCAGCATGTCTGATATTATGTGAGGCTGGGAATTGAACCCAGGTCCTTGTAAATGGAAGACGAGCACTCTTACCAACAGAACTATACTCCCAGCTGATAATCTGAGAAGTTGTGCTGTTACAGAGACAGTTTCTATTCAAGAATGGGCCTGAAGAAAATGGGTGATTACTACATCTCAGAGATCCACCAGTTTTGCTAAGAGTCTCTGGGGTTGGATGCAGTGGTGGTGGTTGGAAGATCCCCACCTGTTCTGGGTCTAGGTCTATCCTTTGATAGTTGGAAGCCTTTTGCATCTTTTCTTTGTGAGGTGAGCATCAAGCTCTAAGAAGTACTGCATGTCTGTTAAGCACACTAATTTTAGAGGAAAGGGAAAAGAAGTGATAGTGTCATAGGCAAAGAAAGGCATGGTAGTAGCTCTCCTTAGGATTTAAAACTTCTCATGTATCCACAACAGGACATGATTACACCCTCATTCTTTCCTCAAGGAATAAACCCAAAAAATAACAAGACAGGAAGAGTGTAAGGTAGCCTAGGATAACCAAGCTCATACCTGGTCCATGGGCGATAGAGAAGGCTTCCCGTAAAACACTGCTCAGCAACATGCTGTATGATATCTATTCTCAAGTTCTCTACTCAATTCCTCTACCAGGCACATTCCTTCTCTCCCTGTTGGGGAGAATGACAACCCAGCCATCAACACTCCTAGTTAGGTAGAGGGCTGCTTAATGACTCTACCTATTCCTTCTTTTACAAAAAAAAAATATATATATATATATTTATTAATCATTTTATCTATGAGTGTTTCACCTGCATGTGTGTAAGTGTTCCACATGCATGCAGTGCCTATGGAGGCTAGAAGAAGGTGTCAGATCCCCTGGAACTGGAGTTACAGCCATATGGGTACAGGGACTTAAACAGGTCCTCTGCAAGAACAGCCAGTACTCTTACCAGCTGGGCCGTCACTCCAGCCCTCTACCCATTCCTTGTTTTACTCTCCATCCTTGTCAAATTGCCTCAAGGAGTCCATACCAGAAGACAGCGCTGGCAAAGCTCATCGTTTAGTTTCTGGCTTGTGACCACTGCGCCTAGCCAACCCCAAACAGAAGGAGCGAAGTTTCCAAACAAGCAAGTGTAAAACTTCTATTCATCAGTGCCAGGAGCTCCTTCCTGTGCCCAGGGTCCTGTTTGCAAAGCCACATCTTGGGTGGTACAGGAAAACAAAGTGACAGCAACCGCACTCTGAGTGGGTTTTCATGTAGAATGAGCATTTGTTTTGTGTGCTATGATAATGGTTGTAAATACTTTAAGAAGATAAATTTATTTGTAAAATGACCATAATCACAACTAACACTACAAAATACTTTGCCCTGGCTGTTTTCATATAAATATCAATATAGAGAAAAAACAAAACGATTAAATGATTACAAGAGGCTTTCAGCTAGGAGATGTTCAATGTTGTTTTGAATTACCTATTTTAATGGATTAAATTAAACATGACATAAGCAAACGACACACAGGATGTTAAAACAAGTTAGGGTTAGGGCAAAAGCCTAACACCACATTCTACATGGTACACAGTTTGCATCAGACCCTGTAACAAATGAACTGGACTGTCTAGACTATGTCGCCATACGATAGTCTTAAGCAATGGAAAAGGGGAAGCTGACAATTAATTTCCCATGTCATGTATGTCAATCACATGCACAGGGTTATGGTTTAAATGTGTCCCCCACAATCTGAGTATTAGAAACATGAACCATAGGGCATTGTTTCCATGATCATGGATTCATGTTCTTATCCTGAAAATGGATTAGCTTGGGAATGGGTTGCTCTGAAAGGATGGATTCAGGCTGTGAGGCCAAGCTTAATGACTTACGTGTCCCCTCTCCTCTTGCCTCCTCCCCATCTTCCTGCCACTTCTTTGCCTCACACCCTAAGATTCAGCAGTAAGCAGACAGACCCATAGTCACATGCCAACCCCTTCACTGGGCTTCATATATCCAGACTGCAAGCCAATGACTCTCTGCTCATTATAAACAACCCAGTCTCAGGTACTTTCTTACACCAGCACACAATGGACTGAGGCACAGTGACAAAGAGTGAAGCTGGGGGCTGGAGAGATAGTTCAGTGGTTAAGAACACTTCGGCAGGTCATGATCACCTGTGACTGTGGCTCTGGGGATGGAGTCTCTTCTGGCCTCCACGCATACCTGCACACAGGTAGCCTACAGATATACACACTTACACAGAAATAAAGATGAGGCTAAATGTCATGAAAAGCATGAGGACGTTGCCACCTTAAGAGAAGCAATCAAGGCTCTGCACTCACATTCACAAATGATTCTTGTTCACCATCGTTTCTATCAAATCATGTGCAACTGAAAGAATGGGGCTTCAAATGGGCTTTTACCACCAGCTCGGGGTGACCTTTTTAGGTCTAGGACGTCTCTGACCTCAAGTGTTCCCTTCAGGAATGAAGGAAAGGTTATACTAGAATCCAAAACGGGGATTTTGTTTTAAAGTCTAAGACTATAAACATCTGCCCTTCGCCACCTCAATCACTTGTGGAAGAAGAGGTCATGCCAAGTGCTTCGTGTACTGTGTACCTGGCTTTATTTAGCCAGGTTAGAAAAGGGAGGCTAGTCTGGGCTTTGAAAAACCTTCTTTTCAAAGAGCAGATAAAATATGGTCTTGGTGGAATTTTTTTGTTTGTGTGAAAAAGCATTGTTATTATATAAACAGATACACACTTGTCTCACACAGGAAAAGTAATGTTTACCTAATGTAAAATCCTATTAATTTTAAACCATGTGAACATATTCATGCTGATTTTAGCAGGTTGAAGATAAGCAGGTAGCTAGGCATGGTGGCTCATTCCTGTAACCCCAGAACTTGGGAGGCTGAGGCAGGAGGATCACCTACAAGTGCTGGGACTAAAGGCCTGGCCACCATGCCCAGCAAAATACTGTTGAGGAAGGAAGAGAGGGAGGGAGAGAGGGAGGGAGGGACGGAGGGACGGAGGGACAGAGGGATGGAGGAACGGAGGGAGGGAGAAACGGGGGAAAGAAAGCAAACTTCCTCTACCAAGTTCAGCATCTAAGCCCCTTTCTTGGACTCAGGACACTATTGCCGTTCATCTGGCAGGAAGACCAAACATGGAGAACAAATTCCCAGCTACAGGCAGCACTCGGGAGGCCCCCGGTTAATACCTGAGGTACCTATCTTGCACAACTCAGTGTGATTGGCTTTCATCATTCTGCAGAAGGCAAGAAGATAATGAATGAATTTCTTTCAACATTTCTGGTACTGTTACCCAGCCTGGAAACAAACTGCTCCTGGACAGGTGACACTCCCAACAGGCACGGCAAGAGGACACCCCTGGATCTTGTGCCTTTTGTCCAGGGAGGTGCATAATCTCCCGCCGCTCTCCATACACAGGCGCATGCAGAATGTCCAGATGGGTATGGAAAGTACTGCCCTCGGTGCTTATGGAAAGTACTGTCCTCGGTGCTTTGACTACGTGACAAGCAAACATCTGCACACAAACAGGCAGGCTTTGTCACTTTTCATCTGGATTAAGAAAAACCGCCGTCATTTTTTCACAGCAGACTAAGGATGGCTTTCCTGTTGGAAAGTGCACTAATGGTACCAGTTCTCTGTGGATTTCAGACCTGGCTCTGCTTAGATCAGGCCATTTTGTATAACAGTGTCTCTCCCTGTGAACCACTTCCCTAAGCACACTGGCAGATTTTCCTGCCATGCCTTATTGATGAGAGCCAGCCAAAAAGCAGGACGGCCAGATTATTAGCAGAACATAAAT
This sequence comes from Nannospalax galili, assembly GCF_000622305.1. Taxonomy (NCBI): domain Eukaryota; kingdom Metazoa; phylum Chordata; class Mammalia; order Rodentia; family Spalacidae; genus Nannospalax; species Nannospalax galili. The sequence continues at coordinate 2,595,313 of NW_008332583.1, forward strand.
CACAGGCATGCAAAGTGCTGGTGGAGGGCCATCCCACCAGCACAAACACCCATCCCAAGCACAGACCTGCACCTCTGAACAAGGACCTGGCACAAAGCAGATACATACACTTGGTGAACACTTGTTCCACTAACAAAACGCCAAACCACATTCCCAGCTGGGTGTGCTTCAGCACAAACCATGAATTGCAATGGGTGAGGGCAGTCACCCAACCTTTGCATTGCTCTTGTCCTGGAAATACCCATCACTGCCTGTCCTCTGTGAGACCGCCTCTATCCCAGAGGCAGAGCCAAGTTCTGACCTACCTCCTGATGCTACCTCAGCCACCAACTCAGTTCACACTGGCACCCCATGCCCCTACACAGGTGAGATGCTGGGCACTGGGTGGCAATCCCTCTGTCCCCTCCTCCCATATGAAATTTTTCATCCTCTGGGTTTAAATTCATCATGATAGATGACCTTCAGATCAGTTCATGTTGCTTTTAAATTCCAGTTCCTTTCATCCAAACACTTGGATTTTCCAGGCATAGTGGCACATGCCTTTAATCCCAGCACTCTGGAGGTACAGGCAGGCAGATCTCTGTGAGATTGAGGCCAGTGTGGTCTACATAGGAGGTCCCGGCCAGCTGGGGCTACAGGAAGACCCTGTCTCAAAAGAAAACAAACACTTGAAAATAGATTGGCTACTCAGTCAACAAACAGGCTTCGGATGGGGAGACGGCTCAAGGGTAAAGTGACAACGGAAAAGCCAGCCGTGCTGGCACACACCTGCAATCCCCTGGTGCTGAGAGGAAGAGACAGGTGAAGCTCAGGGCTCAATGACTGGCCAATCTAGCTAATCCATGAGCTTTGTGTTCAAAAAGAGATCTTGTCTCTGTAAGGTGGAGAATGATCCCCAAAGCTGACCTCTGGCACACACGCACACATGTACGCATACATACACATACACTTGCATGCAAGCAAACACACAAAAATTTTTTAAGAATGATGCTTGGAACATAGTTTAAACTCTGGTTTCAAAATGACATTTTTAAAAAAAGTAATTCTGACAATCAATACACATTCACTTCATGTCACAGTGAACACCCTGAGATGCATTTTATTTCTTAAACACAGCTGTCCGTCTGCTGGCTACATTGCTGATAAAGCTCTAAGTGATTAAGGAAAAAAGAGAATTTGTTGGCTGTGATAATGCGCAGAACTACACATCTTCCAACTGCCTCCAAGGTTGAAAGAAACGAGGTCTTGATGAGGACCAGAGAGCTATTAATTAGACTTAGTGGCAACAAAATATTACTTTTCCAGCACGTTAAAGAACTGAGAACAGCTATGGAGCTCAGCAGAACTTCTCTCTCTGTTTTTGTTTCCCTGACAGCCCCTCTTTCTAATTCCTCTCCTCATTAAAAATGCCTCAATCGGAAGGGAAATGAAGAGACCAGAGCTGCTGAGTAAAGGCAAGGGATTATGATGAAAATCTCATTCATCTCCAATTTCTGAAAGCTGGTTTTACTTTGTTTAGAGAAGAAAAAGAGAACTATGGGCACAGTTGATTTTTAAGAACAGACTTGAAGCTTTTAAGCTGCGGCAATTCCCACCATGTAACCACTTATTTGGACTATAAGGACAGTCTCTCCCAGCAACCTGCCTTGTCTCACCCCTATCCCACCAAGCTGCCAAACAAAGGAAAGGACAGGGTTGACCAGAAACAATCCACCACGAAGGGACTCCCTCATATGTGCTGTTGCAGGGTTTCATTGGGATCTGTCCTAACACCGGATGGAGGTTCTAGGTGGGCATGCAGGAAATCTGCCCAGACGTGCATCCAGCTGTCCTGGCTTGCCCTGACATTTCAGAACACAGGCTGCCTTGCTCTATCTCTGAGGCCTCAGTGTGAGGACTATGGGTCTCAGATGCTGCTTTTCTTACAAGTCTTCATAGTGTCAGGAGGGTGTGGTAGGGGCCTGTGATTTTCAACTTCATTAGATCTAGAATCATCTAAGAGCCACACCTCTGGGCACGTCTGTGAGGATTTCTAGAAGGATTCATAAAAGGGAGAGGACTCCCCCCAAAGAGGGCAACATCTTCCGGCCTGACGGACAGGCAGTGCCACCTGCCTGCCTGCCCTCGCTCCTTGCTGACAAGTGAGTCCAGCCCATTGTTGCGGATGCTGCCATCCTATACCGACATCAGAATCCAGTTGTCTTCAGCCTTACAACAATGGACTGAAGACCAGCAGCTCTCCAGGAATCCCCCAGGCCTTCAGCACAGCCTGAGACTGCTGAGGCAGCCAGCTTGATGGAATGAGCAGACACTGAGTGCTTAGCTTCTCCAGTGTACAGATGTCCATTGCTGGCAGCCCGAATTGTGCAAGCCAATCTAATAAATCTCCTATAATATACACTTGGTCCTGGTCCTCCAGAAAACCTGATGAAAACAGTGCTCCTCACATCGCTGTGGGTCAGGAAGTAGAGAGGGTTGGCACTGAAAGCTGGGATGTATCTTCTTCAAGGCACTCACCTACCGACCTACTTCATGAGGCGAGGCCCCACCTAAAGGCTCCACAGCCTCCTGGAACAAGCACTCAACACATGAGCCCGTGGGGAACATTTCAGACAAATCACAAGATCACAACTTACACACAAAAAACAACCTCAAGCACTGTGATTAGGCATAGCTTTATGGGGCATGCTACAGAATCACTTCATCCCAGAGCACGGTTTAACTCCAGAGAAAGGGGAACCCCGGGCATCACTTTCCCTGTGGATGTGCCAAGCAGCAGGGACCCACTGAGGATTTGATGCCCTCGGGTGTGGCATTGGAGGCATAGTGGCACAGCTGCCTGTTTTTTGTACCACACACAGTACTTGAATTCTGCTCATCTACAGCCCTGGGCAGTTCCTTGGTGTCAGCATTCCAAAAACCAGAACATGTCTTAGTTACTATCCCTTCCAGTACGGCAGAAACTCAGTGACTGGAATTAACAATAGGCTCCCGCTACACGTCAGACTGAGTGTGGTGGTTCCTACCCATCATCTATAGGACATCTGCACACACTACTTTAAGGACTCCCAGAGAAACCAAGCTTCAGAGCAGGTCTACGACCTTGGCTGGCTGTACCTGTTGACCCCTAGGGCTATATCATGGTGCTTAGTCAATTTCCAGCCAGAAGCAAGTCACATGTTCACTGGCAGGTTCAGGCAGTCATCCACAGAATTCTAATTATTGTATTTTACTTAAGACAGTGTCTCATGTAGTCCAGGCCGGCCTCCACTTGCAAGGTAGCAGAGAATGACCTTGAACTTCTGATCCTTTTATCTCAGCATTGGGATTAGGGGCCTACGCCCTGAATTGGGATTATAGGCCCACACCACCACACCTAGTTTATGCAGAGCTGAAGATGAACCCAGGGCTTTGTGCCTCACTGGCCTATCATGACATAGCGACGAACAAGAGGAAATCTTTCTGTGTAAGGCAGACACCTTGGACAGTTTAGAAAGCCTCTACATTACAGTGCTGTAGTAAGGGTTGAATTAATATATATCAGAAACTAACCATGGGGCCTGGACGAGATCTTCATTAAGAAGGAAGCAGTGTTGTATTAATAAAAGCTTTAACAAAGGAGTTGGCAGCCTTCTAGGTACAGGTAAAGCATGCAGCTATAGGGGCTAGAGAGATAGCTCAGCAGTTAAGAACACTGACTGTTCTCATAGAAGACCCGGGTTTGAATCCCAGCACCCACATGGCAGCTAACAAGTGCCTATAACTCCAGTTCCAGGGGATCTGACAGTCTCTTTCACATGCAGGCAATACATGTATCTGCGTAAAATAAAAATAATAAATAAAAGTTAAAAAAAAAAAAAGCATGCAGCTATAGTACTTTAGCACCCTAAAGCCTCCAACAAATCAATGGCATGGGCACATGCCGAGGAAACTTTATTTATACACCTGAAATTTGAATGTCATATGATTTTTACATGCCTTGAAATGGCTTAAAAGTTCTCTCCAGGTCAGGCATGGTGGCACATGCCTTTAATCCCAGCACTCAGGAAGCAGAAGCAAGTGGATCTATGTGAGTTCAAGTCCAGACTGGGTTACATAGCAAGTTCCGGGTCAGCTGGAGTTACAGGGAGGTTCTGTCTCAAAAAGACAAAAAGAAAGTTCTTTCCAAAAATTAAAATATATAAAAACATATATGACCCAGAGAGAGAGAGAGAGAGAAAGAGAGAGAGAGGAAGAAATGCCAGTCTATTATGTAACAAATGCTTTCCCCTGTTGAATATTCATTGGTATTTGCTGCAGAAACAATAAGAAAGTTCCATATTAACATACATGGGTATATATTTGCATGCATGAATATGCATATTATATAAATATTAATTAATGCCTCTTAAAATTTTGTATTTGGGGAATGTTCTATGATGTATATAACATCAGTACAACAGTACATCTATAATTTAGAAAAGGATGCTCATTAGGGATATATGTGCAAAACCTTCTTTCCCCAGGAAAAACATCAGATCAAAGACTTAAAGGAAGTTGTGCCATGCTCCTTTCACAACTAGTACACATGGCTTTAATCAAGAGCAAATGACCTGAATCAAATCAGGAGATCCACACCAGGTCAAAATGAGGACGATTCTGCAAAGTGGCTTGTGCTCTCAAAGGCAAGGCCACAAAACTCAAAGTTCCTATTTTATCCTTTAATTTACATATACTTGTCATTTTTTATATTTTTTATTTATTATTATTTTATGTGTATGAGTATATTGCCTGCACATAAGTGAGTACACCTGTGTCGTGCAATGCCGTGGAGGTCAGAAGAGGGCTCCGGATTCCCCTGGAAGTGGAGTTAAGGCTGGTTTGCAGCTGCCATGTGGGTGCTGGGAATTGAACGGGGATCTCTGCAAGAGCAGTCAGTGCTCTTAACCACTGAGCCATTTCTCCAGCCCCCTGTTATTTTAAAGACAGGGTCTACCTGTACCCAGCTGGCCTGGGAACTCACTATGTAGACCAGGCCAACCTCGATCTCACAGAGATCCACCTGCCTCTGCCTCCAGAGTGCTGGAATTAAAGATAGGCACCACCATGACCAGCACTATTAATTAATTTATTTATTTATTTATTTATTTATTCATTCATTCATTCATTCATTTATTTGCTCACCGACTGGCTAGTCTGGCTGTACAGCAATACCCAGGGATCAGCTTGTCTCAGCCGCTCCATGTTGGAGTTACGGGCACACACCACTATCCATGACCAGCTTTTTACATGACTTCTGAGGATCAGAACTCAGAAACCCATCCTTGTATGGCAACCACTTTACCAAATGAACCATCTCCCCAAGTCCCCAAAGTTTCAGATTTCATAAGTGCCAAAAGTCAGAATAACCACAGCAATGTGTGAGTACAGGCTTGGGATCTGAACCTGAAAAGATTGGTTCAGAGGTTAAGAGTACTTGCTGTGCTCCCAGAGGACCCTGGTTCAGTTCCCTGCACCCACACAGCAGCTAACAACCATCCTTAACCCCTGTGGTGGTTCCAGAGGATCTGATGCCCTCTTCTGGCCTCCAAGGACATTGTATACACAGATGCACTTACATACAAGCAGGCAAAACACTCATACACATAAAAAAAATAAAATTATGATTGGAAGCATGGAAGAAATGATTCCTCTGTGTTGATCCTCCTCTTTATAGACTGGACACCTCCATGCTTCCAAGCGAAGCCAACCATGGTCAAGCAGGACCTTTGACTTATCTTCACATAGGCAGAACTGGTAAAAGAAAGGAGCCAGGGGCTCCTCCCAAGCCCATGTGACCCCTGAGGAACAGATCCTCAAATAATCTTAAGAGTAAATATAAATTGGTTTACCTGGGCCAATTGTATGGCCTTACACACCCAAAAGGAAAGTATAACCAAAGATTAAATGGGCCAACATAATTTCATAAGAGTCCATATGTATAGCTAAAGGCTACATAACAAGCAACAATGCCAAACAGGCGATACCTTCTTTTGAGTTGTTGGCCAGGGTGGCCAAAGGGACTCCTAGATAGTAACCCAGCATAGAACTGGGAAAATGAATAGCAGACCCCAACCTTATCTAAAGGAATATTGACAGCTGATTACCGCTAGATGAGGAACAGCTGACCTTCCTAAAAGAAAGACCTCTAGATAGGCTGACTAGATTCACCGGAAGGGCAAGTAGTGGGGAATGGCTGGGGGTGCCGACAACACAGCAGACAGTAGCAGGGATATCAGAGTATAAGGGATCTAGTGGGGGGAGGGAGGCTATGGGAGGGTGTTACCTGGGAAATGGGTATATAAATAAAGGAAAAAAAAAAAAAGAATTCTTCAAAGCATAAAAACTTGCTCCTTAATAATTAGTAGATGTGAAAAACATTACCACTGAAATCTACCTGATGACTTTACATCCATGCTCAGATGCCAAGGAGCTCAGAAAGTAACTGACTGTGACTAGTAATAATCAGATATACAGAGATTAGAAACGCATGTGCATCTTAGTGTCAATTGTATTAAAAATGAATTTTTCTATATGAAACTGTATTTTAATAATGAAATGGAGATCTTTTTTAAAGTTTAAAACCTCATTTAATTTTATGTCTTATAGGGTTTATACTGAGTACAATATTGTATAACTGTATTAATTCAACTATAAACCTAAAAATTTACAGCCAATTTTGAAAGAGATGCATCCTACCTCAGGAAACCGTTATTGAATATGTCAATTGTGTTGTAATGATATGCTTCTTCTAAGTATGTTGTTATTAAATAAATCATTTTTAAAAATTAAAAAAAAAAGTAAAAAAAATTAAATTAAATTTTAAAAATTGAAACTTGAAATTTTGTTTTCTAATGAAGAACATTAGTGGGAATAACTGCGTAAATACAAACAAAGCCTAGCGATAAGATAACAAGTTGGATGTGGTGGTGCACATCTCTGATCCCACAACTTGGGAGGCAGATCTTGAGTTTGAGGCCAATCTGGTCCAAATAGTGAGTTTTAGGACAGCCAGAGCTGCAATGAGAGTCTACCTCCAAAAACAGGGGGGGGAGGGGCAACAAAATCATATCCATGCTATATTTCCGTCAGTGTATGCCTTTAGGGACACAAAACTTCTGGGGCTGGAGAGACGGCTCAGTGGTCAAAAACACTGGCTGCTCTTTCAAAGGACCCAAGTTTGAATCCCAGCACCCACGTGACAGCTAACAACCATTCTTAACTCCAGTTCCAGAGGAATCCAATGCTCTCCTCTAACCTCTTGTAACCTGTGCACAACACAGGTGCACTTACATCCACACAGGCAGTACACTCAGACACATAAAATTTTTAAAAAAGAATAAATGAAGTATTAAAACAAAAAAGAAAATAGAACCTCAAGTATTTAAGGAAAAGGGGGCATCAGGTTTGCAACTCACTTTCAAACTAGCTAGTAAAGCATTTCTGTGTAGGGGAGAGAGAGACAGAGAGACAGAGAGAGAGAAAGAGACAGAGAGGCTGTGCATACATATGTAAAGAAAAAGAAAGCTCAATATGATAAAATATGATAAACTTACTATTGGGGAACCTGGACAGAAGAACATTCAGGGACTTTATACTGGCTTTACAAGTTCTCTGGCAAGCTGAAATTAGGACAAGGAATAAATGACAATTACAAGTCCCTTGTTAAAGCCCTGATTGCTCTTACATTTCTATTTTATAAATGCATGTCATGTGATATTTGTCATTTATTACTTGCAAACAAGTGACCATCAAGGCTGTGTCTGATGAGGTCTGAGAAGATAACTATCAGTAACATGCTTGCTTGCCCTGTAAGCATGAGGACCTGAGTTAGATTCCCAGAACGCAAGCAAAAATGCTGGGCATGGTGGCACCTGCTTGTAATCCCAGCAGCAAGGAGACTGAGTTGTCTCTGGCCTCCATGCGTGTACATGCATGTACACACACATGTACATGTACATGTACATGTGCATGCATACTTTTTTTTAAGTGCAACAGGTGGTAATTAACACAGAAAACCACAATTGGCCAATGTGTAGAGAAAAAGAGGCTGCAGACTGCTTATCCCTAAATAGGACACCTATACTAAACTTCTGCCTCCCGAGGCTCAGGGATTATTTCAGAAGAGGGGGTAGACAGATTCTAAAACCAAGAGGTGGTGGGTGACCACAAGGAAACAGTTTTCCACACAGCTGGTCAGTTGCTCAAATGAACTCACAGCAATGGTGACAGCGTGCACAAGTCTCACATACAGCGAAGTCAGACAAAAACCCAGCATAGACTGGGGAGGTGGGTAAGAATCCCAACCCTGCCTAAGGAGCTACTGGCAACCAATAGCTCCTGGGAGAGACAGTCAGTCTCATTCAAGGGTGAGATTATGGGTAGACTGACCAGGCTGTAGTGGATGAACCCATACTGAAGGGCATTTGGGAACACAAATTTGACTCATATATATATACATGTGTGTATATAATATATATATATGAATATGTATTACAGAACATTAGGTGAGTGGTAGTAAAGAGGTGCAGATAGAGAAAAAGAACTAAATAAAATCAAAATATAATGTATGAAATTCACACACACACAAACAAAAAAAATCAATAGAGTTAAAAAAAATCTGTCTAATGAGGGGGTTTAGAGTAGCACTCGTCTAATGTGGGCAATGCTCTGAGTTTGACACCCAGAACTGAACAGAGTATGCGGATGTCCCCACAGTCCCTTAACTTCTGCCCTGGGTAAGATAAAAAGGAATCCACACAGTTCCTGATCCTCCCAGCAGCCCCATCACAGGAAACCACTCCATTCTCAGTACCACCCAAGTCACATCCTACTCTGCAGCTACCTGTCATCAGAAGGCACACCAGGGGACACATGGCTCTATAAATAATAAATAATAAGCAGGGAAGGACAATGTGAGTGGGACAAAATCTTCCCATTTCCCTACCACACTGGTCAGTGAATCCACAGGCTTTCCTGGAAAAGGAGACAGTCGCAGAATAAGAAACATCCAGATCAAAGGGACGCGTCCAGGCTCTGCTGGCCGCATGAGTCTCCTTGCCCTGGACTTGCAGTCCCAAGACCGGCACTACTATTCCTCCTCACTTGTAGCCTGGGTCCCTCCAGACTGCTGTGGGCCCTGCAGGGAAGACACCTTTGAACTCATGAGTGGAATGAACAAAGGGCTAATTTTGTTTCCCATCAGACAACAGGCTAGAAAGCCACCCAAATTCCCGGCACAGAGAAGGCACTCCCTTACTCCTTGCATTATCATCTCATTCACCAGGGTTCAATCCCAAAACCCTTACTCGAACATGACCCGCTAATTGGGTCCCCCGTGCCTCTATCATAAACAGATATTACAACTGGCAGCATAATTAGCGAGCTTCCTCTGCCAAGACAACCACCTTTTCTTTTATTTCTTTCTCCCTTTTTAAATTTCTCTGCTGAAGAACTTGTCCTTCCTGACCTTAAGTTTCAAATCCTGGATATTTTGGGATGGAAAAGGTCTACGCAATCAGAGGAATCTATCGTCTAATGAAAGCAATTAAAGCAGCAATTAATTTGGAATTCATGCTAGCAAAACAAGATAAAAATTAAATAAATAAATAAAACGGAAGAAAATTAAGCAAAAAGCAAATCATATGAATGATTTTCTTTGTCTCAACTGTCCAACACTTTTCTAAAAAACATGTTAGGATCCACTCTGATCAGTGCCTTAAATTTCATTTTCTTCTGACTGGTAACTAGATCATTCCAAAGTCATTAAGAGACATATAGTAGGCCTTGAGTAAATGCTGCAGGTTTGGTATAAAAGGCCCTTTTCCACCTTAAGGAAAGTGGTGGTTTTCCCACCACTAACCAAAGGAGACTTTGAAACTTGGTCTTTCATTTACTAATAATTAAGCTTAATATGATGAAAAGAAATTTTTATAGCTACAATATAATTTTTTTTCAAGATTTGTCTTTTTAAAATGTTCTGTGTGTATGTAGGTGAGTTTATGTGTACCACATGTGTGCAGGTGCCCATGGAGACCAGAAAAGTGTCAAATCCTCTGGAACTGGACTTACAGGCAGTTATGAGCCACCATGGTGGTGCTGGGAATCAAACCTGGGTGCTGTGCAAAAGAAGCCAGCACTCTTAACCACTGAGCCATTTCTCCAACCCGTGTCTGTGTGTGTGTGTGTGTGTGTGTGTGTGTGTGTGTGTATGTACGTGTGCATGCCCACGTAAGTGCAGTACTCATAGAGGCCAGAAGAGGATGTTGGATCCCCTGGTACTAGATCTACAGGCAGTTGTGAGCCACCTGATGTGCGTGCTGAGAATCAGACTCAGGTCCTGTGTGAGAGCAGTATGCACTCTTAACTTCTGAGCCATCTCTGCAGCCCCTCTACAGTATGACTCTAATGCTCTGAAACACATCAATAACTCACCAAAATATTACACACCAGGTGGCAAGCCATTCATTATGACTGAGTGCTGACATGACAGATGATCTCTATTTTTCTTCACATATCTGCCTGAATCTCTCTAGCCTAGAACGTTTTATATGAAGATCTTATTTCTCAATAATCAGTAAAATAAATAATAAATAAGCACCATGAGATTAACATGACATTCCCATTGGAACACAGCACTTTTCAAACTCCAAAGTGCACCTGGGGAGCTGGTTGACAAGCACATTCTGATTACACACTTGGGGCTTGGGGATGGGGTTAATCTGCATTTTCAACAAGCTTTCTCTCAGGGGCCAAATACAAAGATGCTTTGATTAGTGAGGATCCATAATGTACAAAAACAATTCCAATGTCAACAGTCCTAGTTTTAGAGACATGGTGGTGAGAAGGCCTTAAATTAAAGAACTCACACCGAAACAAACATTAAAGCATTTGGAGGCACTGGCCAAAAAGAAAGAAGGGAGGGAGGGAGGGAGGGAAGGAAGGAAAGAAGGAAGGAAGGAAGGAAAGAAGGAGGGACAAAACCGAACTTTACCCAAAAGTACAGTGCTCTGTTGGAAGCACTTGTCTTCGTAGTTAAACACAAATGAAATTGTTTCTTATTGATTTTAATTTAGGTTGGAACACTTGCTTCTGATAATGCCCGGAAAGGAAAGGGCACAGGGACAAGACAGGAAGGGAGCAGAGCTCTGGAAGCAATCCGACATGCTGCTGACCTCCAGTCCATGCAGTAGTTAAAAACCTGACCAAAGAATCCGGTGAGGAAGCTCTAGGCAAACCTCACCCTTGAGGGCCTCTTAACATCATGGACTCTTTATTATTATTTTTTTAATTCAACTCTAAATGTTGTTCAATTAAGTTTTACTCCATTTCCTTGTAGATTCTTAGAACTCTCATTTACAAATGAAATCAAGAGAAGCAGTAAAGGCTAAGTGTTACCAGCCTGTCTCCTCAGAGAACCTGTCTGTCCCTAGGACCACAATAAAAATCCCTGGGTTCTTAACAAGCTCAAAAATGGATGAACTTGGGGCTCCAGATATAGAATCAAAAGCCATCCTGCAAAGACTTCATTAGGCCGGGGAGGAGGCTCCAGGGTCCAACCCCATGCCTAGTGGTCTATCCTTACATGGGCTTCCTGCTAATACTGGAGCCCCCTGATGAACAACAGCCAAAATCAACCCTCAGTTAATGTGGGTCAAAAAAGAAGGCACTGGCTGCTCTTGTGGAGGACCTGGGTTCAGTTCCCTGTACCCAGAGGGCAGCTAGCAACCACCCATAACTGCAGTTCCAGAGGACCCAACACCCTCTTCTGACCTCTGTGGACATTGCACACACACATACATACACTTACATACATGTAGGCATTACACTCATATACATAAAATTAAAATTTAAAAAAAATTTTTTTTAAAAAAACAGAAGGCATTGAAAGAATCCTGGGCATCTCAAGGAAGCCAATCAACTGTCAACTCCACTTTAGAAAGGGTAAGAGTCAGAGCAGCGCTAAGCATAATTATATATGTATGTATGTGTGTACATGTGTGAGGATGCACGTGTGTGCATGTGGAGGCCTGGGGAACAGCACAGGATGTCATCCCTAGACACATCATCCCTCTCCTTTCAGATATGGTTATCACTGGCCTGGAGATCACCAATTGGGCTAGACTGGCTAAGCAGTCAGCTCCAGGAATCCTCCTTGTCTTCACCACTCCAGTTCTGGGGTTACAAGTGTGCCACCGTGTCGGCATTTTAGCATGTGTTCTGGGGATTGAACTCAGGTCCTCCTCTTTGCATGGCAAGCACTTTACTGAGTTATGTCCTCGGTCTGAGGCCCAAGCACTTTAGATACGGGATACTCAATCTGTACTTATGACAAACCTGAATACTTATGTTTGGAATGCCCATCCAAAATAAAAACAAAGGTTTGGCAAAGGCCAAGATAAAGATCTGCTCTGGGTTATCTCTTTCAGTCTTTGCCCTACTAAGCCTCTGTGACCCCCTCTCACATTCTTATGGCCACACACTGGGAAATTAGAAAGCCTAGACCTAGGATCACAAGAGACAAGTTCCATGACTGTGCACAGCCTGCTCTTAGAGATGAATGGAAGACAGAGTCGGGAAACTGAAGGCCAAAAGCCTGTCATCAAACCTCTCTATTAAATGGGGGCTATGGGTGTATCTGGTGTATCTGGGCTTTGCCCTTCCTCCTGCCTTGGGTGTTCACACTTACAACCTGATGAACTCCTGTCTGCAGCAAACTTACAGGTATGCTGACAACAAGGAGGGAAAACAAACCTTGGCAACTCTCTCCAGGGGAACTGATACCACTAGATTTACACCAGGTCCTCGAGGCTTGCGCTAACAGCAAGCATCAGAAGACAGGTGTCATTACTCAAAGTTGGTCCATCCCCTCAGCCTTCAGAAGGCTCCACTGCCAACCACAGTCAAACACTCGTTCCGAGATGCACAGTGGCTTCCTTGGCTATCGATGGGTGCCAAAACTCATCAGCCAAAGTCAATTGGACCAAACCCCACCCAAACCTTTGAAAAGTAAGAGGGCCAAGATGCAGGCACCCACATGGTGCCTAACAACCACCCATAACTCCAGTTGTAGGGAATCCGACACCCCCTTCTGTCCTCCGTGGGCACTGCATGACACGGGTGCGCTTACACACATCCAGGCATAACACTTGTACACATAAAATTTAAAAAAAATTTAGAGCCCAGAACAGTGGTGCATGCCTTTAATCCCAGCACTCGGGAGGCAGAGACAGGCAGATCTCTGTGAGTTCAAGGCCAGCCTGGTCTACGTAATTAGTTCCAGACCAACTAGGGCTACAGAGACCCTGTCTCAAGAAAAGATCCCAAAAAAAGACACCACATGTTGGGGGCTGGAAAGATGGCTCAGCAGTTAAGAGTACTGGCTGCTCTTGCAGAGGACCCAGGTTCGTTCCTAGTACCCACATGGTGGCTGACAACCATCTGTAACTCCAGTTCCAAGGAAATCAAATGCCCTCTTCTGACCTCTTCGGACATTGCACAACACAGTTGCACTTACACACATGAAGGCAATACACTCACTTATACACGTGAAATAAAAATATTAAATGAAAAAAAGATTTTTTAAAGACACCACTTGTCAGTAACTACTAGGAAAACTCCAGAAACCAGTACCCTGCTACCATGGCCTCTGCAGACCCAGGGAGTAATTATATTCTGTTACCCAAGGAAACTACTGATCAATAGCTCTGGAAGGGCTGCTGCAGCCAGAACAAATCACAGTCTTTAAGTTCTTTTTCTTGGCCACAGGAATGAAACCATTTACCCAGTAAGGCTATCCCTTACTTTTCTTTATTATTTTTATTTTAGGTGTATGAGCGTTTTGCCTACATGTAAGTAAGTGCACCTATGTCGTGCAATGCCCAGAGGTTAAAAGAGGATGTCCGATTCCCCTGGAAATGGAGTTACAGATGGTTATTAGCTACCATGTGGGTGCTGGGAACTGAACCTAGGTTCCCTGCAAGAGCAGCCAGTGCTCTTGATTCTGAGCCATCTTGCTAGTTCCTACTTTTCTTAATATATGTACCATCATGTTTAAAATACGTATCAGCATTTCACTAAGCTGAAATCAGAATACATACAAAGACGCTGGCCCCTGGAGCCTTATAGTGGCCAAGCGCCAAAGAAATCAGAAACGTGTTCAAGTTAGTCCTTAATCCTTGAACAACTGGCCTTCTCCCTCATCAGAACTCAGCTACAGTACTAAGTACTGAGCTCGATACAGAACTGCAATTTACAAACTTCATGGAAGTTCTCTATGAAGAAATAGAAGCGTCATGCTAGAAAGCACTCAGCTAGTCATGGAGTCAGGAGACTGCTTCCAACACTTTCAAAGGTATCTGACACTAGGCAAGTTTCTCAACCTAGCAAAGTTCATACTTGCACACTTGAGAAATTCAAGGACGAATTGCAGCTCTGTGTCCAACCCTTGAACAGAGATTAATTTTTCCTGCTCACACTCACAGCATATGTTCAACATGCAGTGGTTTATGCTGAACACATTCTAAAACAGGGCAGAATTTCAGGACAGCCTCCAGGACCTCCAAAGGACTGGCTGGAAAGGGAGGTAGCTCTTCTAGAACTTGGAACATCCCAGTGAAGAGACAAGAAGGGCAGGAGCTGGCAGGGATTGGGCTGAGAGATGGCTCCATTGGTTAAGTGCTTGCCAAGTAAGCCCAGGACCTGAGTTCAGATCCCAGAATCCATGTAAAAAGCCAGGCATGGTGGTACGAAGGAAAGGGAGAGTGGGGAGGGAGGGAGGGAGGGAGCTATCAAGGAAAGACACCCAAAGTAAACCTCTGGTACATGCATGCACACACCCACACTCAAGTACATACACCACACTGGCAACATAACACACACACACACACACACACACACACACACACACACACTCTACAAACATACATAGACAACACAATACAATACACACAAAGCAGGGCTGTCCTTGAAGCTAGGCAGAAGCACCACCAAAGCTGTGTGTGAAAAGATGTGTAGGAAACCAGTCTCCTTCAAGAGTCACTCTCAAGTCTGGCTCCACAGCAGTGTGAAGAGGTCTTGGAGACTTCCTTTTTGTTCCCAGCACATGCGCATGACACAGCTGCTCTCAGCTGGCTCCCCGGGGTTTCTTGCTTACGCTCCTCAGCACCCTTTCCACACCCTTGCTGAAGAGTTCAGCATCTTTGCTGTCCATTCTAAAAGACTGAGACTCTTTTTTTCCTTTTTTTTTTTTTTTTTTTTCTTTTCTTTGAGACAGGGTCTCCCTGTAGCCCCAGCTGGCCTGGAACTGCTCTGTAGACCAGGCTGGCCTTGAACTCACAGAGATCCTCCTGCCTCTGCCTCCCTAGTGCTGGGATTAAAGGCGTGTGCCACCACACCCAGGTCTGAGTGAGACTCTTACTGTCTACCCCACAGAAAGGACATGTGTCCACCCTGCCAAACTCCTGGTGAGGAAGCGTACCAGTGGGAGCCTGGAAAATAACTAGAGCTGAGGGGTCCCAGGCACCCCCTGCTGTGCCCCTTAGCCCCAGCCACTTTCCCTGAGTCTTGACCTCTCGCCACACATTGAGGCAACAGGGTCAATGCTTGAGGCATCTAGGAAAAATGAATGGCTTTCTGGTAGGAGTATGTTCTGTCTGCCTCTCAGTCTCCTCATTTTCCATTCCCAACGAAGTAAGGCGTGCCTACTTGCCCACCCACTGCTTATCCACAGGTTCCTTACCCATGGGCTCTGTTGCTACGTATTAAAACTCTTCTGTAGTCCACTTAGAATGCCTGCCTAGCATGTACAAGGCATTGGGTTCAATATCCAAAACAGCATAAGGCATGGGCACACTCTTGAATCCCAGCATTTGGCAGTAGAGGCAGGAAGATCAGAAGTCCAAGGTAATCCAAGGTCATCCTTGGCTACTTAGTGAAGGGGAAGGGGAAGGAGAGAAAGAGGGAGGGAGGGAGGGAGGGAGGGGGAGAGAGAGGGAGAGAGAGGGAGAGAGAGAGAGAGAGAGAGAGAGAGAGAGAGAGAAAAACACTCAGGAAGCTGAGACATGAAAATCAGGAATTCAGGGCCTTCCTGGATACATAGCAAGTTTGAGGCCAGCCTGGGCTATGTAAGATCCAGCCCATAAAACTAACATCAAACACAGGAAGGAAGGGAGGGAGGGAGGGAGGGAGAAGGGAAGGAAGGGAGGAGGGAAGGAAGGGAGGAACAGAGGGAGGAAGGGTGGGTGTGTATGAGTGTGTCTGATTGTGTCCTACACATGTAGACTTTTTTCTTGTCATTAATCCTTAAAAACAACCACTTACATTTACGCAGCATTAAAGATAAATAATCTCAAGATGCTTTAAAGTATACAGGATGACATGACATGTGGAGGCCATATGCAAATATGATAGCACTTAATTTAATGGACTTCAGCATCTGTGCATTCTTATGTCTTTAGGGGTACAGGAACCAATCTCTCATAGGTATCGAGGGAAGAGTGTCACAGGGTGGGGTGCACAAAATAGACACTCTGTTTGAAAGACCCTCTTGGGTGTTGGAAAAAGGAACCAAATATCCTATACTTGGCCTGAGATGTCTCCACTCTACACAGATGCAGAGACCACCACCTCAATCAACTGACCAAAGAAGCCCACCACTGCTTTAGAGCCTGTGCTTCTTGAGTAACAGAGCTTTCATCCTGCCTGGCTGTGGCTGTGCACTCAAAATGGGAACCTGGGCCTCAATCAAATAAAATCCCCAAGAAAGCAGATGCAAGAGTCCAGAATGTCAGTAGAGGAAAGCTGGCCCCAGCACTGTGATGAGTTAGCACCTTTGCAAAGGGGCTTCGTTGGGCAATCTCTGAAGATCTCCAAGGCCCCATTTGCATTTCAGATCACTGAGCAGCTCAATTAGAATGCCCAAAGCATTCTCCACTGTCTCTGGCTCTCCTGGGCGGCAGAGGCAGCAAGGCCCATGACCAGGAACCAGAGAGGGAGAAACCAATGCCAGGAACTTACCAAGATGCTCGTCTCACTCATAAACATGTGAAAGTAAGTTTTCCCCTTCTATCACTCCTCTCCATTTTCCTTACAAAAATAACAGCTACCAGAGGACCACTCAAATTTTGAAAGATAAGCTACCCTAAAGGTACCAATGAATTTATTCAGAGTAAACACAAGATACTTTGCCAGGTATAAACAACAGAGGAAAGGGATCCATTAAGTCAGTCACAGCTTTAAAAAAACACTGTCACTGGGCCAGTACTTAACACTTACTTAAACAGCTACGAATTCCAAAAGGTAACACTGGAATACAAACAGTCCTACAAGTGTCATATCTGATGCAAAACCTCTGGGCTTTAAAGAAAGGAAAAATAGGCGAGTAATTTTAGATCCCTAAGCCTCTATCAGTGGATTTCTCCAATTAGAATATGATGTAACCACCACCAAGAGGTTGGATTCTTTGTTCCTGAATAAAGAAACTCAAATATGAGATCAAATCAATTTCAAGGACCAGGACGTCTCCAATACTGCCCATGTAGCAGTATACCTATTTGCAAGAATCCTTCTCATTATGCTACTTTTGAAGCTTAGCTAATATGTGTCTTAGTACTGCACTGATATGGTGCAAAAGTCCTCTCCCCGGGCATCTCTGAGCCTTCAGTCAGGCTTTAGCACCAGAGCACTCTATGATCCATTGGCAATGTCTGCCACTACAGTGGGAATGGAAACTCTGTAGAAAGGCACAGGAAGACATGGATGTCGACTTTCTTTGACTGTAACTGTCTTTATGCACCCTGGGGACAAGATGGACCCCACATGACTGCAAAGATATATAGCACAGTTCAGACACCTTATGTACACTGATAATTGCAATTATGAAAATACCAAGAGCATTAATTAGGAGGAAGGCCCAATCCTATAGACCTACTCCTCAAGCTGAAGGATATATATACAGGGCAATTTATGCCTTAGGAGCTGCTACGATTTAAGTCTAAAAGTTGTCTCCTAAGTCCCATATGCGAAAGCTTTGGTCACCAGTTCGTGGCACTATTGGGTGACAGAACCTTTAGGGGGCCTGTCCTAGGGGAAGGAAGTTAGGTCATTAGAAACATGCCCTTGAAGGGAATAGTAAATCCCTGTCTCTTGTCCCTTCTGAGTCAACACATTGTGAACTGACCTCCTCCATCTCACACACCCACCATGATGTTCTACCTCAATACAGGTCCAAAGTAACAGGCCAAAGCCACTGTGGACTAAAATCTATCCAATCTACAAGCCAAAATAAATCCTTCCTCCTTTTAGGCTGACTATCTCAGGTACTGGGTCACAGCAACAGAAATCTAAACAATACCATCCCTACTAAATCTCTGCAAATGTCCCTGAGTAGCCATGTGGGCCTTGAAATCATCCACCACCTGTTCTGCCAGGAAAGCAGGAGTGAGCTTCACGGTCTTCTGAAAACCTGCTAGATTCTAGGTCAGCAGCTTTGTTAGATATGGGGGCTCTGCTCGCCCCCCTCTTCAGAGGACCACATGGCATTCACTGAGAGCAAGCATTTGTTTGACAATCATGATGGTTAATAATGACTCAAGTCTCTGGATGTGTCCATGGAGCTCTGACCTAATCAATGGACCTAATGGATAGATTCATAATATGATAGTATTATTGAAAAGTGCTAAAGAATAGGAGGTGGGGCCTAGCTGAAACACGTAAGTGACCAGAGTTGCATCACTGGGGGCTGCAAGTTGTCAGGGCCCCCAAACTCTACACTTCTTTCTCTGCTTTCGGGCTACTATGGTTAGAACTGCTCTCGTCTTCACACACACACACACACACACACACACACACACACACACAC
>NW_008332583.1:2617623-2618489 GCF_000622305.1 Nannospalax galili
TGGGAGCCTTATAGCAAGTTAATTGGAGAAGGTAACTCATATATTACCACATAATTATTTCTCAAGTACTTACAAACAAGAGTGGGCCCAAACTTCTTGCTCTCTCCCAGAGTGATCAATAGCAAAAAAGTAAAATCAAACCCAGGAAAACCTCGTGGAGGGGAGAGCACTTATGTGCATAAGTGTTTTGTCTGCATGTGTATAGGTGCAAATGAAGGCACAATGTCCATGGAGGCCAGAAGAGGGCACCAGATCCCCTGGGACTGGAGTTTCCACTGGTTGTTAGCCACCATGTGGGTGCTGGGAACTGAACCCTGGTCCTCTGGAAGAGCAGCTAGTGCTCTCAACTGCTGAGCCTTCTCTCCAGCCATTTGTTTTGTTTTGTTGTTTTGTTTTGTTTTGTTTGAGATACAGTCTCATGTATACCAGGCTGGCCTTGAACTCCCAATTTATTTGAGAATGGGCTTGAACTGATGTTCCTCTTGCCTCCACCTACCCAGTCTTCCTGATTCCAGCTCCTATGTGCTGTGATTATAGACACTTGTTCCCACGCCTAGGTTATGTGGTACTGGGGACAATCCCAGGGCTTCAAGCATGCTAGACAAGCACTCTACAACAAGGATACACACCAGCCCTACTTATTTCTTGTGACAGCATTTCACTATGAAGCCCAAGCTGGATTGAACGCACAGTCCTCTTTCCAAGTGGTAGGAATGCAAGTGTGTGCCACTATGCCCAGCCTGTAATTTGTAACCTTTTTCTTTTAAATTTTTTTGAGACCCTGTGTTTTTGAGACAGGGTCTCTCTGTAGCCCCAGCTGGCCTGAAACTCACCAGGCTGGCCTTGAACTCACAGAGATCCACCTG
>NW_008332583.1:2619499-2623701 GCF_000622305.1 Nannospalax galili
GGACATAGTTAGAGATCGGCTCGCTCCTGCACACACACACACACCCACACACACACACACACACACACACACACACCATGATGGACCTGAACCCTCTGAAACAGTGAGCCAAAACAAATAATTTCTCCCCTAAGGTGTTTATGTTAGATATCTGGGTCATAGTGAGGGGAAGCTAACCAATACAATGTCTTAGGCAGCAGCTAATAAAAGCTATTTGTAATATTCTATGCACTCAACACTCTTCTGGTGATTTGTAAACACATCTCATTTGATTTTCCTGAGGAATTTAGGAGATTAAAACTCATTGTTCCCAAAAACACAAAAAAACTCATTGTTCCCATTTTACAGATGAAATAAAAAAACAACAGAACTAAGTAACTGGACAAAGGGTAAAGATGACCCTCATTCACTCCAGCTTTCATGCAATTCAACACTGCTCTCTCGTCTCCTCGGAGAGGTGTTGCTTAAAGGACTCCAGAGATTTTAGAGTTCTTTCTGCACACGCCTTCCTTTACGTGGTCAGCGCATGAGTACATTCCCTAGATTTTCTAGGAATCATTTTTTTCCTCCACTTTGTGCCAAGAGTAAAGGCAGAAATTTCAAGACCAGCAGCTACCTTTTACCAGGTAAGAAACATCAATAACAACTAAAGAGTTTATCTCCCAGAAAGTACAACCTAAAAAATGTTCAGTGAGAACTCTGCAGCCAGACTGACCCAGCTCTGTTACATGAAATAATTTCAGTGGCTTCTTCTCAAATTGTCCAGCTGAGGAAATGAGGGGCTGATGCCTAAACAAGAGATTTTTCACATTCTCCACTGATGGCCTTTATACACATGTAAGTCAAAGAAAACGACAAGTTTTAGAGGACAAAACAAGTTGTAAGGAATAGAATAGGCAGGCATACACCAGCAATGTGTTCTGGAAAACGTGGTCTTAGCCTACACACATTTGCCATTACGATGATGCATTGGCTAACACATGGCACAGCAAAGGCACCAGTCACTAAGGGAAGGTCAGCTGTGGCAAATCCTCCTGGAAAGCCTGCCAAAAAGCCAATATGAGGCAACAGATCAACCTGCCTTCCTGTCCCACAGTCAGCTGAAGCACACTGTGCTACCCTCTACATGCCCCATGCCCCATTTCTACAACAACCAAAACAGAAATGACAGTACCAACTTCCAACCCTAAAGCAAGGTCATTCTTGACACACTGACAACCAATTTGACAGAATTTATTTAGTCCGCAGAATAAAAATGAGAGAAAGGGTCTGGAGAGACGGCCCAGCAGTTAAAACAACTGGCTGCTTTTGCAGGGGACCCAGGTTTAGTTCCAAGTACCCACACAGTGGCTAACAACTGTCACTCCAGTTCCAGGGAATCCATGCCCTCTTCAGACCTCTGAGGGTACTGTATGACACAGGAGCACTTACATACATGCAGGCAATACACTCATACACATAAAATAAAAATAAATATTTTCCTAAAAAAGGGCAGGGGGCTTTGCTACCACTACAACCATAAGGCAACCCTACTGTCCTACACACAGCTGCCCTCTAATCAGAATATACCTGGCTTAGACACCTGGGTGGCCAGCAACACAAGGTACAAATTTAGCTTTTTATTTTTTTGAGCAAGGTCTTAGTATGTAGCACAGGCTGGCCTAAAACTTGTGATCCTCCTGTTTCAGCCTGTGTTCTGGATTGGCAAGGGTTCATCACTACACCCAGCTAGTTTCTCCTCTTTTTTTTTCCATCTTTTTGAGACAAGGTCTCCATGTAGCTGCAGCTGGCCTTAATTCACTATGGAGACCAGGCTGGCCTCAAACTCAGAGATCTGCCTGCCTCTGCCTCCCTAGAGCTGCAATTAAAGGCATGCACCACCACACCTGGCTAGTTTCTCCCTTTTAGAAACAGCACTTGAACCATCAAAACAGCATATACCCTGGGAATTCTATTAAGAAAAATGTTAGGACTAGTCAGGCATGGTGGTGCACGCCTGTAGTTCCAGCACTTGGGAGGCAGAGGCAGGCGGATCTCTGTGAGTTCAAGGCCAGCCTCGTCTACATAGTGAGTTCCAGGACAGCTGGGGCTACAGGAAGACCCTGTCTCAAAAAGACCAAAAAAGAAAGAAAGAAAAAAAGTTAGGACTAGAGAGCTGGCTCAGCAGTTAAGAGCTCTTACTGCTCTTCCAGAAGATCCAAGTTCAGTTCTCAGCACCCACATCAGGTAGCTCATGACCACCTATAACTCCAGCTCTAGGGGATCCACGGCCCTCTTCTGACCTCCATGGACACCCACACATGTGGTATACACATACAGAGATAAACACATACACACACACACACACACACACATAAAAAATTGAAAAATTGTATCCTAAAAGAATACCATAAACAAATGTGAGATCTGTATACATAACAAAACAATCGAGGCTTGGTAAATGTTCTATGATGAGGTTGGAGAAAAATCATTCTTTATCCTGTCATTCCTCAGCTATGACTGCGGCCACTCGGGCCTGAAGAGGCAAGAATGAGAGGTTGAGCCCTGCACTCACGAATATCTGTATTTCATTAGGTTCCAATTCAGCTTCTCCAGACTTCTGTCAGAATCAAAAGCAGTCCACTCTACTCAGTACAAAGCTTGGGCTTTGTATTATGTTATTCCTGAAAATTTAAGTTATGTGACTTCAATCTGCAGAGATGAATCAGTGAGTAAGGGCACCTGATATGAAGCTTGAGGATCTGAGTTCAAATCTAAGCAACATGAAGAGAAAAGAAATCAGTGGGGTGCATGCCCCTTAACCCCAGGCTGCTGTGAGAAAGGGGGATTGCTGGGGTTTGCTGACTGCCAGCCTAGCTCCAGGTTCAGTGAGGGATCCTGTCTCAAGAGCACAAAGTGGAGAGTGACAGAGCATGTGGGCACAGGCACAAACACATGCATACACACACACACACACACACACACACACACACACAAAATGTGATTTATCTCTTATTAGAATCCATTTACAAAAACATGAAAGGGCAGAGCTATTGTTTGGAAAGCTTCAATGGCAGGAGCCCACTATTGCTGCAGCAGCCATTTGTTTGCTCAGACCCTGCTATACGGATCAGCAGCCTTCCCCCAGCACCCCCAAATCAGCCCAACTTTAGGGAGGTAGGTAATAAGAAAGTGACTGAGGAGCTACTTTGGAAATCAATGAGAGATTACTTTTAAACCCCTTTTCCTGTTGGTCAAGCCCACAGTTATTTAAATCACCAATGGAAGTCACCACAGTACTGTGACAGGACATTGTGGAGCCAAAAAGGGACCAGGACAAGTGGGACAGCTGAGCCCAGGCTTCACAAGCCACATTGACAGGAATGAAGTCACATCACCAGTCAAACAGTACTATGTGCCCAAAACTACACACATGCACATACGACCAGCCCAAGCAACATAAAACACCAAAGAGGCTTTGAAAAAAGAAAAGTCTGTCCCTCAGGAAGAAATCACCCATACCAAAGTAGCAAACGCCTCCAGAGACCAGCCTAGTCTTGTAAATAACCACTGTGGGCCAGGTGTGCGCCCCATCCCCAGGGGCAGCCACGATTTAATTCCAGACTGCTGTTGTTGCCCAGCAAGAAGACGGGACTCAGACTGCCTTACCTCCCAGTTTCTCCAAAGTAACCCTTTCGTGGGAAGCTGAGTGTGGGCAAGAGTTTCCTATCTGACATGGCCACCACTGTCACCCCAGCACATCTAACACTGTTGGGCCCTCTGTGAACACTCAGAAAACATTCATTGATGGCAATGAATGTGAAATGCCCAGTTTTTTCTTTTTTTATATTTTTTTTTGTTGCTGTTTTGCTTTGTTTGAATTATTTTATTTATTTTTATGTGTAGGAGTATTTTGCAATGCCCACAGAGGTCAGAAGAGGGCATCAGATCCCCTTGAAACTGGAGTTATGGATAGTTGTTAGCCACCATGTGGGTGCTGGGAACTGAACCCTGGTCCTCTGGAAGAGCAGCTAGTGCTCTCAACTGCTGAGCCTTCTCTCCAGCCATTTGTTTTGTTTTGTCAAATGCCCATGAGATTCCCCAAAGGAAACAAACTCAGATGGGACATTAAGACTAGAGTTTTGTTATTTAAATTTTTTTTAAAGATTAAGGGTTTGTTTAATGCATTTTTTTTTCTGGTGCATTTTTTTTCTTGTCCTCAG
>NW_008332583.1:2623998-2631674 GCF_000622305.1 Nannospalax galili
AAACTCACCAGGCTGGCCTTGAACTCACAGAGATCCACCTGCCTCTGCTGGGACTAAAGGCGTGCGCCACCACACCCCATTTCTTTTAAATTTTTTATTTATTATTTTTATTTTATGTGCATGAATGTTTTCCCTGCATGTAAGTGCATCCATGTGTGCAATGCTCATGGAGGCCAGAAGAGGGCATCGGATCCCCTGGAACTGGAATTCTATACAGTTGTTAGCCACCATGTGGATGCTGGGAACTGAGCCTGGTCCTCAGCATGAGCAGTCAGTGCTCTTTGGACACTGAGTCATCTCTCCAGCCCAGTTTTTTCTTTTTAAACACAGCAGGGCCAAACAGAATGCCTTCCGATCAGAAGCAGCACTCCAGGTAATCGCCATATCTGTGTTTTGTTCTTCTTTTAGACAGAGTTCTTTCCTTACCAGCCCAATCACAGATCATACTAGGTAGGTTTTTTTGTTAGTTTGTTTTTGTTTTTTTTTTTGTTTTGTTTGACTTTTTGAGACAGAGTCTCCTTGTAGCCCCTGCTGGGCTGTCATTCACTATGTAGACCAGGCTGGCATCAATCTCACAAAGATCCACCTGTCTCCACCTCCCAAGTGCTGGAACTAAAGGCGTGTGCCATCGTACCTGGCTTCCTCAGGTAGTTTTAAAAGCTGCTCATAACTGTGCTGGAATAAACAAACCTTCATCTTTTAAATTGTATTTCAGGAGAAATAAGGTTGAATGTTTATTCAAAAGATTAAAACAATAAGCCAGGAATCATGGTGTTCATCTGCAATCCTAGCACTCAAGAGGCAGAAGCAGGAGGATCCAGAGTTCTGGGCCAGCCTCAGCTATATATAGTGAGACCCTGTCTCCAAAAACAGGTTAGGGCTGGGAATGTAGCTCAGTTAGTAGAATGCTTTCCTAGCATGCAAGAGACCCTGAATTCAAAGCCCAGTATCACATAAACAGGGTATGGTGACCTATAAGCCCCCTGCAACCCCATCTGCTCTACACCTTTGACTTGCATAGCCAGTGACATTTAGAGAATGCTGCTGACTCCTCATCATCAACATGACCAACTTCCCCTTGTGTGGCTCACAAGTGCTGCTCCACCTGCTACGGCTCACTCAGTCTCTACAGCAGAGAAGCCACGTTGAAGCCACCAACATCACAAACTTCTGCGATCCTCAGTTCAGCTGTCTTTCCCTAGGACAATGCTCCATCCAGTACAGGTCAGGCACCTGTCTCCACCTGCTACGGCTCACTCAGTCTCTACAGCAGAGAAGCCACGTTGAAGCCACCAACATCACAAACTTCTGCGATCCTCAGTTCAGCTGTCTTTCCCTAAGACAATGCTCCATCCAGTACAGGTCAGGCACCTGTGCTGAACACTGTCACACCTTATACCGACTTCGCTCTGCACATCTCACTGCTATAGCTCAAGCCCCAAATAACCATGAAGCAGTAATAACAGCCTCCTGCTCCCACTGCATCACCACCCCAGCCCACAGGTGCTCCATAATTTTTATCTGTTTTGAAAAAAATGAAAGAAAAACAAAAGGTCTGAGGGTACAGCTCAGTAGTAGAGGGCTTGCCTAGCATGCACAAGGCCCTGGGTTCAATCCCCACTATGAGGGGAAAAAAAAACAAGCTTATAGGCAGTCCAATATCCATTCTCTAGACACCGAGTTGCTTGCTGAGGAGAAA
The DNA here is from genome assembly GCF_000622305.1 of Nannospalax galili. NCBI lineage: Eukaryota > Metazoa > Chordata > Mammalia > Rodentia > Spalacidae > Nannospalax > Nannospalax galili. Next base: position 2,625,698 of record NW_008332583.1, read on the forward strand.
GAGAATGGATACTTCTTTCTCTTACATATTCACTATTTTTAATTGTGTGTGTGTGTGTGTGTGTGTGTCTGTGTCTATGTGGGTATGTGTAAGGGGGTGCAGGTGCTCAATGAGTCTAAAGACATTGGCTCCCCCCGGACCTGGAGATACAGGTGGTTTTGAGTCACCTATCCTAGGTGCTGGGAACCTAATTCCAAGAGTTCTCAACCACTGAGCCATTTCTCCAGCCCCAGAGAGAATATTTTTTATTTCTTTTCAGGATTGAACCCAGGATTTCAAGAATGCTAGGTAAGAGTTCTACACTGAGCAACATCTGCAGCCCTCTTTTTACCTTTTGAGGCATTGTCTAAGTTTCCTAGGCTGACCTTGAACTTGTGATGCTCCTGCCTCAGCCTCCCCAGTAGGTACGATTACAAACTTGCATCACCAAGCCCACACCCCGTACCCCTAGATCACCCCACCCACAGATATTCTGTAACGAGAAAGCAAACTCAGAAAAAGGTGAACAGACGCTGTACCCCACAGAGTGCAGGACACACTTGGAATCTGGCTTGCAGAGTGCACAAAGGTCACAGCGATCCCAACTACCCGGCATGGAAGCAGTGAGCCCTAAAACTCCAAAAGTTTTAGAAATGATTTAGCTGAAGATGAGGAAAATATACATAAAGAAAACAAAGGTCAGGTCTGGGGATGTGGCTCAGGTGATAGAATGCCTGTCTGACTAGAGTGAGGCCCTGGGTTTAATCTCCAGCACCACGCACAAACCTAAAACACAAGCACTAGGACGCAGAGACAGGAGGATCAGACGTTCAAGGTCATCCTTGGTTACGTAGCAAGTTAAGTTCAAGGCCAAACTGGGCTACCAGAGACCCAGTCCAGGAGAAGGTGGGGGGGGAGGGCTTCTAGCTCTGTGAGAAGGAGACTACCTCAAAGGAAAGGGGTGCTAGTAATGACTTGGTAATGACTTAATCCACTTATGATTTTGGTACTTGCAGCTGACCACTAATAAGTCTACTACACACACACACACACACACACACACACACACCTATCCCACAATAGTCCTTGTCTCAACTGAAGCCACCTCTAACTAGCCTGTCACACCACTTCTCATTCTGCTTTGACAGGGTCACCTTAACCAGATTTCAAACCAACAAGCATCATATAATATATACGGAGCACTGTTTGGAATATATCAGAATAAAATTATTATTCTAGAAATTGTCTATATCCTGAGGACTTCTAGAAAGAAAGCACTAGTGTCCCCTGCACTGCAAAAAAGGGGGGGAGGGGGAGGAGAGGGAGGAGGAGGAGGAGGAGAATGAGGACAGGAGGAGGAGGAGGAAGGAGGAGGACAAGGAGGAGGAGGAGTGGGAGAGGAGGAGGAGGAGAAGGAGGATGAGGAGGAGGAGGATGAGGAGGAGGCAAAGAAAAATGAAAGCCAAAAAATAAAAGGTCTTGACCAAGATCCCACAGCTGGCAAGCAGGCTGCTTAAAAGCTAGTTTTATACTCCAGAGGAAAAATCCAGAACTCAAATTTTCTCCTGCCAAGTTCAACTCACACCCTCAGCCCTTTTCCTGAAGTCCTGGGTGACTCAGAACCTCAAAGACAAGTGAAAATAAACAGTTATAAAGTAATTGTAGTCCATGCCCCAAACAATTCTCAACTCACAAGAAAGCTGGTTACAGTGGCACATGCCTACAGTCCCAACACTCAAAGAGGCTGAGGCAGGAGGCTCTCAAAGCTGAGGCCAGCCTAGGCTACCTGGCAAAATCCACTCTCAACAGCAACAAAAGTTCTCAAGTTACAGACCAAATCACTTTACATTATTTTTTTTTCACTTCACATTATTTTAAAGAGAAGTGAAGTCCAAAAGCTCACCATTGCCAATAAATTCAAACTCTGTCCAGTTATCTCTACATATTCAGAAGCCAAAGTAATTTACTGAAAGCTCAGTTCTTGGAGTAACCAAATAAAATCCTACACTAGGTCTCGAGAGATGGCTCAGCGGTTAAGAGCACTGGATGCTCCTTCACAGTACCCGGGTTCAATCTCCCCCACCCACATGGAGGCTAACAACCATCTGTAACTCCAGTTCCAGAAGAATTCAACATCCTCTTCTGACTCTGTGGGCATTACACAACACAGGTACACTCACATACATGTGGGCAATATACTCAGATACATAAAATAAAAATAAAACATTTTAAAAATAAAATCCTACACCAACTGCACTGCTCTTTTTCAACAGTAGTAAAGAAAGGAAGAAAACTCCATTTCATCCTGTGTTTAGGGGACCATTATAACAAAGTGAGGCCTATCTTTTCATTGGCCCTCTGGTGCAAACAGCTTCCAAACGCTCTTAAAACAGGAAAAGTTTAGTCTGATTCACAATAATCCTGAGAGCTGATAGCAGAAAGCAATTACAAGCACTCTCACTACAAGGCAACCTTTAAGATGAGTCACCGTCTCCTTGAGCCTTAGTTTTTCCTTCACGGAAAAATGCAGAGAATTGTGGCTGGAGAGATGGCTCAGCAGTACAGAGGACCAGGGCTCCGTTCCCAGCACCCACATGGAGGCTAACAACCATCCGTAACTCCAGTTCTAAGGGATCCTACACCTTCTGGCCTCCACAGGCATCGCACATATAGCTAAGTGAAAACTAAAAAAAAAAATTTAAATTAAAAACTTAGGAAAAATCACAGTTTCTACTTGGGGGCCGGGATGAAAACACACAAAGCACTCAGGAACAGTGCATGGAGTGTCAATGCTTGGCAAGTATGGATGAGCATATTCACTGTACCCATTGTACAGATTAAACAGCTGAGACTAGGGCTGGAGAGATGGCTCAGAGGGGAACAGCATTTGCTGTGCCCTGAGGACTGGAGTTCAGATCTCAGAACCTGCAGGTCTGCTGGTACCTGTGACCCAAGCATTGAGTCAGACTGAGATAGGAGGGTGGCTTGGGGCTTTCAGAAAGAGACCTTGCCTCAAAGAAATTCAAGTAGGCAGAGAATGATAGGAGAGGCAACCCATACCATCCTCTGGAAGGAAGGAAGCAAGCAAACACGAAGTTGGGTGGGTAGGGAGATGGAAGGTGGTCTGGGAAGCACTGAGGGAAAGGAGAGAAGATAACCAAAAGACACTGTATGAAGTTCTCAAAACATTAATTTAAAAAAAAACCTTTTTAATGATGGTAGTGGCTTGCCGTCATTAGCCCGCACCCAGTGATGGGTTCTAAGACTACCATGAATTCTCTGAACAGAAGAGGCTGTCGGATCCCCCGGAACTGGAGTTATGGACAGTTGTTAGCTGCCATGTGGGTGCTGGGATTTGAACCCGGGTCTTCTGCAAGAACAGTCAGTGCTCTTAACCACTGAGCCATCTCTCCAGCCCGGCAACTTCTTTTTTTTTTTTAAGGCATATTTTTATTTTTTTAACTATGCATGGGGGAGATGGGGGGATGTATGTGTGAGTGCAGTTCCCTCTGGGACAGGAGTTAGAGGCAGTTGTGAACTAACTCATGGGTGTGCAGGGAATTGAACTCTGCAAGAGCAGTACCTGTTCTTAACCCCTGAGCCTTCTCTCCAGCACCCTCTCTTGACAATTCTTAAAGTGAGTTTAAAAGACTACCTCAAGGTTGTGAACATGGTTCGGTTGATAAAGTGCTCGCCTCGCTAGAGGACCTGAGTTTGACTCTCAGAAGCCACCTAAAAAGACAGATGTGGTATCACAAGCTTATAAACTCAGTGCTAGCAAGGTGAGACAGGAAGACCACTGGGGGCTTGCTGGTCAGTCAGTCTAGAGAGACCCTGTCTCAAAAAACAAGGTAACCAATGCTCAAGGAACAGACCTCTGGCCTCTACACACACGCACACACACACACACACACCAAACACATGCACGCACACACAAATACACGCAAAGAGTAAATAATTGTTTTAAACTTTGAAAAGACAATCCTTTTTTAATATTTTATTTATTATTTTTATTTTATGTATATGCGTGCATTGCCTGCATGTAAGTAAGTGCTCCCGTGTCGCGCAATGCCCGCGGAGGACAAAGAGGGCTCTGGATTCCCCTGGAACTGGAGTGAAGGACGGTTCATAGCTGCCATGTGGGTGCTGGGAATCAAACCTGGGTCCTCTGCAAGAGCAGTCAGTGCTCATAACTGCCCCTATCTAAATTCTTCCAAATCAGTGCGTTCCTCTGGGTTCAACGTACTTCGGAACTTCTGAGGCAGCCACAGTGTGAGAAGGAACCCAGACAGCTCTTAGCTTCCTGTAGTAACTGATAGAATTCCTCAAAAGTATAGGCCTGACTTATCCAAGAACCAGCTTCCCTTGCTCATCAGAAACATAGTATCACAGCCCCCAAAATAAGAGAACTTGTCCTATTTTCTCCCGGGAAATGTTACATATTCTATGAACTGTGCTTTCATTTCTTCTTTTTCAGTGGCTGGATTTCAGCAGCCAACTGTGTCACTTTGCTACTCCCCCAAAATAGCTCAACTGACTAATTTAAAATCACAGTTTGTTGTTTGGCCAGAAAACCACCACGGTATGCTGACTTCAGTCTGCAGAAGGACTACAGGGCAAAGTCGTGGCTAGCACGGGGTCCTCTCCTGCACCCCCTGCAGGTCTGCCTCTGAAATACTGAGACAGCAATGGGAGCAGACAGCAATGGGAGCATCTTCAAGTTCCCAAGGGAGCAACGTGAAAGCAAACACCCGGATACCACTGCTTCCCGATGGCATCACATGAAACCTCAAAAATGACAGTCATGTCTTCCGTTCCCATGCAGACTACCTAGAGTATAACCAGTCATTAAGACCTCACGGTCGGGGCTGGAGAGATGGCTCAGTGGTTAAGAGCATTGGATGCTCTTGCAGAGAACTCTAGTTCAGTTCCCAGTACCCACTTAGTGGCTGACAACATCTGTAACTCCAGTTCTAGAAGATCCAATGCCCTCTTCTAACCTCTGGGGGCATTGCAGGGCACAAATGTACTTACATACATGCAAACAAAATATTCATACACATAAAAATAGTAATTTTTTTTTAATCTTTTTTGAGATAGGGCTCCCTGTAGCCACAGCTGGCCTGGACTCACTATGGAGCCCAGGTTGGCCTCAGTCTCACAGAGTTCTGGATTATTGGTATGAATCACCACAAGCAACTAACAAATAATTATTAAATATAAATCTTCCTGTAGCCCCAGCTATCCTGGAACTCACTATATACACCAGGCTGGCCTGGAACTCACAGAGATCCACCTGCCTCTGCAGGTGGGATTAAAGGTGTGCACCATCACGCCTGGCTTAAATATTTTTCAGAAAGATCTCACACTGTCAGCTGAGACGATGGCTCAGTTGAGAACATACCTGCATGTTGAGTTCAGATCCTCAGCACCCATGTGAAAAGCCAGGAGTGGTAGTAGGGGTCTGTAATCCCAGTGCTGGGGTGGCAGAGACAGGAGGATGGATCCCTGTGGCTTGCCAGCCTCCCAGTCTAGCCAAGTGTGTGTGTGTGCCCCAGGGTCAGTAAGAGGCCCTATCTCAAGAAATAAGGTAAAGAGAGAACATGATTGAGAAAGGCCCCTGACATCAACCTTTGTTCTCCACAGACACGCATATACACACACACACACACCACATGCACACACACATATCCAGGTACCAAGCTACTCCTTCTACCCAGGGATGAAAGAGGTTTGCATCTCAGGCCTGCAGAAGGCATGCAGATTGAAAAAGCAGGGTGTGGACCAAGAGCATCTCACACTTCAGAGGCAAACTGCAAGGAACCCTGCTGATCTCAGGTGATCACTCTACTCTGCAGCAAAGCCCACACACAAAAAACATCACCCATCCATTCAAATGAAAATAGATGTGCTTAGATATACTGCTGTCTTTTTTCTGCTCCAACTTTCCTCTTTCCACATATTCCTATCTAAATCTTTGCATTTGTGTAAAACAATT
>NW_008332583.1:2632009-2657226 GCF_000622305.1 Nannospalax galili
AAAGCTATCATAACTGTCAGTATAATCTGGCTCTAGTGCTGGACCAAGCCCTCACAAGTATTTTCAGAAAATAGCATCAAAATTTGAATGGGCTATGGTTCTGGAGAGAGGGCTCAGTCATTAAGAAAACTAGCTGTTTTTGCAGAAGACCTGGGTTTGAATCCCAGCACCCACATGGCAACTAACAACTGTCCATAACTCCAGTTCCAGAGCATCCGATGGCCGCCTCTGACCTCGGTGGGCATTGCACAACACAGGTACACTTACCTACATGCAGGCAATACACACATACACATAAAATAAAAATAATAAAAATTTTTTAAAAATATTAATCATATCAAGTACAGTTTTCGTAAAAGCCTTGAGCCTGGAGATATCTTATGTCAATTGTATTTTTCTGTCAAAACATTATTTTTGCTAGAAATGATACCAAGTGAAATGGCTTCTCCAATGATAAATGTCCCTAAAGGAGAGGGAATCCTTCATGGAATCTTCTAGTTGCTTAAAGCCACTCTGCACAGCCATCACTGAAAAGACTAAGGGGTCCTTTTCACAACAAGAAATCAACCAGAAACCAGTTACAAGGTCCCATCATCAAGCTTTTTTGAGACTAGAAAGGTCTCAAGTAACCTAGGCTGATATTGAACTAGCTATGTAGCTGAGGATGATCCTGACCTTCTGACCTCCTTCCTCCACTTCCCAAGTGCTGGGATTTCAAGCATGTGCCACCACAACCATTTTATGTGGTGCAGGGGACCAAACCCAGGGCTTCAGGCATGCTAGGCAAGCACCAACTAAGCCACATCCCAACCCATTAAATCTTTTCTCAAAGTAAAATTCATCCACCCATGTGCTCCAGACATTTATCATTTAAAGGGATTGACACATACGGTTCTGGAAATTTGGAACCGAAGAATTTTAAAAACTGGGAAGGGGAGTGTAGTAAATATAGCTTCTTGAAACACACTCATCTTTTGGGGATTTTTTTTTCCAGTGCTAAGGATCAAACCCAGAACTATAACGAAGCTCTACAGAGATCTTTTTTACTATAGTACTACATAAATGTAATACTAAAAATAAGTCAAAACTAAGTTGATAGGTAGCTTTTACACAGATGGGCATTTGATTCTGAGGACAGAGAGACTATGGAACACAGACACACACAGACACACAGACACACACACATATACACACATACACACCTACACACAGACATGATTCTCAGCAGACAAGATAGTTGCTCTGATTTCCAGACCAGGAGCTGGAGGCATGTGATCTTTTAATCCTCTGCAAATACTTCCTGCAAAGCGAATGCAGCCAACCTTGGACTAACACACATGTCCACTTTGTTCTGTGACAAACCCAGTGACCAATGCTGAATTCCACAAGAAGCTCTTAGGCCTGTTGGCAACACGCTCTTCAGAGAACATTTCTCACCTCCATGAGTCCTCCCTCTACCACACGTGGCTATGAGCCTGACCTAGATCAAGTGCAGGTGAAAACTGAGCACAGAGACACTCTTCCTGAGCTTCTGTTTTATTAGTAGTAGGGCAGGCCTTTTATTCCTCACACAGGCAGAGCCAGAAACCAACAGCTAGGGATGACCACTCAGCATCCAAGAGAGCTCAACCTAAAACTAAGGTAGACGGTGGGTTTACTAGAGGCCTTCAAGCCCTTTGGATGGAACCTTAATTGTTCCTATAAAGCTCCAGGTTATAGACTATGTCGAGAGAGAGGGGGGAGGGGCTCATGATGAAGGTGTTAATAGTAATTTTCTACCCCACCTATGCCAAATGCACACTTTCTATCTTCACCTTGTCTAGAAAAGACATTACACAGTCCCACAGGCTACAAGCAAATGCTGAGCAGAAACACGGAATAAAAGCCACCGAGAGCACCTTCCATGACAAAAGGCAAGCTTTATAACTCGGCCTGCCAACTGCGCTTCACAAGCTTTCCTGTCCAGGCAAAGCAAAGGTAGGTGCCACACTGCTTTTGTGATGAAAGAAGGTGGCAGAGAAATGGGACCAGAGAGAAGAGGCAAGACGCAGGTTCTCTAATAACCACTGTGCCAGGGAGCTTTTGCAAAGCTTACAGGATAGCAGGAAAGTTCCTTTCAATTGGTGCATGGGTACAACCAACCATACTATGTTAACTCTCTCGGGAGAGAGCAAATGAGGGGGGTTGCTTTGTTTCAAACCATTAAGTCATCAGCATGCTCCTGAACAACCTCAAGTAAACATTATAATCTCTGATTCAGTGGAAACAGTGCTACTCAAAGTGCCACTATGGGATGGCCCCCCTTTTTCAGGTCAGCAAGCCCTTCTCCTTCCCACAACAGTTAACTTCCTCTTATTTTGGGAGGCTTCAGTAATGCCTTTGTATACCTGTGCCTGTTGGTTTGTATTTGTGTTCTGACTTGAACAAACCTCTACCATAAGCAATGTCTGGAAGGAAACACCAGAGACTTGATTCAGTAATCGTGTCAAAGGGACACAGTTTTGCAGACTGGATAATCTTTTTCACACAGGATGTTTTTGAAGGAGTGAGAAACCTTTCTGATCTCGGAGAGGAAGGCTACGGAGTTCCAAATTCTAGTCCTGCCTTCTCCTAAGAATGGCCCTGGGAGGGCCATCCAGACTCTCAACATGTGGAAATACAGAAAAGTCATTGGTGAGACAGTCAGGGTTCACTGGACATCAGATGTGGATCACCCAGTTCTGACACATCCAGGGTGGCAGCTGGGCTGGTCCATCTGACCCATTTCCAACAGCTACCTGCTAGATATAATATCACCACTGCACAAAACATCAGAACCGAAGAGAAGTTATTCTGAGAGGAGAAAGAAGAAATCCATTTGTATGAGTCTTTTCGGAATAGTTAACCAATGCAAAATACATTGGGGGGGTGGGGGGGGAGGAACCGACGACCACACCCTTTCAAGTAACAGTTCAGAGGTGTTTCAGTTCCCAATGACTGGGGATAAAAACTAATTATTTAAATCAACTACGCTTATGATTTGCTTTAAAATTATGTTGACACCAGGCCTGTAACTCCAGCACATGAGAGGCAGGAAGAGCAGGTGTTACAGGCAGGGCTGAGCTGCATGAGCTCCTATGCTCACAACAAAAAATGTTGAGAAGGCTGAAGGTCTAGATGAAAACAGACTGACAAAGATTGAGGCTTTGGAGACGTGTAAGAATCCCCTACACCATCTCCCTGCTTTTTCCACACTAATTTTTTCTTTTAATTAAAGCTTTAGGTTAGAAAAAAGCAAGGATTTGAAAAATGGAGGGTGCCCACTATCATATTTGAAGATCCTTCCGCTTTGCACTTTGAAAGCATCATTCGGAGCACCACACTTGGTGAGGAATCCCACACTCGCCATTCGGTCTTAAGAGCAATAACTGTGCTTCCGACCGCTGGAAAAGACCCAAGCCGAAGCTGCTTTTAAAGGCCTAAACCACAGCGACCCTGAGTCCTGAACATGGGACGATTCTAAGAGCAAAGAAAATAACCAATCTCAGATTTCAGCTAAAAACTCACAAAGAGGACCCTGATCGACAACCAGAAGCATTTTAACCCCGAGTCAAACACTTAAAACTGTTACAGAAGCTAAGGCAGCAAGAAATGGGGGGAGGGGGTCCCCAAAGCAAACTCTGGTCCCCACAAGGATTCGAGCCAGCCACAAGCAGCAGCGCGGAGCCTTGGGCGCCGCCTCGCGCCCAGGGATGTCGCAGACCCCCATCCTCGGCACCTGGGGGCGTGCGTCCCATCCTCCGGCGTGAAGATGGCCAACGTGGACCAGTGGAGGTGGTGGGAGCTAGACGATGGCTCTGGGGCGCCCCCTGAGGTTCAGCGGCGTCGCACCACCCTCGGAAAACCGAAAGCCAGCATCTCCCAGGGCTGTGACATTTTAACTTTGATGGCCTCCAAAGGCTACTGCACCCTGGCAGGCTGTTTCTCCTGTGCCTCTGAACCACTGCTCCTTCTCTTCCCGATTCCCCTCAGCTCCCGGGAGAGGGTAACATCTAGTTACCGCGAAACCTGAGCAGGGAAGGAAAATAAGGTAAACCAAAATGGTCCAAGCCCCGCCAAGGCGGCATCCCTAGTGGTCCCATACTGGGGTTGCAAACCTCAGACCAAGAGGAAGGAAAATTCAGTGCGAATACTGGATACATCTCCGAGGAGGTTGGCCAGAAACGGAATTGGAAATTTCTGTTTTGCAAGGCTGCCTCCCGCTGCCCCTATTAAAAAGTGACCCTAACTAAGCTCGACCCTCCCCAGCCCACTCAGCCGGCAAGTCCGTGGCAAAGAAGAGGAATCTAGCCAGGAGTGGGTGATTAAAAAAAAAAAAACAAAAACCGCTGGTCGGTGGTCTCTAAACGGAGGGGAAGAGTGGTATTTCTCGGGGGGAGATGTTCCCCCCTCCCCCGGGCATCCACTCCCACAGTGGCAGGACCCTAGTGGGCAAACCCCAGGCCTCCGGGTGAGTGTGCAAGCACATCCTCGTCCAGCCTCCGAGCTGAGTTTCCGGACGCTGTACCGGCTCCAGAGACAGGAGGATGCGCGGAGGAAATGCGGGAGCGGAAGAAAGAGAGGTTTGCCACTCTGCCCCAGGTGATCACTCTTGAACCTACAAAGGGAGCACTCCCTGCAAGTCCCCCGGGAGTGGGTCCCCGAGGGCAGCGAAGGCTCCCATGCCCGGCACGACAGGGCTGGGGGACCAGCTTCACCAAAAACCCCCGCCCTGGTCGCCTGAGCACAGGCGGCTGTTAACCGGGGAAAGAGGAAACATCGGGGCACGTTTCTTTTCGTTGATTCGGATAACCGCCTCCTCCAAGGACCCCAGAACGGGCGGATGAGAAAGCAGAAAAACAAGGTGTTCTGTCCTTAGGAGATCCAGGGAAGAAAAGCGAATCGCGCCCTTTCTCCCACCTTCCCTCAGCTAGGGCAGAGGACACGGCCTCCACCGCCCAGTGAAGGATCTGGACAGCTTGAGGGAGCCTGGGGTAGCAGCCCGCGGACTCTGCAAGGAAGGCGGCTGGCCTCTGCCCTCACCAGGGGGAGGGTATCTGCCGGCTGAAGGCTGGATGGAGGGTCGCCGAGCTGCACACCGCACACTGTTACGTGCACTGATTTTAGTATTGTCCTCAATGACCAATATTGTCCTGCCTTAACCCAGCCAGAAAAGAAGCAAGTCTGAGTCTGGGTCTGGGTCTGGGTCTGGGTCTGGGTCTGGGTCTGGGTCCGGGTCTGGGTCTGGGTGTCGGTCTGGGTCTTAGTCTGGGTCTGGCAGGCACACTCAGCCTGCAAAAGGGCAAAGATGAAGGTAGACAGGGCGCGCCAGACAGCAAAAAAACCCGCCCCGGCGCGAACAGCAACCCAGCAGCTGGCCCGCCCCCGGTGCCTGGACCCCCGCAATCTGGCCCCAAAGAGTCTTGCTGAAAGGAACCTAGTGAGGCACCAATCTAGTCTAAATCGCCTGCTCCCTGCTCTCCAGCTGTGCCCAGGCCCCCGGGTCCGGCACCGAGGCGTAGCCCGCACCCCAGCGGGTGAGCAGGCATGGAAAGAGGCGCCCCCGGTCACTGCGACCAGAACGCCGGCTGCTCCCTACATCCTGAGTCCTCTGCAGCTAGCCTCCGCCTTTCATCCCCGAGCACCGCCACCCCGCAAAGGGACCGAGGGCTGCAAAGCGAGCCACCCCCCCGCGCGCGAGCTATACGCTCCCCCTATCCACGCCGCAGCAACCGGAGCACCCCAGATCACCCAAACCAACAGAGCATCCTCCCAGTGGCCCCGGTCTCCCCAGACACCCCGCAACTCCAGCCGGATCCGCTCAGGATCAGCAAAGCAAGTCGCCTTTCCTCCCGACTCCAGGTTCTCCAAGCTTCCCAAATCACAGTCAGAGCAGACCCAGGGTCTCCAATCCGCCTCCCCAGCCCGCCCAGCTTCTTCCCTCCCCGACCACCATCCTCCGAGAACGCCACCAGAGCCAATGAAGCGGATTCCGCGTTCCCCCCTCCACCCTCGCCGCGGTCCCTGGGACTGGCGCCCAAAGCTCCGCGCCCCGGCGACAACTCCGCAGACCCCGCGCGCGCGGGCCAGAGCCGCGTCCCCTCGGCGGCCGCCACTCACCGGGGAAGCACACCACATAATGGAGCACGGAACTGGTGATTTTCAGGAACAAAATCCACCAACACGGTTCCAGTAACCTCCGCATGTCCGAAAACGCACATCGAAAAGAGAGAAGCAGGGGGGTAAACTTGTTGAATAAGTTCGTGCTTCCGCGCGAGCCTCGGCTCAGACTGAGAGCTTTGTCGGCTCGCCCGCTGCACCAGCTCCCCACGCTGGGCGACGGGTCCCCCCGGAATCCGGGAAGCCGCCGAGCGCCCCCGGGAAAACCTCAAAAAGTAACCGCGAATGCAAAGCCACGCTGGGGACGATCCTCTCGGAGAAGGGCTGCTTTCGGCTCACACTCGATCCAGCCGATCGCGCAGGGTGAGGACCAGGCGGACGGCGGCAGTACCCGGGGCCCGGGGCAGGCAGGAACCGCGGACCGCGGCAGCGAGCAGCCGGCGATCCCCAACTTGAGTCGGCAGCGCAGCGCAGCTGGGGAGCCGGCGGACGACGGCGGGGCTGAGCGCGGCGCGGCGGCTCCGGGCTTCAGGCAGGCAGCTCCTTCCAGGGCCCGGGCAAGAAAGGAGGCATGTCTGCGGGCGGGGAAAGGCAGGGAAGCGGCGGGGCGTAGCGCAGAGTACCCCCAGAACAGCAACAGCCGGAGGAGCGGAGGGAAAACACAAAGGATCTCAGAGGGGCGCTGGGGCGAGGGCGCCTTCAGTCCATGCTCCTGAAAGTTGTGGCTCCGGCGCAGGCTGGGGAGGAACCGGGAGCGCGGGGCTGGAAACTGGCCATACCTCCATACAGGAAGTAACATGTGAGCATGGATCCTGGCAGAGACTTTAAAGCCGGCAAGCGGGCGAGCGGGCGAGCTGGGGGCGCGCGGCGGCGGGGGCGCGCCAGCAGGAGCGCGCGGGGACGCGCAGCTCTGGATCGCCGGGGGCGGGGGCGCGCGCTCCGCTCTCTTAAAGCGGCCGCGCGCTGGGCTCCGGCCTCCTAAAGCTTCCTGAGGTCCGCTCTCCGGGCGCGCCCTGGGGCTGTGTGATCTGGGTTTGCGGGGAGCTGGGGTGACCCCGGCTGGGTCTCCCGGAGGGAAGAGGTTGACTGTCCGCTGGGGTCCGCGTGGCTCTGCTAGATTTCGCGTGGTGCGAGCTCTTAAAGACGTAATGATCTGTGCGGGGTTGGCGAGATCTCTGGTCCGTGGCAGCCCGCCGATCGGGGACTTGGGGGAGGGGAAGAGGGTGCCCCGGCCCGAATCTGGGGACAGGAAGGAGTCAGCTTGCTACCTTTCTCAGGGCAAGGGGGCTTCCTGCACCCCCTCACTGCCTTGAAGGTGCCACGGTGGGGCGCACCTCCTTGCGCCCCCAGCCCAGCGCATTCCCTCGCTTGGAAACAAAGCCGTGCGCCCTTTGCACTCAGGTTGCATTGAGATTTGATTTTTTTTTTTTTTTTTTTTTTTCCTTTCCTTTCTGAGCCTCCACTGGCCGATTCTACGTCTGGGGAGAGCGGGGGAAGGGTGAGAGATTGATCCAGGCTTGCAAAATACAGCCCAAGTCCCACACCACCTTTCTCTGAGCAGTGAAGGATTGGCGGTAGAGTTTTCCCTGCTCGCTGCTCCGGGGTGAAGTTGGCTGAGCCGGGTCTGGTCCCGCGGGAAGTGCGCCTCTCACCCGGGGCTAGGGAAAAGCAGAGCCGGGGGGCGGGACCGGTTTCCTGGCAGCCTCCCCAGGAGCCACTGCTTAAGCTCAGGAGAGAGGCATCCGGGGGAAATGCAAGGACTAGGCTTATCTGTAATGAGTTTTGTCCCTTGGCTCTGGGTGAGAAGATCTTTATCACTTAGACTTCTAAACGTCCAGTTTTTTTCTCTTAACTTCGGTGCTAAAAGAGGGGGAGGCGGGCTCTTGATCAAACGTGTCATTGAGCCAAAGCAATTACCCATATGTCTTTTTTTCTTGCCTGATTTTTCTGCCTCTATAAAATGATGTGGACGTGTTTTTAACATGTCCCACCCTGGCCTCTTGTTACACCCACCCGAACAACCCAACCGGATGTTCGGTTTTCAAATAATATACAGATGTTCTGAGAGCCTGCCGCATGATGTGGTTAGAAAAGCAGTTTCACACCCACATTTACAAAGAAAAACCTCTGAAAAGTTGCGTTTGGGATGACAAATTAGTAAAAGCCAGGAAGTTCCTGGGGAGGGACCCAGCTCTATCTTTAGCAGAGCCGGGTAATACCCTCCCGGGCTAGGGAACAGGGTGAGTCTGTTTGCCTTGGGATTTGGCCCTTGTGTTGCAGTGACGCCCCTCGTGAATGATTGAAAGTTGTGTTAGAGGGTTGGTTGTTCAAATGCCCGTAAGAGACAGAGATGGTTGAAATGAGCCTGGCATGACTGACTGCCTTCTTCCAGGTGGGTCCCGTTTTATCACCCAATCAGTGGAATTTGAATCACACGGAGATCAGCATCCTCAGCTGGGTTTTACCTGTGGACTGGGCATCATCAGAGCTGCCCTTTGTGGAATGTTGAATTCTTCCCGTACTCTGTGCTGGTTGGGCAGATGGGCTGAGCACCAACTTTGCCTGGTATACTGGAACCTCGAATACCTGGAAAGAAACACACCAGCCTGTTTGCCTCACCTGGGAAAAGCCAAAGAAGGAGTGGTTTGAGAGGAAAGAAATGTGAAATGCTAAGAAAGGGCTCCAATATCCCAGGAAACATCTGGTCATCTAGAAGAGTGAGTGACTATGCCCCTGGTAGTGTAGGGGACCCATGTGTACTAAAACTTCACATCACTTTAGGTCAGCTGGTGTCTGTCCTGGGAGTCCAGGCTAAAGTTTACCACCAACTACTCTTGGAAACAGCTCAGGCTCTATCATGATGTTCCTAGAAAAGCTAAAAAGTATTAGCCAGACAAATCAACAGAAGCCTGTAATCCCAGCACTCAGGAAACAGGCAGAAGGATCCCAAGTTCAAGGCCAGCGTGGTTTCATATCAAAACCCTGTCTCAAAAGGAGATAATTCAGTGGTTAAGAGCACTGACTGCTCTTCCAGATGACCCAGGTTCAGTTCCCAGCACCCGCATGGTGGCTCACAACAGGGAATCCCACATCCTCTTCTGACCTCCACAGGCACCAGGCATACACATGGTACCCATACATATATGCAAGCAAAACATTCATACACATAAAATAAAAATAAATCTGTTAAAAATTTTTCAGACATTTTACACAGATGTACATTCTTATTCCTTCTGCCAACTGCAGAGTAAACATACCAGATGTGGTTTCAGGTTCTGGTGGCCACAGACCTGATGGGCTTCCATCTGATTACAACACAACTGTCCCTTTGAGGTGCTGTGGGGGCTGCACAGTGCAAGGAGCAGAACTGGTAGGAGTGTCCTGGGAATGTCAATGCCAGAGGGAGAGGACCATGGCCCCTTGGTGGGAAAGATGAGAAAGTGCTATTACTGGTAACAAACCATCACAGCTGAGCAGCATAAAGCTTGTACATTTATTATCTCACCCTTCTAGAGGTGAGAAGTTGGGGTCATCAGATTTAGGCCCTCTACTAAGGAGCTCCTGAATCTGAACCAAGTTAAGAGCCAGGCTGTCTCCTCCAGAGCTGGAGGGATCTCTTCAAGCTCTTCACATTACCCACAGAACTCAGCGCTCCTCCTGGTGTCTTTCTTGCAGGCTGTTGACCAAGGATTGCTCTCAGTTAGAGGGTTCCTGGCATCTTGACAACTTCCTTCAAATCAGTGGGGGTGCCAGGCATAGTGGCACAGGCCTTTAATCCCAGCACCCAGGAGATAGAGGCAGGTAGATCTCTGAGTTTAAGGGTAGCCTGGTTTACTCAGTCTATACAGATCAGCTGGGGCTACAGGGAGACCCTGTCTCAAAAAGGCAGAAGGAAAAAAAAAAAAAAAAAGCCATCAGGAGAACCCTGTGCCATCAACTAGAAGATCTGAAAGTGAGTATCCCACCAACTTTGCTCTATAAGACATACAACCTAATCAAAGGAGTGACTATCCAGGCTCATTCAAAAGTCATGGTCACTCTCACAAAGGGAGGATTACTGTCTGGGGTGGGAATCTTGGAGATACATATCAGAATTCTGCATGCTATAGTGCTGATCAACTATTGGCAGCATCAGTGTTCCTTGATTTCTGATGGCTTGTGGCCTAGTAAACCCATCATAAATCAAAAAATCAGCTGATTTTGCTAGGATGCACCTGTAATCCCTATACTCAGGAGGCTAAGGCAGGAGGATGGTAGATGCAATGCTAGGCTGGGCTACATAGTGAGACTGTGTCTCAAAAAATGAAAGGACAGGGAGAAAGAGGAAGGTGAAGAAAGACTAGAAGCTCCCATAAGGCACAAAAACACTGAATACACTTCAGCAGGACAGGATGCTGTAGGGTGTTGGCTATTTCACCATGTGACCTGATGACCACCTAAAAGCTGCTGGTACCCAGCAGGTCCACACTATCACATCACACATCACTAGTCCAGGTAAAAGTTCAAACTCTGAAGTATGGTTTCTGCTGAATGCTGGTTGCTTTCTTACCAACATTAGCATATCACAAATCAAACCATCCTAAATCAGGGACCATCTGTCTATACAGAGAGGTGGTTAGGGACAGTAGCCGTCAGGCCAGCTTGGATGGGCTCAGATGTTACTTATACATGCATAACCACAGGGAGAGTACCCCCTTTGCGCCTCATCTTCCTCATTTGTAAAGTGGGAAAATAACTGCATCTACTCCTAAATTGAGAGAATTAAAAGGAATTAATATACATAAAGTACTTAGAGCAATGCCAGATACCTAATAAGCATTTAATAAATGTAAGCTATTACTGTTATCTCTTCACCCAGCAAGGCGATAGAGAGGGAACATCTGTTATTTTCTAACTGCTCAGCTTCCATTTCTTCTAGTAATACCATCCCAGTTTTCCTTTGTGCAAAACTCACCAGATGGTCTCGGCGAGTTGATGCCTTCCCCCTCCCCCCGCCCCGGCCCCTATACCCAGCCTTCTCTGTCTCACCAGCTCAGCATGGCCAGGTGCCCAGCCTTGACCATAGAGTATATCATCCCCCAGCCCATGTTTCCAATTGAGCTACTAAGGGTCAAACTTTCCTTGGGAGTCAGGTGTAGTGGCACACACCAATAATTCTAGTATTTGAGAGGCAGAAGCAGGAGGATAAGGTCTTCAAGGCCAGCCTCAATCATATAGCAAATTTGAGGCCAACCTGGACTACATGAGACACTATATCAAGAAACAAACAAACAAAAAATTTCTCTTGGAACTGATGAGATAGTTGAGTTGGTGAAGTGTTTGCCACACAAATATGAAAATCTGAGTTCAATCTCCAGGCCACACTTAAAAAGCCAGGCACAGTAGCTCGTACTTGTAATCCTAGTTCTGGGGAGGCAGAAATATGGATCTCAGGGCCTCGCTAGCCAGCCCCAAGTCCCAGAGAGAGATTCTGTATCAAAACACAAAGTGGATGGCTCTTGGGCAGCAATACCCAAGGATGACCCCCTGGCTTCCACACACATGCATGTGCATGTGGCACACACGAATGTATATACACACATACACAATCCAACTTCCTCTCGGGTTTGCCCAACTAGATGAACTTGAGCCCTGAACTGCAAGGGAGGCTCCAGTTAGGATGGACCTGTTTAGCAATGAAACTGACATACAAAGGGAATCAGAAAGAAGAAATGGAGAATGAAAGAACACCCGATATTTTCATCTGAGTCCTTGAATTGAGTTATAACTGAAGCCAGACCAAACTCTGAACTCAATCATGTGACTTGATAAATTCCTCTTACTGTGTATGACTCTTTTGTTGGGGTTTTATGTGTGAAATTAAAAACCTGAAACTGGGGGTCTGGAGAGATGGCTCAGCAGTTAAGAGCACTGACTTTTTTGCAGAAGACCCAGGTTTGAATCCCTGGCTCTAACAACCATCCATAACTCCAGTTCCAAGGGATTTGATGCTCTCTTCTCAGCTCTGTGAACACTACATGACAGGGATGCACTTACATGCAGTCAGTGCACTCGAACACATAAAAAATACAAATAAGTTAAAAATAAATTAATAAGCTGGGCGTGATGGCACACACCTTTAGTTCCAGTGCTCGGGAGGCAGAGGCAGGCGGATCTCTGTGAGATCCAGGCCAGCCTGGCCTACATAGCAAGTGCCAGTTGGGGCTACAGGGAGACCCTGTCTCAAAAAGACCCAAAAATAAATTTAAAAAATTACCTGAAATTGGGACTCCATGACAACAGATGAGCAAAATATCCACATTTTACAAAAAAAGGAAGCAGGAGCCATTAGAGCAAAGTGACTGCCACTGGAAACAACAGAAGACTAATGCTTCTGATACCAGAACTATTGTATCAATCATCATTGTTAAAGAACAGATCACTCCGAAGTTTAATAGCTTGAAACAACATTAATTTTATTTGTTCTTGATGTTAAAGACCAGCAGTCTAGGCTGGGCTCGGCTGTGAAGTTCTTCTGCCGACCTGTTCTGCAATCACTCCTGCAGTTTCAGTGCTAGGACGCAGACGGTGGCCTCCTCACATGCTTAGCAAGTGGTACCCAGCCAGCCTCATCCCTTTGCCTGTGTAGATTTACTCACACAAAGGTCTCCAGATAATGGGAGAGAGAGTGAAAGCTACAAGGCATCTGGAGACCTTGACTGAGCAGGTTAAGCAGCTGTGGGATGTCACATCGCCAGGCCAGGCTCAAGAGGCAGTGGGAGCATCTTGATGGGAAGAGCAGCAAGGTCGCATCCCAAAGGGACCTGAACGTAAGGACGGGGAGAAGTGTTGTGCACCCCCCTTCCCAAAGAAGCTGCTTCGTCGCCTGTAAAACTGACTGTTGCCTATTAGGGGTTGAATTGCTGAAGATCCATTGGGAAAAGGTACATCGCAGCTGTAACCCACAGTACCGCAGAATGTGACTTTTCCCGATGGGAACTTTACAGAGAAAACCAAGCTAAAATGAGGATATATTTGTGGTGGACCATAATCCAATTTGATGGGGTATCCTTATTAAAGGGGAAAATTTGGACAGAGAGACAGAAAAAAACATACAGCAATCAATGAGAAGACACAGGATGGAGACAGCTGCGTGAATAGCTGGGTACGTATAAAAGCCAAGGAGCCAGGGATTGTGGGCAAAGAATTCTCATACAGGTTCTAGAGGAAACACAGCTCTGCCCACACCTTGATTCTGAACTATGCCTCAAAAACTGTGAGAGAATGGGTTTCTGTTGCTGTAACACATAGAGTCTGTGATACTCCATTACTGCAATCCCAGGAAAGTAGCACAGAGCCCATTAACCATCTCCCCCATCAGCCACCTCCAGCCTGTGGCCCTTGGCCCACATGTGCCCCTGAACAGCTATGAATGAGGACAGAAATAAAATCATAAACTTACTCAAAGCATTATGAGGATTTTTTTCTTTTCTTTTCTTTTTTCTTTTCTTTTTTTTTTGTGACTCAGTTGCTTAGTTCTTGAGCATGAACTTTATAAATGACAAAGTCATGTCACAACATCAAAAGGTTGGACACACATGTATCCTTTACATATCTTCAGCCTCTCAAATGAATGTTGAGAAAACAATGAAAAAGAGTCAATTCTATGCACCCCAAGTTTAAGTTTGGGGGCAATTTTTGTTTGAAGAAAAATGAAATTAAGAGTTAGGCATGAAGGCTGTGTTAGGGTTCTCTAGAGGAAGAGAACTGGTGGAATGAATATTTATTAAAAGAGGATTTGGGTCAGTGAGATAGCTCAGTAAGTACAGGGTCTTGCAACCAAGCCTGACAACCTGAATTCAAATCCCAGGACCCACATGGTAGAAGAAAAAAATTAGCTCTTAAAAAGTTGTCCTCTGAAAGCAGGGCATGGTGGTACATACCTCTAATCCCAGCACTTGGGAGGCAGAGGCAGGTAGATCTCTGTGAGTTAATAAATAAATACATAAATAAATAAATAAATAAATAAATAAATAAATAAATAAATGTAATTTTTTTTTAATGCACCTCTGGCTTGCCTGGAACTTACTATGTAGATCAGGCTGCCCTTGAACTCAGAGATGTGCCTGCCTGTGTCTCCTAAATGCTGGGATTGAAGGTGTGGGCCACCCAGATCAATACAAAAATGTTTTGAAAATTGAAAAAAAAGAGGATTTATTAGATTGGCTTGCAAGATACAGTCTGGGTAGTCTGTCAATAGCTGTGTCACTCTCCAGAGGCTGAGAATCTGGTAGCCGCTCAGTCCATGAGGCTGGTGCCTCAGCAGTCCCAATTTAGTGCTGAATGCCTGGGGGATTCCTGGAGAAGCCCTGGTCTGTAATCCATGTTGGAAGCCTGTAGAGCTGGTCTCTGGTGTGAGGGCAGGAACCTAGCAGCAGCAGGTAAGTGCAGCAGGATACACAAACTCGCCAAAGAGATGCCAAGGCTTTACAAAGCCAAGTTTCCTCTCAGACCTCCTTTTATCTGGGCTACCACATTTAGGGTGGATTTTCTCATTTCAGATAACCTGAGCAAGAAAATCCCTAACAGGCACAGAAAGTTTATTTAGTTATTCTAGACCTGGTAAAGTTTACAACCAGGATTTACCATCACAGTGGTCTATGCCTGTAACACGTGTAATCCCAGCACTCAGGAGGCAGAGGCAGTCAGATCTTAATGAGTTCAAGCCAGCCTGATCTATATAGCAAGTGCCAGGCCAGCCAGAGTCACGTAGTGAGACCCTATCTAAAAAACAAAACAAAATAAAAAAGTGCTACTTAATATACCATTTTAAAAGAAGGATTAAATAATCATAAAAAGGACTGATAAGACTCTTTTTGGTTAACAGTAACAAAAGCCTAAAATGAGACAAGCAGCCCAAAATAAAGGGAAGTTATGGCTCAATCTCCTGCAGGGAGGGTGAGGGTAAGACTGGCCCAGGCTTCACAGTGGCTCCAAACTCTCTCTTCCTCCCAGGGCTTTCCTTGGCTTTGTTCTCTTCTCTGGCCAGTAGTGGCTGCCCCTGCCTGCACCACCATCCTGTACCCCTGCCTGCACCACCGTCCTGTACCCCTGCCTGCACCACCGTCCTGTACCCCTGCCTGGACCACCGTCCTGTACCCCTGGCCTGGACCACTGTCCTGTACCCCTGCCTGGACCACCGTCCTGTACCCCTGCCTGGACCACCGTCCTGTACCCCTGCCTGGACCACCGTCCTGTACCCCTGCCTGGACCACCGTCCTGTACCCCTGGCCTGGACCACTGTCCTGTACCCCTGCCTGGACCACCGTCCTGTACCCCTGCCTGCACCACCGTCCTGTACCCCTGCCTGGACCACCGTCCTGTACCCCTGTCTGCACCACCGACGTTAAGTAATTCAAAGCAGAGCAAGTAGCTGGCCATGGTGGTGCATACCTTTAATCCCAGCACTCAGAAGGCAGAGGTAGGTAGATCTCTGTGAGTTCAAGGCCAGCCCAGTCTACATAGTGAGTTCCAGGCCAACCAGGGCTACATGGTGAAATGCTGTCTCTAGATACATAGATAGAAAGATAGACAGATAGACAGATACAGACAGACAGACAGATAGACAGATAGATAAATAGATGATAGAAGATAGATATAGATAGATGATAGATAGATAGAGATGATAAGATGATAGATAGATAGATAGAAGATAGATAGATAGATAGATAGATAGAAGATAGATAGATAGATAGATGTTAGATGATAGATAGATAGATGATGATAGATAGATAGATGATAGGTAGATGATAGATAGATGATGATAGATAGATAGATGATAGATAGATGATAGATAGATAGATGATAGATAGATAGAGGATAGATAGAGGATAGATAGATGATAGATAGATGATAGATAGATGATAGATGACAGATAGATGAGTAAATAAGCAAACAAGTAAATAAATAAAAATAAAAAGGAGCAAACAAGAACTGGGGAATGACACAATTGCTCCATAACCTAAGGTCAGAAGTAAGCCTTGAAACCTGGTTACCAGATCTCAAAGTCAAACCACAGTAAGAGGATTCATGAACTCTGTAGTTCTAGAGCAATCTGATACTGCGACAATCGATTAACAAGAATCTTTATTGAAACTGTTTCCAGCCAAGACACTTTCAGTATTCCCTCTTACTTACTACCCCACGATGGCGGCTTAATTCCAGCACGAGTCTGAGGGGACAAATCCTATTTAAATCACAGTAGTGTTTATCAGAAATTTCCAAAAATTTTATGTCTTTTGGCCCACAAATTAAATCTTCAGTGCTCTCTAAAAACAGTACTAATTAAAATGGAAATTCTTTTAAAATACTTGGGAAGGCAGGTATAGTAGAGCATGTCTTTAATTCCAGCGCTTGGGGGACAGAGGCAGAAGGATCTCTGTGAGTTGGAGGCCAGCATGATCTACACACGGAGTTCTAAGCCAGCATGGACTATAATGCAACGTCCATGCCAGCCTGGGTTACATAGTGATAATCTGTCTCAAAAGATAAAACAGCCCAGCATTCAGGAGGCATAGGCAGGTGGATCTTGGTGACTTTGAGGCCAGCCCAGTCTATATAGTAAGTTCCAGGCCAGGCACGGATACATAGTGAAACCCTGTCTCTAAATAATAAAAACAAAAAAACAATGATTATGAAGATACAGAAAAAATGCTTACATCACTGCAAAAAAAAATCAAGACAAAAATTTAAATATATAGTCAGTGCATATTAGACTTTTTAAAATATTTTATTTAGTATTATTATTTTATGTGTATGAGTGTATTGCCTGCATGTATGTGAGTGCACTCATGTTGTGCAATGCCGTAGAGGTCAGAAGAGGGCTTCGGACTCCCCTGGAACTGGAGTTAAGGATGGTTCATAGCCACCATGTGGGTGCTGGGAATTGAACCCAGGTCCTCTGCAAGAGCAGTCAGTGCTCTTAACTGCTGAGCCATCTCTCCAGCCCCATATTTGATTTTATTTATAAGCTTTATTTGCAAGATTTTATTTACAAAAATATTGTCTAAATGTGTGTTTAAAGAATTGGAAGGGTAGGGCATGATCGCAGATACCTTTAATCTCAGGCCTGGGGATCCAGAGGCAGGCGATCTCTGTGAGATCTAGGCCAACCTGGTCTCCATAACAAATCCAGGCCAGCTGTGGCCACAGGGAGACCCTGTCTCAAAAAGACCAAAACCCTCCCCCCAAAAAAAACCCCACAAATTAATTAATTAATTAAAAAACGGGAAGGAAGTACACTAAAAATGTTCATGTGGTAAAACTGCCAGTGATTTCTTCATTTTCTCCTTTAAATGAGACAGGGTCTCCCTGTAGCCCCAGCTGTCCTGGAACTCACTATGTAGACCAGGCTGGCCTCGAACTCACAGAGATCCACCTGCCTCTGCGTCCCGAGTGCTGGGATTAAAAGCATGGGTCACCATACCCAGCCTTTAAATTTCTTAAATTTTTAAGTTTTCAACAATGAAAAAAACAAAATCAAGATTTAAACTTTAAAAAATGATGCGTATGTATGTCTGTACATGAGTGCAGGTGCCTGTGGAAGCCATTAGGGGGTGCCAGATCCCCTGCAGCTGGAGTTACAGGTAGTTGTGAGCTGCCTTACATGGGTTCTGGGAACTGAACTCCAGTCCTCTGCAAGAGTAGCAGACAGCAACACTGAGCCATCTCCAGCCCCTCCTTGTAATGAACATTTTGAACCAAAACAATCACTTGAAAAAAAAAAAAAGTAGAGTCTTGTTGCCTTGATAAAGGATCATGAAATTGCCCTGAATAAGAAAATTTAGTCAGAAAGTCAAATAACAGCTTCCTCAACATTATGATAAACCCACCTAATTCTCATTCTTATGTGAAACTATGAGGCTCATTGCTCAGCCAGCACTCCTTAGGAGATTTTCAAAAACCCTTGGGAACACATTCCTTCCAGCATATCCAACAGGAGGATGTCAAGAAACTAAGGGTTCATTTTAGAGGATCAGGTTGTTTTAAGAAAAATTACCTGAGAAGTGACACTTTGTATCTGAAAAGGTAGTTGGTACCGCAGTCTATACCATATCCAAGTGGGTTGGTTTAAACCACAAACAGAAAGTCATGTGATAAGCTATTGCTAATGTTAGTCATTCTCTAAATACTCTATCGACATCTAACAAGTTTACTTATGCCATGGTGCTTTATAAAGAACACTTAGCATGGATCAGTGAGATGGTTCAATGGGTAAAGGAGTTGCTGCTGAGTCTGAAAAACTGAGTTCAAGCACCAGGCCCACATAGTGGAAAGAAAGGACCAATTCCCACAAGTTGTCCTCTGACTTCCACATGTTTGCTATGGTATACATGCATGTATGTAAGCATATATGTGCACACACATACACACACATAAAATGTGATTTTTTTAAATATGTAAGCAATCAGGGCAGGGAGTGGTGGCACATGCCTTTAATACCAGCACTCAGGAGGCAGAGGCAGGCAGATCTCTGTGAGTTCAAGGCCAGCCTGGTCTCCATAGTGAGTTCCAGGCCAGCTGGGGTAACAGGGAGACCCTGTCTCCAAAAGACCAAAAACTAAATTAATTTAAACAGTGAAAAAATATAAGAACTTTTACCACTTGCATTAATCATCATGGTAGACAGTGTTCACTGTCTACACAGCTCATCCTGCCCATTCTTCTACAACACTGGCTTTCTCTGTAGTATTATCTTGAAAATATTTTATTTATTATTATTTATTATTTTTTATTATTACTTTTGGTCTTTTTGTGACAGGGTTTCCCTGTAGCCCCAGCTGGCCTGGAACTCACTATGTAGACCAGGCTAGCCTTGAACTCACAGAGATCCACCTGACTCTGCCTCCCAAGTGCTAGGATTATAGGCATGCGCCACCACACCAGGCTTATTTATGATTTTTATTTTATGTGTATGAATGTATTGCCTACATGCGTGTAAGTGCACCTGTGTCATGCAATGCCTATGAAGGTCAGAAAAGGGCATTGAAATCCTCAAGAATGAGCAATACGGACAGTTGTGAGCAGTGTGGGTGCTGGAAATCAAACCCTGGATCCCCTACAAGAACAGCCAGTGCTCTTAACCACTGACCCATCTCCCTAAACCTCTCTGTAGTATTACTGAGCTCAGTTTTTAATATGTGATTTCCCATCCTCCTTTGCAATTAGGGATAGTCTTGTGATCCCATTCTGACCAATAAGATGGCAGCAGAACAGGCGCACTAGAGATAGCATCTGGGGAAAGCATATGTTTAAATAGGATACCTCCGATCTGCTTCCCCAGAGAAGAACACCATCTATCAAGTCATCTTTTAAAAACTGAATATGGGGCTACAAGATGGCTCAGAGGGTAAAGCACTTGCTGGCAAGCCTGACAACTCGAGTTGGGATGCCCAGAACCCAGGTAAAGACAGCAGGCCTCTATAATCCCAGTGTACCTACAGGGAGATGGGACGCAAAGTCAGGAGACTCCCCAGAAGCTGGTGGAGCCAGCTCGCCTAGTGCACACAGTAGTGACCAATGACCCTGCCTCAAACAAGGCAGAAAGTGAGGCTCAACAGCCAAGGTTGTCTTCTGACCTCCACACATGCACCCTGCCACATATGCACCAGGCCACACATGCACCATACCACATGCATACCTGCACTCTCTCATACACACACACACACACATACACACACACACACACACACACACACACACACGCACACACACACACACACAAAAAAAGAAAAAAAGTAAAGGTGCTGGAGAGATGACTCAGTGGTTATGAGCACTGGCTGTTCTTGTAGAGGACCTCCCTGGGTTGATTCCCAGCACCCACATGGCAGCTAAAAACTGTTGGCAACTCCAGTTCCAGGGGGATCTGAAGCCCTTTTATGACCTCCATGGGCACTGCACAATACAGTTGCACTTAAAGACATGCAGGCAATATACATAAAAAAAAAATAATAATAACAGCTGCATGTGGTGGTGCACAGAGGTAGAGTCAGGCAGATCTCTGAGAGTTCAAGGCCAACCTGGTCTACATAGTGAAGTCCAGGCCACAAAAAAAAAAAAAAAAAAAAAAAAAAAAACAACCAATAAGAGTAGACCACCAGAGAGTTCTGTGAGAGCCCCCCCCCATCCTGCACCACATGGTAGTGAGCTTCCCCTAATTGCACCATACCCATCCCCCCAACCTGGGATTTCATGAGGCCCTTCCCAAGGCCCCAGGGCAGATCTGGCTTTGGTAGGCTAAGGCTGAGATCCTAGCAGACAGCCTGAGAGGGTGGGATCCAACCTCCATCTGTGTAGCAGCTCTGATCTCAGCAGACCGCCAGAGAGTGCCCAGTTCTGACCTCCCTCTGGCATAGGGGCTGAGAACACAAGGGACAGCCAGAGAGTGTCAAGATCCTGCCTCCCTGTGGTGAAGGAAGCCTGATGTACCTGACTGGAATGGGAATTGGAGTCCTGTAGGTAATATTGAATAGCTGATCTGAAGCCATGAGTTCCCTCCAAATTAAACTGAGAGAACACGAACTCTGTACCAACCAGCTTTACATAACCAATAAAGAAAGGGTCTAGGCACCCCGAACACACAAATAGAAGCACACTTCAACTTAATTCTCATATCAGAAACATAAACAACAAAAGAAATTCACGTGCCAAAATCACAACGAAAGAATAATAAAATGGAACGCCAAAACACTATGTCCCCACCAAACTCCACCAATCCTGTAGAAGAGTTCTACAAGAAGAAACCCCTAGTGATAACCCAGGACACTGAATTTAAAAGAACAATTATAAACATTGTTGCCTGAATTCCCTCTGGGTCTCCTGCATGATCAGACAAACCATATAATATATTTTATGTGCATTTATTAACTTACAAAGGAATGAGTACCCGGTGCCTAGCCCCGCACCTCCAGTGGCGCATCTCAGAGCCTGCCATATCAGACTATGCCCCGACTACCATAGTCACCACTAGCATTTGCTCACACCTCAGGGGCCAGTGATCTCACCCCAGGTCTATAAGTGTCGGGCCATTCTGTCCTTGAGCTGCTGCACGCGCATTCCCACGGCTCATGTGCTTCCCCATGGCTTGCAGCTTCCCCATGGATTATGGCTTCTGTTCCAAGATGGCTCCCAGCAGCTCCCCAGTAGTCCACACTCCATGGCAGGCCCCGCCCTTTGGAGGAACTAGCCAATTGGGAGACACTCCACCCCTTTCCTCCGCTCTTCAATCTTTCCGTCCATCTTCCGCTAAGGTCCCTGAGCCTTGGAGGGGGTGACAGATGTACGGTGATCTCTCTTGTATCATGGCGAGATAGTGGCTTCTTGGGCCTCCCCATTAGTCATCTTTAGGCTGTGGCCACTGATCTATCTCAGTGGTGTTTCTTCTATTATAAAGACAAATGGAGGGAAGTAGACACATTTAAACATGAATGTAAGTACAGATGCCTAGAAGATATCCCAATAGGTGTACTATATTCATTAAACAGTATACTCATGATGGCTTCTCCACTAGAACCTTTAGCCTTTCTTGACACAAGGTGTTGGCCTGGTCTACAGCACCAGATGTGTGTTCCACCCCTAGAAGCAGGCCTTATCCAATTAGAAATTTGTCAGTTGTCGGGGTGTTGGTCAAGCCATTATTGCACTTGCAGGTATTGCTTGGCATGTCCATAGTGTGCAGCACATGGGGTCCATCATTGAGTAGAATTATAGGGGATCCTTTCTTCCCCAACCATTCATATAGAGCCTCCTGGGAATTTGAACGTCATCTATCCAGTGGCACAGAGTGTTTTGGCTTAGTCTCAGTTCCATCTCTTCTTCCTTTCTCATGCTCACAACATGCAGTATCTTCAGTGACATGGCCTTACCGGCCTTTCTAGTGTACAACTGATGTTAATGGCAATAGCCTTGGTGAATTGGAGGACCTCTAGGATCTCTCTATGACCAACAGCTCATGGAGGGGGCAACTCACCCCTGGTACTGTAGATTTTCTTAACAGTTGTATAGTTTGAGAGTCTCTGTCTTCATCTTACCCAACCTACATAAAACTCCCAAGAATCTTACAGATACACCTGGCCTTTATTTCTTCAGGTATCTTTCAAATGGGTTTCACATCTGTAAAACAAACACTCGAAGGAACATTAACAATATATAGTAAGTCAATCATAGACATGGTCTCACACAGCATGGAAAGGTTTTGTCCATTCATATTAACTGTTTTCTCCATAGATACTTGTTAGGTACCATAGCATAGGTATGAGGCATTAATTTGGTTAGCTCTTTACCATTTTTAGTTATCCCTTTGGATTATTTTATTCTTGATACACTTACAGGTATTGGCTCTAGTTGCCTGACCTTGCACTGGGCTAAGGAGGCAGGGGGCTTCTCCTGTCCCTGCTTCACTTGTTGGTTCCCTGAGTCAGGCAAGCCCTGGGTCTGCCTCCTGACTGTAGCCACATCTATCATTTTCCCATTGACCACACCAGGTTGCTAGGGAGAACTTGGTGGGAAAACCTGCTTCCACCCCTAGTATAGCCTTTATCAGAAGAGAAATGCATCTTATTTAATCCTTGGGGATTCTTAGCCAACCCTTGTACAGTTGTCATCCTTCAAATGTCCTTTGTAAACTATTCTTCTGGTTTTAAAACCTTCCAGAAACACCTTAGTACCGAATATGGTTTTCTATCAATTTTTTCTCTGGGGATTTGGGCTTGACATAAGTCTTGCCACATTTGTCTTCGAGTAACCCAAGTGGACCATTTCTTCTGTCTGGTCTTTTTTATATCTCTTATGGGGTTCTCTGTTATTTTACAGACACATTTTACATGCTGGTCAGAATCATTTAGATTTGCCAAAGCCTCTCTCATTTTACAAATATCCTGTCCCATCAAAGCACTTAGTAAAACCATTAAAGCCCCATACCATTCTCAAGGTCCCAGTTGAATTAGGCTTTCTTTCATATCTCTGGTGAACTCAGTCTTATCTGGCCCAGTGAACTGGACATCACATATTGCTTTTCTCATACCTAGTTCTCTCAGGAATGCCTGCCCCTCCTTTATAGTCCTCCAGCCCCTGCTAATCATGTTACTCTCCTTTGGTGACAACCACGTGTCTTTAATGCCTTCAACCAGCCACCCCACTAAGGACTGCTCCACCATGCATTGGCCTAGGTTGAATAGCCTATATCGCAAGGATGGATGGGTGGTTATATAACTCATCTGTGAAGTTTCTGAAAGACTTAGATTGATGTCATTTGCTCCCATGTACCATACTCTCACAAGCCACATGGCTAGGGGCTCTTTGATTGCTTACTTGTAAGTTTTTCCTAGTTTTAACAGTTCCTAGCTACAGCACTGTTAGCTTTTTTTCCCTCTTTTGTATCAATGGTTGAATCTGAGGGGCAGCTTAAATACTTTTTTGTTTTTTGGTCTTTTAGAGACAGGGTCTCCGTGTAGCTCCAGCTGTCCTGGAATTCACTACGTAGACCACTCTCTCTCTCTCTCTCTCTCTCTCTCTCAGTGCTCCTTTGGGTCCAGAGCAGGTAAAAGACTTTCTAGCCTTTGGGTAACCTTTAACAATCTTCACATACCTGCAACATATCCCCACATTTACAACATAGATGTGGCCCAAGCTTCTATGTGGCTAACCTCTTTTTAGTTACAGATTTTATGATCTATTGTATAACCCATATGACTATCCCTAACCCTATTAAGCATATGGGCTTTTATTGGCTTCTCTCCAGCTGACCCACCACAGGGACAGCAGGAACAGCACTGCTTTCTAAGACCCACATCCCCAAAGCTGTGGTTCCTTTTTCCGGCCGACTATGCCAGTTTTGTTGCCCAAATTGCCTTTGGGTCTCCTGCAGGATCAGACATACCATATAATATATTTTATGTGCATCTATTAACTTAAAAAGGAATGAGAACCCATTGCCTAGCCCCACACCTCTGGTGGTGCAGCTCAGAGCCTGCCATATCAGACCATGCCCTGACTACCATAGTTACCACTAAAATTTGCTCACACCTCAGGGGCCAGTGATCTCACCCCAGGTCCATAAGTGTTGGGCCACCCTGTCCTTGAGGTACTGCACATGTGTTCCCATGGGGTCATGGGCTTTCCCATGGGGTCATGGGCTTCCCCACAGCTTGCGGCTTCCCCATGGCTCACAGCTTCCCCATGGCTCATGGCTTCTGTTCCAAGATGTCTCCCAGCAGCCCCCCCAGTAGTCCACACTCCATGGCAGGTCCCACCCCTTGGAGGAACTAGCCAATTGGAAGACGAACACGATCAAGGAATTCAACGAATTTAAAGAACACACAAGCAAATCAAAGAACTAAAAAAAGATAGGGATAAACTCCTAAATGAATTCACAAGAGAGATAGAAACATTTAAGAAAACTCAGGCAGAAATGAAGAAGGAAATGCAAAACTCAATAAGCCAACTTGAAACAACAGGGGGAAACCTCATCACTAGAGTGAATGAAATGGAAAACAGAATATCAACATTGTAGGATAAAGTTGAAGAATTGGACCATTCAAGCAAAGATTATTGAAAAATTTTAAAAAAGAACAGGAATGGAATATGTAAGAGGTGTGGGACACCATGAAAAGACCAAATGTATGGATCATAGGAATAGAGGAAGGAGAAGAATTTCAGATTGATGGTATTGACCAGATCTTAAACAGGATTGTAGAAGAGAATTTCCCAAAATTAAGGAAAGACATTCACATACAAACACAGGAAGCACATAGAGCACCAAACAGGATCAGAAAAGAACCCCCCCCACGACATATCATAGTAAAAACATTAAATGTACAGAACAAAGAGAGAATACTGAAAGCAGCAAAAGAAAAACAACAGGTCACATACAAAGGAAACCCCATCAGAATTACAGCCTGGACCAAGGTATTTCCAGTTCTACATGACAATAGATGCCAGCCCAGAATATTTTATCCATCAAAAATGTCTACCATAGTTGAGGGGGAAAGAAAAATCTTCCATGACTCACATAGCCTGAGAGAATACATATCTACAAAACCAGC
>NW_008332583.1:2657541-2663619 GCF_000622305.1 Nannospalax galili
ATCTGACAAAATAGACTTCAAACTAAAACTATCAGAAGAGATAAAGAAGGTCACTTCATTCTGATCAAAGGAACAACTGATCAAGAAGACATTACAATCATGAACATATATGCACCAAACTCTGGTGCACCCAATTTCATAAAAACAACACTACAGGACTTTAAGACACAGATTAACCCTAAATCAGTAATAGTGGGGACTTCAATACCCCACCGTCTCCATTAGACAGGTCAAATAGACAAAGAATAAACAGAGAGACAACTGAATTAAATGATACCATACATCAAATGGTCCTAACAGACATCTTTCAAATATTCTACCCAAGCACCAAAGAAAAAACTTTCTACTCAGCACCCCATGGAACTTTTTCAAAAATTGACCACACACTGGGCCACAAAATAAACCTTGACAAATACAAAAAAAAATTGGAACATCCAGAATATATAAAGAACTCAAAAAACAAAGATTCAAGAAACCAAATGACCCAATTAAAAGATGGGCTGAAGATCTAAACAGAGAGTTCTCAAAGGAAGAAATAAAGATGGCTAAATAACATCTCAAAAAGTGTTCAACATGGTTAGTAATTGGGGAAATTCAAATTAAAGCCACCCTAAGGTATCACCTTATCCCAATCAGACTGGCTAGGATCAAAAGGACAAATGATACCAAATGCTGGCGAGGATGTGGAGAAAGGGGAACGCTCATTCACTGCTGGTGGGATTGCAAACTGGTGGAACCTCTATGGAAAACAGTGTGAAGAACTCTTAAAAAACTAAAAATTAACCTGCCATATGACTTGGTTATACCACTCCTTGGCATATACCCAAAGGACTCATCCTATTGGAGAAACACTTGTACAACCATGTTTATTGCTGGTCTTTTCACAATAGCTAAGAGATGGAAGCAACTTAAGTGCCCCTCAACTGATGAGTGGTTAACAAAAATGTGTTGTATTTACAAAATGGAGTTCTATTCAGCAGTAAAGAAAGAAGAAATAATGAAATTTGCATTAAATGAATGGATCTAGAAACTGTTATACTAAGTGAAGTAACACAGACTCAGAAAAACAAATGACGTATGTTCTCCCTCATATGTGGAGCCTAGCACCAAATCCTTTTGAATTCCATGTCTTTTTAATAAGATGATACCTTATAGCAGTCTCTTCTGCATGAAATAACTACCATCATCATGACCTCAGCTGTGCCTGATCGCTAAACATCATCACAATTGGGCTTGTTGATGTTGTGCTCATTCATTAAGGGAGGGCCAAGCAGGGTCATTGGACCCTCACAGAGATATCCAGCCACTCTTCCCAGCCAAGTGTATGAAATTTGGCTCTAATCACACATGGCCTCCTGGATTTGGGGAGGGCTAAAGTATACAACCTGGGGAAGGTTAGGAAGAGAAGGCATGACCCATGCTGGGTAAAGTCTTTCCAGTGTGCATACCCTCAGGTCATACATACACCTCAGCAACCCCTCAGTTATCTCAGTAAGTAAGCTCAATGAATTCATTGGTTCCCCAGTAAATCTTTAATCAAACATTGGCTTGACACTAGAACCTTAAAAGGGAATAAGCATTGCTTAACATCCCCAGGAAAAGAAGTTTCACAACAGATGGAAAATTTATTTGTTAATCCTATTATTTCTCATAATTACTTAAAGAAAAAAAGAAAATGAGAATGTAAAAGACATTAAAAGGATATGAGAATGGAGATATTTTGCAAAATAGAAAAAATGAGAAAGCCTAAGCAAGTGATGAAAGGTCTGTGTAGGTTTGTTATGATATATAAAGGATGAGACAAAAATAATATGCTCATAATCTTAAAATTTCTATGGTCATGGTTTATTCAACTAGTTTAAGGAACAAAATATATATCAGCCAAGGTTTATCTGAGAATATTTGGTTTTTTACCCAAGCCTTATCCACATATCACATGATAATTAAAAGTACCAGACTTGTGGAACTAACCTTATTGGATGTTTAACAGCAATAGTTTGAAGCCTATATTAAGGTGGTCAGAGGAACTTAAAGAACAGTTTTTCTCCGTTGCCCTCCAAGGTTGACTAAGTTCCAGGGGACTATGGAGCATCTCTCAAAATGTCCTGTAACTGTGGTGAGTCACCTGTCCTCTTGTTTAGGGAGGCCATGTAGACCCCATGAGATGGACTTAAACCAGTGTCCAGTCTATGAAGAGGAGGGTCAACTCAGAGGAAATATCTCATTCATGCTTCCAAGTGAAGCCAGACATGGTCGAGCAGGACCTTTGACTTATCTTCACATAGATGGAACTGGTAAAAGAAAGGAGCCAGGGGCTCCTCCCAAAGCTATGTGACCCCTGAGGAACAGATCCTCACATGACCTTAAGTGTAAAAATAAGTTGATTTTTTTGAGCCAACTTTATAGTCTTAAAAACCCAAAAGGAAAGTATAACAAAAGAGTAAAGTCATCAGTATATTTCTTTAAGAGTTCAAGGGATTACACTTCCCAGACATTAGGCTTAAGTCTATATAGAAAATTATTTAGACAATTATTTCTCATTGATGATTTTGTTCCTAAGCAGAAAGTACTGCTCAGGTGTAAGACTTCAAATCTTGGTCTCCACCTGTAGTGTCCACCTGTAGCTAAGGGAGACAACCTGCTATGGTTCTAAAATGATAGATAAATTTGTTTTCTCCCCTATCTAGAGGCCTTTGAGAGGGAACTGATACTGATTATAACCACTCCAACAGTTATCAAAATACCTGAAAGCAAATCCTGAACCCATTAGTCTAGATTCCAGCCTTGGAAGACAAAAGAAAAATGAGGAGGAACCCAACAGAGGGATGCTTTTGGAAGCCCTTGTCAAGAAATTCCAGTGGACTCTCTTATGAACATTTGGAAATTACCCTGTTCTTTTTTCTAGTTCCCTGTCTAGAACTTGTAATGCTAATTACTCTTGTCTTTACTTCTCCTTCATATCTCCTAGTCACCAGTCAAGGATTTTCTTTTCCTCCTATAGATAAGAGATGCAATTTGGGAGTCTTTTAGATAGACCCAGTGAAGGGGTAGTCCAATTGCCTCACACTGCATCCCTGTTCATCATGGAAGAAGCCAGAGTGGTTGGTGTCCCTACTCCCTATTGGCAATTTGGGTAACCTCTTCAGAGGATGGTGTGACAAGACTAGGAGGTAGGAATTGGCTAGGCAGTTAGGGTAAAAAGACTGCAAAGAAAAGTAGCCAGTTTCTTGACTAAAACTTCCAATGTCCTTGGGTTTTTTAGCAACATACTCTGTTCCAAAGGCCAAAAATGTCAAAAGTATTTGGGAGCTTTTATCTAATCCTTAAAAGATTTTAGGGTTACCTCTTCACAGTGGGGGGGGGATGTTAGAGTAGCCAAAAGCCCTATAAAAAATAAATAAAAGGAGAAGAAAGAGTACATGAAGTTATCAGAAAAAAGCAATGGGGAGATATGGGAGGAGTAGGAGGGGACAAAGTAAGCATGGATTTGATCAAAACACCTCATATGCATGTATGAAATTCTCAATAAATTATTTTAAAAAACCTCAAATTATTTTAAACAACAGCAGGAAAAATATCACCACCCCTAGGGGGATGCAGGGGGAAGCCACCATCACAATAAAGGACTGCTCCGATCCACTTGGACTGAGAGAATAAAATATTCCATAAAGACAAACCCAGTTGTACTATTACTAGAATAAAGGGCATGCATGCTAGACAGCGCAGAATGTTCAGATGTCTCCCACTTCTACTCAGCATTCTTCTTCCATTCTGGATCTTGCTATGCTCTGTTGACCATATGACATCTTATCCATAAACTGTAAATTTTTGGAAGCCAATAATTCTGCCTTATGTTCCATTTTTTAAAAAAAAACTTATTTACTATTTTTATTTTATGTGTAGGATTATTTTGCCTGATCTATATGTAAGTGTACCATGTGTGTGCAATGCTTACAGAGGCCAAAAGAGGATGATGTTGAATCCTCAGGAACTGGAGTTACAGATAAAGGTGATCTGCCATGTGGGTGCTAGGAACCAAATCCAGATCCTCACCAAGAACAGTCACTGTGCCATCTCTCCAGCCTTTTCCCTTCGAGTTTTCAAAACGACACACATTTTCCTGCCAGTATTATAGCATGCATGACAGAGTGATAACCAAGTGTTCGTGAGTTTGTTTATCAGCCACACATTTGTAGGAACATCAAAATCCTCCAAAGGAGCAGTACCTCATGCTTCTCCCTGACCACACCACTGGTGCAGCCTCGCTTCTCCCTGCCACAGGTTTGACATGTGTGGCTCGATGGGAAATCAGTCATCGCTGTGTCATCCATCACTTCTGAGTCCTCAGTAATAAAGGTGTCTCTCTTCCCACATTAGCAATTTAGGTGGGTAAAAGAGCCATAAAGATGTATGACAGAAGTCCGGAGAATTGGATTAAACAAGGTTAACTAAGAGTCCATTTTCTGAGACCCTCTTTGCTGCAGCAATTTGTTGATTCTCAGAACGAAGGGGCCAATTGTTTGAAAGTTCTTTGCATCAGACTCAGAAGAAAATTGTACCAAAATCAGTTTTTCCCTATGTTATTGGAATATGAGCTCCCATACAATGACTTCTTCATTTTAAAGTTACCAAAGGAAATATTTTATCCACCTAAGAGCCTAAATTTCAGCAACTATGGGGTCCAGGCTAATTGTTCTGAAATACCACAATATAGGTATATCGTAGAGATTTTGCCCTGGCCATACCGTCTCCCTGTCACTTTCCACACCCACATCAAGCCAGCCGCCACTCCTCAGACACAGTTATTTCCTACTTCAGGGTCTCAGCAGCTGCCCAGCTCCCTGGCTCACAGTTTTATTTTTTTCTTTTGAAACTTGGTCTCACTATATAGCCTTGGGTGGCCTGGAACTCTCTATGAGGATAGATTTCATAGAGGTCTGTCTGCCTCTGCCTCTTAATGCTAGGACTAAAGGCAACCCATCCTGGCTCAACGTTTCTTGCCCTAGGCACTATTGACATTTTGGTCAGATAATTCTTGTGTGTGTGTGTGTGTGTGTGTGTGTGTGTGTGTGTAGGGGCACATGTGTGTGCATCTGTTGGGGTGTGTGCCGGTACACATGCACATGTGTATGCATGCATATGGAAGCTAGAGGTTGATGTTGAGTTCTTCCTCAATCACTTCATTTTTTGTGTGTGTATGTATGCATGTATGTGTATGTTATATGTACATGTGATGTATGCTCATATGTGTGTGTGAGGAGACCAGAGGAAGACATCAGGTGTCCTACTTTATCACTCTTTGCCTTGTTCCTTTGAGACAGAATCACTCACTGGACCTGGAGCTAGGCTGGTGGCCAACAAACCCCAGCGAACCTCTTGCCTTGGGCTCTAACCATAGGTGTGCATGGCCGCACCCTGACTTTTACATGAGTGCTGGGTTTTTGGGGGGGCTGGACTCTGGCTGTATTAGTCAGCACACTAATTTCCCTGAGCCTTACAATCCCTTCATCAACACTAAACCAAGGGATATCAGGTATCTCCAGCTCTGTCAGTAGGCCATCTTTTGGTAAATACCTCAGCCAACCAATCAAACTTTTAACACCTTTTTTAACTAACTGCACGAGCTTCCATATTAAACCTAGAATCTCCAGTCAGGGGGCCCATATCAATAAACTCAGCCTGATCCAATTTCATGTTCCTTCCACCATTATCCCATACTCTTAAAATCCATTCCCAGATATATTCATTAGACTTCTGCTTGAAAGAATGAGCAAATTCACTAAGTCCTTCAGTGGTGTAGTGCACCTCCTCATGGACCACACTTTCTATCTCTCCTCTAGGGGCCTGCTTAGCTTTGAGTCTGGTTATAGGTCTAGAGGCAACAATAACTGGGCCCTGAGGGACATCAGCTTGCTGAAAGGGATTAGCTTCCTCAATGGGATTAGTTTCCTCAGGCAAGGGTGGGGAGGGTGGGTCTGCTGAGGGTGGGGAAATTAATTCATCAGGTGAATCAAATTCCTCAGAGTCTGAGGATTCTAAATCCTCAGCCTCCTCAGGGTTCTCCCACACATCTCCATC
>NW_008332583.1:2664199-2672751 GCF_000622305.1 Nannospalax galili
GAGATTTATCAGCTTAGCTCACAGGATAGAGTCCTAGTAGTCCAACAATGGCTGCACCACACTGGAGAGGCTGAGAATTCGTAGTCGCTCAGTCCACAAGGCTGGATGTCTCAGTAGCCCCAATCTGGAGCTGAAGGTCTGACAAATTCCAAAAGATCAGTTAGTCTTCAGTCTACAGCAGCAAGACGAACTCACCAGTGGGAGAGAAGGCAAGCAGAAAGAAGCCAGGTGTTCTCCTCTGCCATGGCCTTTTATATGGGCTGCCATCAGAAGGAACACCCACATTTAGGGTGTGTCTTCCAGCTTCAGATGATCCAATCAAGAAGATCTCTTTCATTTCAGTTAATCCCAGATCCATCAAGTTGATACCCAGGATTAGCCATCACATGGGCCCTCATGCTTGTGCAGAAAGCACTCTTACCCACTGAGCCGTCTCTCCAGCCCCTCCACCTTATTTTAGAAAAGCTCACTAATTAGCTACACTGACCGGCCAGCGAGTGTTAGGGATGCTCCTGCCTTCACTTCTCCCATGCCAATCCGGCACTAAGATTACAGATGTGCACTGCCATGTCTGGCTTTTTATGTGGGAGCTGGAATCCAAACTCAGGGCCTCACGCTTATGTATCATGTGAGCCAGCTGAGCCAACTCCCAGTATGAGCCAGATAATCCTTTGTTATAGGGTGTCCACTCTGCTATAGCATGTTTAGTACCTTCCTTGATTGGCAGATATGAGTGACAAACCCCTTTCAAAAAGTGGCAGCCAAAACTGTCTCCACGCTCTGCCTGATGTTCCCCTGAGGAAGCAAATATCACCCCATTGAGCCCAATGCTTAGCCAAATATCTCCCTGTTGAGCCCAATGCTTAGCTGGAGTTCTCTTCTTCATGTCTTAGATGTTGCATTTTTTCTGTTACAAATTTAAGCTCAGAGAAGCTTTTCTGTCCATTCTGTCCAACTATCACAGGTCCCTGTCCCCTTCAGAGTAGTGCCATCTATGTGGCCTGCTGCGATCTTTAATTGTGGCCTTTCTCCTATAGTAAAGTATGAGACTCACACATACAGGAAACTCGTATCTCCGCACTGTTCTGATGCCCAGAACCCAGTACATCGCTTGCACAGGGCCTTAATGGGCTCAGTACACAGTTATACATGTTGTGTTAATGAGCAAAAGACAGAGGAGATTGTGCCCCACGGCTTTTAAATTTTTTTAATTTTATATTTATTTATTTATTTTTATTTATTTATTTTGTCTGTTTGAGACAGGGTCTCCCTGAAGCCCCAGCTGGCCTGGAACTCACTATGTAGACCAGGCTGGCCTCAAACTCAGATCCACCTGCCTCTGCCAGCCGAGTGCTGGGACTAAAGGCATATGCCTGGCTATGTCCCCATGGCTTTTACCAGTTCCTTCTTTATCATTGTAATTCTAGAGTTTCTGCCTCTTTTCATTTGGGGGGTTGGTTATTGAACCCAGCGCTTTATGCATTCTGAGTGTTTGTATAATTGCTGAACAACACCCCAGTCTGAGGATCTATTTTTGGTTTTTTGGTCTTTTTGAGACAGGGTCTCCCTGTAGCCCCAGCCGGCTTGGAACTCGCTATGTAGACCAGGCTGGACTTGAACTCACAGAGATCCACCTGC
Source organism: Nannospalax galili (assembly GCF_000622305.1). Classification (NCBI taxonomy): domain Eukaryota; kingdom Metazoa; phylum Chordata; class Mammalia; order Rodentia; family Spalacidae; genus Nannospalax; species Nannospalax galili. The sequence goes on from NW_008332583.1 coordinate 2,665,838, forward strand.
CTCTGCTGGGATTCAAGGCATGAGTTGTCACACCCAGCAAGGAGCTACTTTTTTCTTCAATTTTGTTGACATTATTTATTTATTTATTTATTTATTTATTTATTTATTTATTTTCTGGGTGTATACATGTGGGTGGGTGTGCATGTGCCACTGTATGTGTGTGGAGGTTGGAAGACAACTTGCAAGAGTCAGTTCTTTTCTTCTACCTTGCGGGTTCTGGGTTTGAACTCAGGTCATCAGGCTTAGTGGCTGGACATCTCACTGGCCTAGGATCTACTTGTTGTTGTTGTTGTTGTTGTTTTTGAGACAAGGTCTTACTGTGTAGCCCTGGCCCCTGGCTGTCCTGGAACTTGCTGTGCAGACCAGGTTGACCTCAAAGTCACAGAGATCTGCCTACCTCTGCCTTCTGAGTGCTCAGATTAAAGGCGTACACCACCACACTGGCTCAGAATCTCCTTAATGTCTCAAAATCTCTCAGAGGGGTTGGAGCTATATAGTTCAATGGTAAAAAATTTACCTAACGTGCAGGAACTCTGGGTTCCATCCCTAAGACTGAACAAATGAATAAACAAATCTCTGGATCTCCGCCTTGGTAGAAGCTGCAAAACACGCAGATCAGCCCAGCTCTACCTGCTTCCCCTCTTCTCACAGCATTCACATTTTTTTGTTTGTTTGTTTGTTTATTTAATTTATGCATGTGCATACGCGTGTGTGTGGTCACAAGAGCCACAGTGAATGTATAGGACAAAGAGTCTCCTCTCTCCTTTCATCATGTGGGTCCCAGGGATCAAACTCATGTCAGGGTGGCAAGTGCCTTTACCACTAAGCCATCTTACAGGCCCCCTCTCTGCTACATTTACTGAGACAGGGTCTCTTGCTCAACCAGATTCCACTGATTTTTCTAGTCCAGCCAACCAGCATGCTGGAGGGATCCATCTCTGTCTCCAGAGGTCTGATATTTCAGGTGGGCCACCACACTCACCTGGCTTTGCATGGGTTGTGGGGATCCAAACTCTGTTTCTCACACTTATGAGGCATCTCTCAAACCTGCATTTTTATTTTTGAAATAGAATCTCACTACGTAATTCAAGCTGGCCTGGTTTCCTGATCCTCCTGCTTCAGCCTCCCAAGTGCAGAGATTGCAAATTCAGCTGGCTACCACACCTAGACCATTCTATCCCTTTCCTTCCTTCCTCCCTCCCTCCCGCCATCCCTTTGTTTTTTTTTTTTTTGAAACAAATTCTCACTTTGTAGCCCTGGCTGACTTGGAACTCCAAACTGGCCTCAAATTTGCTGCTTCTGCCTCCCAAGCGCTGGGATTCCAAGTGTGCAGCATACAAATTATTCTAATACCAGCTGATATTGGGGTACGAAGGATACCTCTAGAGGGGTTCTAGGTTCTTGTGCCCTGGACAAAGAAGTGAATAGAGACACATCATCAAGCAGAAGCAGAGACAGGGGATTAGGAAAAGATCCCTTCCAAGAGGGAAAGGAGAAGTCAAGCAGCTCAACAATCCCCCTGTACTAAGAGCTGGGGTTTTATGTCACACAAGGCTGGCTTTTCTACCTGTTCTACAAACAACCTCATGTGTCACAGGTGTCGTTAGCATCTTCAGCCTCCACACAGGGGTGAGCATTTTAGTATTAAAATGTGCTCTGGGTTACTCTGGGCCTGCTTGTGTGCCTGCACCAATGGGCCAGCCAGTTTTAGTGATGATGAGGGAGGCTTTTGTTTTCCTCTTTACCTGCTTATTTTGCTTATATGCTAATTTTGTAAGGCTTGGCATTCTGGCCCTCAGCCCCTGCCCTTTCCCACTGCCTCAATTTCTTTCTTCCTCCCTCCCTCCCTCCCTCCCTCCCTCTCTCCCTCCCTCCTTCCCTCCCTCCTTCCCTCCCTTCTTTCTTTCTCTCTTTCCCCTTTCTCCCTTTCTCCCTTTCTCCCTTTCTCCCTTTCTCCCTTTCTCCCTTTCTCGACTTTTTGAGACAGGGTTTCCCTGTGGCCCCAGCTGTCTCAGAACTCACTACATAGACTAAGCTGGCCTTGGACTCACTACGTAGACCAGGTTGGCCTTGAACTCACAGAGATCCACCAGCCTCTGCCTCCCAAGTGCTGGGATTAAAGGCGTGTGCCACCACGCCTGGCAGTCTACTTCAATTTCTTGAGTGTCCTTTACCTCATTTCCTCAGTTTAATTCCTACCTTGCTGGAAAGCCTGACTTAAAACCTCCCTCAACAGGCTCCAAATGCCTGAAACACAGGCACCATTTCTTTGCTTCCAGTTGAGCCTCTGTCACTTCCCACCACCTTTCAGTTTCTCTTCCTCCCTCCCTTCCTCACCCAGCAGCATCCATTGTGTTCCAGCCCAGAGATGTGGAGATAAGATTTCCTAGCCCACAGTCCTTAGCCCTCCCAAGGGGACAGGCAGGAGTTAGGACACAATGGACAGGATTTGTACTGTGACCAGGAAAATCCCTGTGGATCTGAGGAGGCTGTGAGAAAGGTCTTTGCCATTGTGCCTGTATTAAGGTGCTCACCCATGGAGATTTCTTTCCCTCCCACATTTTCCAGCTATTGGGACAAAGATTTCACATTTTCGTCTCTTTAGATTCCTCCTTTGGCCACAACTCAGCATTGTGTTCATGATCTAGCAGACACTCAGTACTTAATTAACTGACAGGTTTGTTTTTTTTTTTTTTCTCATTTTTTTGACCAAGGTGCCCCTGTAGCCCAAACTGTCCGTGAACATAAGAACATTAAAAAAAAAAAAAAAGTTTTTTTTTTTTTTCTCATTTTTTTGACCAAGGTGCCCCTGTAGCCCAAACTGTCCGTGAACATAAGAACATTAAAAAAAAAAAAAAAGTTTTTTTTTTTTTTTAATGTTATTATGTTCCAGGACAGCTGGGGCTACAGGGAGACCCTGTTTCAAAAAAGGCCAAAAAAAAAAAAAAAAAGTTATTATTTTTATTTTATGTATACGAGTGTATTGCCTGTGTGTATGTAAGTTCACCCATGTAGTGCAATGCTTGAAGAGGTCAGAGAGGCTGTCAGATCTCCTGGAACTGGAATTACAGAAGGTTGTTAGCCACAATATAGGTGCTGGATTTGAACCCAAGTCCTCTGTAAGAAGAGCTAGTGCTCTTGACCGCTGAGCCATCTCTCCAGTCTTGTTTTTTTAAATTTTGGTTTATTTGTATTTTGTGTGTATGAGTGTTTTGCCTGCATGGATGTAAGTGCACCATGTCTGTGAAATGACCACAGAGGCCAGAAGAAGGCATCATAACCACTGGATCTGGAGTTATGGATGATTGTCAGCTGTTGTGTGGGTGCCAGGCACTAACCGGGGTCCTCTGCAAGAGCAGCTGTCGCTCTTAACCTCTGAGCCATCGCTTTAGCCCGATAATTGTTTTTCTCCCATTTTTCATGTGTGTGTATGTGTGTGCATACATGTTTTTTCATGCGTCAGTGAACACGTGTGTGGGTATGCCTGTGGATGTGTGTTTGTGTGTGTGTTTGTGCAGGTGAAGGCTCAAGATTGATGTCAGGAATCATCCTTGGTTGGTCTTCCATCTAGACAGGGTCTCTCAATCAAACCTTATACTCATCCACATCATTAGCCTTACTAGCCAGCTTGCTCTGGGAATCCCCTGACTCTGCTTTCTGAAGCAACCACACCCACCCAGCATTTGTGTCTGTTGGTTTACTGGGGATCCAAACTCAGGTCCTCATGCTTGCAAAGTAAGCCCTTAACTATTGTGCAATCTCCCAGCCTTGATCTTTTCTTTTTAAGATACTGATATGGATAAGTTGTATATATTTTTTGTCTTTTGTAATTTGAAACAAAACCACGTTTTCACTCACTTTACTTAGCCTAAGGACATCTCTTCAGGGAAACAAATAAAAAGTCTTTTATTTGATTCCTCAAAAGACAAAGGGAACTTGAAACTGAGAGTCAGGTACTTGAATGGGGAACACGTAGGAAGAAACAGCTATTTAGAGGTATTCAGACAGGAGAGGGCTATTGAGCTGAAAAGTACTAACAGAGGTAGTTTCCCCTGTGAGTAGTCACTTTAAAGGCATTGCTGACGAGTACAGTTGGGAAGCCATGGCAAACATTTCTTTTGTTTTTGAGGCAGGTCTCATGTAGCCAGGCTGGCCTCAAACTCTATATGTTGCCAGAAATGGCCTTGAGTTACTGATCCTCCTGCCTTCGATTCCCAAGTGCTGGGATTTTGGGTGTTGAGATTAGGCTTTAAGTAACTCCATAGTGTATAAAGCTGTTTTTTTCTTTGTCTCAAACTGCCTTGCCCTGAGAACCTCCATTTTAGCATTTATTTTTTCTTTCTATTTATCATCATTGTATGTGTATCAGAGTGTATGTGAATGTGGGCACATGTACTATGGCACAAGTGTGGTTGTCAGAGGACAACTGTGGGGTTTGTTTTTTCCTTTCTGAGGGTTCTGAGGATCAAACTCATATTGCAGTCTTATGTAACAAGTGCCTTTACCCACTCTAAGAGACATTAAATATCAGTCTTTTCTTTTAAACCCTGTAAAACTTGGAACTTGGTCTATGACAAGGACTTCAAATCTTTTTATCCCACCACACCATGTAAGACCTGCGGCAGTGAAGCTCGTCTCCCTTCCTGCTGATTCTTTTAAACTACCCGGCTGGGAAAGACTGTGAGGTCAGACCCCAGCCAAAAGGGAAAAGACACAGCACTCTTGCGTTAGGGATAAAATCCTCAAGCTTCCGGATCCTGTGTGCTTGTTGAATCTGCTGACCATGCAGCAAAGTTACTTTCACCTTGTCTTTGTGTTCGTATCAATACTTGTGCAGTACTGATAGGGTCCTTGGACCTCAGATTTTATTTCCAACACCACTGAGCCATCTCACCAGCCCACAACCAGCTTTTGATTCTGTTTTGAGAATGGAAAATGTCTCTGCCCCTTGGCGGACACATGAACTGCACCAATTTTGTCACATCACCTATTCAAAATAGACTGATAAGTGACTTAGTCCTCAAAGTAGAAAGTTGATGTGTAGAAATTTACCAAAGTAAATGAGCATTGTAGAAACACATGGATGCATTAAAATCATATCAAAAACCAGGCCTGCGAATGTAACTGGACAGACATAATTAAGGACAAGGTTCAACGTCTTCACCCAAACCCCATAAAAAGGACACTTAGCACAGTGATGGTGATGGGTTCAGTCCAGTCAGTCTGTCATCTGACCACTCAGTACATGTGTCAAGGGACGGTTAGGTAAAGAACTCCCGGCTGTCCCAAGAGCTTCAGCTTGCCTCAGTCCATGCTGTTGACAAGACCTGCTGGAATTGCCATCTGCCTGTCTGCTTTCTGTTTGTCTGGACCTGCTGTCCATCCGTCCACCTGTTCAATCCCCTGGATGCAGTTTTCCCCTTTGCCTGTACAGTCTCCATGGTCTTGCATGTCACTTCTGTAGCTGGACTCTCAAACCTTTGACCTGGCAGCTGCTGGACTCTGCGGCTCATCCTCTACAGACATCCAGCAGTTTGTTATCTGACTAGCAGAGATTCTTTGTGCGTTCCTGTCAGCTTAGCTGCTTCTCAGTCAGTCGCTCTGAAACTCCTTAAACTCTGCATTGGCCTCCTTATACCTTTATAGCCAGTCTATAACTTATACACGTATATAAATATATTTACTGTGTGATGTATAATGTGTGCCTTGGGAGTTAATATTAGTAAGTATGAGATTAAAAACTTCATTTGGGGACAAGAGAAGTGATTCAGAAGTTAAGAACACTGGCTGTTCTTCCAGAGGACCGGGGTTCAGTTCCCAGCACCCACATGATGGCTAACAACCATCTATAAATTCAGTTCCAGGAAATCTGATGCCCATTCTGGCCTCTGCAGGCATGACACACATGGATGCACTTACACACATGCAGACAAAACACTCATATACATAAAATAAATATGTATAAGTGCACCTATTTCATGCAATGCCCGAGGAGGTCAGAAGAGGGCATCAGATCCCCTGGAACTAGAGTTTCAGGTGGTTGGTAGCTATCACGTGGGTGCTGAAAACTGAACCTGGGTCTTCTGCAAAAGCAGTCACTGATCTTAACCAATGAGCCATCTCTTCAGCCCATAAGATAAAAATTTTAAGAAAGAAAGGAGGAGGAAGAGGGGGAGGAGGAAGAGGAGGTGGAGGCAGAGGGAAGAGGAGGAGGAGGAAGAAGAAGAGGAAGAAAGAATTTCCTTTTGCTTTGGCCAGGGCTGTCAAAGAAAGCTAGACTACTTGGTTAATTGCTGATGATTAAACCATTGTACATTATAAATTTATTGTTAATTGATAAATTCTGATATTGAGGAAAGACACAAACATGCTTATCTACGTCTCCGACCTAGTGGACTCATGGCAACAGGTATGTGCTATATTGACTGGCTTTGACAAACATTTTTTTTTTGCCAACTCAAGAAAAGAAGTTTAGGCAGGGTGTGACAGCACACACATGTAATCCCACCACTCTAGAGGCAGAGGCAGGTGGATCTCTGTGAGTTTGAGGCTAGCCTGGTCTACACAGTGAGTTTCAGGCCAGCCACAGTAGTTTCAGTGCTACATAGTGAGACTCTGTCTCAGAAAACAAACAAAAACAAAAAAACCAAGAAAACATGCATAAAACATTTAAGCTTTTTTATGTGAAAAATGTTTTTATGTTGTTTATAGTCATATGATGCATAGACTTCCAAATTGTCCCATATGACTAAAAATAAAGGGTTTGAACTTGTAGTCCTATTAACAGGAGTTTCTTTTCTCAATGTGAACATGGGGGTACTTTTTTTTTTTTTTTTTTTTTTTTTTTTTGAAAAAAAAAAAAAAAAAAAAAAAAAAGAGGACGATAAATCTTTCACTGTGATATATCAAAATAA
>NW_008332583.1:2674567-2678097 GCF_000622305.1 Nannospalax galili
CTTGTATTTTTTTTTTTCCTTTTGGTCTTTTTGAGACAGGGTCCTCCCTGTAGCTCCACTTGCCTGGAACTCACTCTGTAGACCAAGGCTGGCCTTGAACTCACAAAGATCCACCTGTCTCTGCTTCCCAAGTGCTGGGATTAAAGGCGTGTGCCACCGAGCCCAGCAGATATGGGGGTCCTTTTTTATGTGTGTGTTCTGAACACTGAAAACTTTAGGCAATTGATCAGACTTGAAGGCAAGCTATGCAGATGGTGAGAAAGGGGAACTTTACTTCAGAGTAGTCACAGAAACACGTGGCGCCAGCTGTGATTTATGACGACATAAAGGCCATTAATCCAGAGCGCTGGGGAGAAGCAAGGTGGGTGGGACACCGATCAGCAGTACTGAGGATGAGAAGTAAGGTGACAGTACAGGTCATGGATAACCTCCAATTCTGCTTTGCTAAGCAGAGTCTGATAGCAGTGGAGGCATTGGGGTGCTGGGATCAGAATACTTATTGAAATGCCCTGAACTCCTGGTCACAGCAAAGGAGCCGCGAGTCAGCCAAACAGAATTCTTGGAAATCATGTAGCACCGATGGGACATGACTTCAAGAAACTCAGCCTCCATTCAGTTACCCAGGATGCTCACATGTGCAGACACTGTTTACTGCACACTGGGCGTGGGGCTGGTAAAGGTAGGTATTATTTTTCTCACCATTTCATCGGTAAGGAAAAGGCTCAGAGAGTTGAAGTGACTTGTGGAAAGCCACACAGGCTAGAAAGATGCAAAAACAGAATGCAAAGACAGTGCTTTCCAGGTTATTACCCATTCACACGCTTTTCTATTCAAGAGCTGGTCCCAGCAGGATGGAGAACCTGGTCTGCCCAGACTTGCAGATTAAGAATCTATATCATAACAGGATCCCCAGATGATTCACATACTCATGAAAATCGAGAGGTACTGTTCAGGATGTCCAACCTTGCTATGCCTTGATCACTATGGAGACTGAAACCCAAGACCCCAGGGTGTCCCCAAACAATTGTTTCAGCTTCTCTAGAGGTGGATTTGGAGGACTTTTTTTTTTTTTTAAAACACCCCAGCCAGGTCCTGTGACCAAGGCATCTATGCAAGGGAAATTCTTATAAAAATTTCTTTTGCAAATAAACCTTGTAAACATCTAGGTTTTGCTCTAAGATAGACGTTTAGGGAGGGCTTGATGAAACATTTGCCTTGTTTCAAATCATAGCTTGCCTAATTCAGCTCTTTACCACCTTCAGTACTGACCTGAATCATCTAGAAAACTTCAAAAGTACTGATAGGCAAAGTGCAATCCACACCAATGAATTCTGAAATTCCGGGGGATCCAGGCATCAGTAATTTTAAATGTTCCCAAGTATTTCCCACATTGAAGCCAGGTTGAAGAGCAGAAAAACCCTTTTCTAATTAGAATCTCTGGGACTCTGTGTCTCGTCATTTTTTCAGCAACAAATGCCAGTTTGCAGGAAATATGGGGACATTAAGAACAAGTAAAATAGCACTGTTGGGAAGCTACCAGCCAAGTATAGAAAAAGGGATGAACTGCCCAAGAAGCCCTGTTTCTCTGACAAGCACATCAGTGGCAGCAAGGAAAAGGGGGAGGTCTAATATTCCTCTCTTTTTTCGTGTAAAGATATTCAACTTTTTTTTTTGGTGTATGTATGTTTTCTTTATGTTTTCTTTAAGACAGGTTCTCATGTAGCCCAGGCTGGCCTCAAACTCTTGATTCTCCTATTTCAGTCTCTAAGTATGAGATTACAAGTGTTTACCACCCAGTCAACAATGTTACACACACATACACACACACACACACACACACACACACACACACACACACACTTTTCCATTTTTGTTCTATGAAGCAAAGTCTCACGCTGTTGCCTAGGCTGGTCTGACCTAGAACTCTCTCCCAGGCTGTCTCAGGTTGGCCTTGATCTCATGGTAATTCTCCTGCAACAGCCTCCCAAGTGCTGTGAGCTCATATTTATTTGGGGGGGAGGGTGCAAGTGTGTGTGATGTATGCACACTTGTGTGTGCATGCACACTGGCAGAGGCCGGAGAGGGATAGTGTGTGTTCTGTTCCATCACACTCAGCCTTATTTCCTTGAGACAGGTTCTCTCGGTGAAACTGGAGCCAGGCTGGTGCCCAGCAAACCCCAGAGGGGAGAAAGAGGGTCCCCTAGAAGGGGACCTCTTTTATTCTTATTCATAAAAGAATTTAAGAATGGACCTAAATGGAAGCTTTTATAATTTTATTAGAATTTTAAAGAAAAAGAAATCCTCAGGGCAGGCGAGCTGGTAATCTTGGCAACTGCCTTGAGGGGTTAGTAGTGAGAAGAAAGAAAGAAAGCTATGAAGCCATATCATTTAGAGCCTGTGTGGGAGGTTAGACATGTGGCGGACTGGCAGCCACATGGCTGGGAGAAGGAAGCTTTAAAGAAAAAGTAAAGAAATACAGGATGCTAGGGGCAGCCCGAAGCCTTAAAGAAAGCATGCTTAGTAAGAAAGGCATGACCGGAGAAAGGGCAAATTACGCCTTTCTTCAGAAAGACGGACAGACTTATAGACTACGTGAGTGACTGTGGCTGGTCAGAAGTTCTGTGGAGTTCTGTGCTGTAAGGCAGGATTCCAGGCAGGAAACATTCGCTACCTCATTAACACACCAGGCATTCCACCCAACTGTTTAGTATAACCTAAGGTGAACCTGCCTTCCTCGGGGTGGTTCTATCACCATGTGATTGACCTGTGAGACTGGAATGGTGGGTCTTCCAACAGATAGTCTTGACCAGTTAAATTTATGTGGCTTTTTGCTACTCTAACATTTCTGTCTCTATCCCCCACAGTGCTGGTGTTACAAGCTAACCACGCCTGGCTTTTTACATAGGTGCTATGGATTTAAACTCAGGTCCTGGCCTGCTTGTGTAGCAAGTACTCTTACTGAATCATTCCCCAGCCCTCATATTTATTTTTAATAATCAAAAGCTTTAGGTCTCTCTCTTTTTTAATTCTCTGGGAATTTAATCAGGGCAATCTCAATTTAGCCCTGTCTTCAGGGAATTCTGGTAAATAATCAAACTTTGAAGACTACTGTATAGTGTAGAATTCCTCATGCTCTGGGGCTTTTGTAGATCCTGCCTGAGGGGGTCCAGGGCTGCAAGGACAGTCATGCTCAGTTTGCCCACACCACTGGTACCAGGCACTCAAGTCCATAACCTGAGTCTCAGTTTTCTGGTATTTCAAAAGAAATTGGGAAACAGAAATTGATAAAGGAAAATGAGTTTATTCATAGGCTGGCAGATCTGGTAGAGAAAGAACCTGGTATTTCTTAGTACTGTGCCTGTGGCAGCCTTACAGTCTACAGAAAACCATGAGACAAAGGCCAGAAGATGCAGATTTGCCTGTGATCTTACATCGATTACATAGTAAATATCTAATATCTTAGCTATATTGTATTAAATAAAATATATCAAAATTAAATATTTATTTTTGTAAGATAGATACAAGAAAGA
>NW_008332583.1:2678281-2710054 GCF_000622305.1 Nannospalax galili
ACCATGTAGCCCAGACTGGCTTGAATTGGCTACGTATGTATCTCCTTTTAACAACATATGTCTAAGAGGAGGTGTGGAGAGGAGAGTGGATCTAGATACCATCAAAATGCATTGTATGAAAATGGCAAAAATTAAATTAAGAAGACAAGAACATAGGGCTAGAGGCTTGTTACTCAGAAAGCGGTCCATTGACAAGTAGAGAGAGCACCCTCTGTGGGACTGTTAGAAACGTAGACTTCAGGGGCAGAGGAGGTACTCCATCAGTAAATTTCTTGCAACACAGGCATGCAGACTTGAGTTTAGCTCTCTATCACTTAAATAAATGCAGTGCTGGGGAGGCAGAGACAGACAGATCTCTGAAGCTCAGTTGGTCAGCCAACCTAGCCAATCAATGAGCTCCAAGTTCAATGAGAGATCCTGTATGAAAAAAAGAGAGACGGATTGAAGAAGACATCCAAGTTTGACCTCTGGCCACCGTGTGCACGTGCACACATGTACATACCCAACACAGACATATACAGACACACACACAAATGTAGACTTAGCCTCATCTAGGTCTGGAGTCAGAATCCACATCTGACCACAGTCCCTACACCTTTGTCAAGCTCCTGGCTCTCCATCTGAACTGCTGAAACATAAGACAGAAGCAGGCCTTAGAGGCTATTTCAGTCCACTCCTTGGCTAGAAGGCAGAACTGCATTGAAATGCCTACTATGTATACCATCAGCAGCATGAGCAGCAGCATCACACCGTTGCCAGGAGGCCAACAAAACAAAACACCCTTCCTTCAATCTCTTTCCTGCAGTTTGGGTCTTTGATTTCCAGCTCTGTTCTCAGTCACTATACAACACCAGTTACTATTTTCCTCAATACGTCCCTCCCCGGGCCTTCTTGAGATTCTGGCTTCCTTTCCAGAGCTGAGTCTACCCTTGTCTTGCAGGACCCAGTTTCCTTCCCTTCTCATCATCCCCGGTCCCTTTGCAGAGGCACACTGCTTCTCTCAGACCAAACACTAAAGCTGGTATGTCACCTGTTCCTTAGATAAAATCCCCAAATGGCTGGTGCCTGGCAGAGCTTTTGGAAGAAGGACTTTGATAAATATGCCCATCTTTGGAAAGTCATACCAAAGAAAAAAGAATGGGGAAAGGCTAAATTCCTTGGAGACCAAACAGGAAACGCTGAAGTGCGGCTGCCTGGAATGAAGTGGGTTTATAGGAGCAAGGAGAGTTCTCAGGAACTCAGGCATCCTAATTTTGGCTCTTTCATTAACTTCCATCACAAACTCAGGAAAAGTCAGTCGCCACACCCAATGCTCCAATTTCCTCCCAACGGTGGGGATAATTAATGTCCCTTATCTATTCTACTGGGGAGGGGAGATCTTCAAAGAGTTGTGATAAAAAATAAATAAAAATTTAACATTCTTTGTAAGAGAAAACCCAGCAAGAACTCCTTTTCATAATCAACATTTATGTCATTGTGGGCCACGATAGTTTTCTCTCCCTGTTAGGAATTTCTTTGTGAATTTTATTGGTCAAATGGATAATATTTCCATTTTGAAAAGCCAAATAGTCCTTAAGCAAATCATTATTTTAGTATACCTCAGATATATTAATAAACCAGTCCATAAAACATGTTACAGTGATTTGGTGATTCAGGGACCCTCAGTCCCACGAGTAAAATGAGCAGTTTAAGACTGAGCAGAGAGTCCCTTGGAGACAAAGAGGAAAATCAGAGCTATTAAGCCAGTATTAAAACTAGAGATAGTCAACAGTAAAAATCTTGGGGAACTGGAAACAAATTCATTTTCACTGAAGAGATCACACAGAGAAACTAACCCATAAAATTCCTGGTTTCTCTTTTCCTTTTTAGACTTGCCTCATCTTCCAAGGCTCATCTTAAAGCTCAGTGCCAAATGAGCCCAGACCTCTGAAAGCTGGGTATTTTCACCACCTTCTAATGCTTTTCTGCAGAAAAGCACTAAAACAGTTACATTCCCTGTGCCATGTGATAAAAATTCCAATGAATTTAACATTCAGGTTTTACTCTTTAAAAAATTAATCATAGTTTTTCCTTTCCAAAACACTTTACTGGTATTAATTAATATCATAGTTGGGAAAGTGACTTTTTATTCTTATCTTTAGGTAAACAAGCTAAGAGCTGGGTTTACCCTTTTTTGAGAGAGGAGGTCAGAGATGGAATGCCAGAATTTGAACTTCTATGAAAACCATCAAGGCAATTTTTCAAGGACTGAACAGATACCCACCTGGGGATGCCAAACTACCTTTGAAGAAGTCAGCTGTTGGTCCAACTTGTGAGCCACAAGGAACCCGGCTGGACTGGATTTTAAAGGTAACAAAAATCTGTAGGTGAGTAGACTCAGATCCCACCAGGCAGCCCCACGGAAGGCCTGTGGCCAGGTGATAACAATAGGTGACATTTATTGAATATTGATGGTATGCATGGCTCTTGCAACAATCTCACCTCTGTTAACTAATATTTCATCTTACAAAATAAAAAAATAAAAAGCTACTTGTCTGAGGTCAAAGACTAATATTTGAACCCAGAATCTGGAGTTAAAAGTTCATGTACTAACCCAGAGCCCCTAGGTTTGAATACTGCGGTTTTACCTGAAGAAGTCTGTCACCTTGTAAAGCCACATGTCCACACCCACTGCCTCATCTACAGAATGCCAGTCATAATGGGTTTCTTATTTAAATTCGAAAGCCTGGCAAACTCAGTTTCTCTGACTTGAAAATACATTATTAAACCAAGGAACTCCACATCATCATTTCTATTTCCTACCTGTAAACTGTGGACTTTATGGAGCTGGAGAGATGGCTCAGCCATTAAGAGCACTGGCTGCTCTTGTAGAGGACTGGGTTCGATTCCCAGCGCCCACATGGTGGCTAACAACCATCCGTGTAACTCCACTTCTGGGGAAATCCAGCCCCTTCTGACCTCTGTGTACACTGCACAACACGGGTGCACTTACACACATGGAGGCAATACACTCATACACTAAAACAAAAACAATAAATAAAATATTTTTTAAAACTGTAGACAGAATAAAAAAAGAAATGGGGTGGGGATGGTGGCCAATTAAGAATATTCATGGCTCTTATTTTTATTTTGTTTATTTGTTTTGCAACTTCCCACATGCTATGTAAGTTCTCTACCACTAAGCTAAACCCCACCTTTAAGGTTTATTTACTTATTTATTTTTTGTCTTTTTCTTTTTTTTTTTTTTAACAGGGTCTCCCTAGTCACAGCCCACCTGGAAGTCACTATGTAGACCAGGCTGACCTTAGTCTCACAGAGATCTGGCTGCTTCTGCCTGCTGAATGCTGGGATTAGGGGCATGAACCACCACACCTAGCTATTTCCTTTTTTGAAGTAGGGTCTTAAGTAGCTGAGGTTGGCCTTGAACTCCTGATCTTCCTGCCTCTGCCTCCCGAGTGCTGAGATTACGCATATGTGCCACTACGCTCAGTTAAAAGCGAATATTTTAAATTATTTTTTTTTGGTATTAGAGATGGAACCCAGGGCCTTGCCCATGCTAGGCAAGCAGTCTACCACTGAGCTACAACCCTAGCCTTCTTAGGTGTATTTCCGAATCATCAAAAGCAACAACCTAGGTTGAGTAATGCATATATCTCTACAACCTTACTGATTTTTTTTTCAAATATCATAGTTGTTTAAAGCGTTATAAAAACTTATTTTAATTTTTAATTTGAGTGTGTGCATGTAGGAGTGCACGTACAGCAGTGAGGGAGTGGAAGTCAGAGGACAGACAGCTTGTGGGAGTCTGTTCTTTCCTTCTACCACGTGTGTCCTGGGGATTGAAATCAGATCAAGCTTGGCAGGAAGCACCTTTACCTACTGAGCCATCTTGCCCAGCTGGCCACACTGTTTTGTTTGTTTGTTGTTTGGTTTTTTGAGACAGAGTCTCACTCACTCTGTAGCCCAAACTGGCCGCAACCTTGCAGCAGTCCTCTTGGCCTAGCTTCTCCAGAGCTGGGATTACAGGCCTGAGCGACACATTGCACTTTATTATTTTCTTGAGATAGCCATTCTGACTTGGATGAGATGAAGTCTCAAAGCAGCTTTAATTTGCATTTTCTTAGCAGTTAAGGATGTTGAACACTTCCAAATATTCATTGGCCATAGATTTTTCTTTTTTCTTTTGTTAATTTACTCTTTCACAACTTTATACATATATAATAGTCTTTGATCAAAGTCATCCCCCATTATCCTCTGATTTTTTGGTGACCCACTGCATTGGATAGGGTTGCTTACTTGGGCATGATATGACTCACATTCTTGTTTCACACTTTAACTGCCCATAGCTCCTCAAGGAGGGGCTGGTTCTTCTGAGCCCTCCTCCACCCACAATGGAATGTTAATGAGCCCAGCCACCACTGCTGCTGGGTGTTCATGGGTGGAACAGCCACATCATATCCAGAAGATGGCATTTTACAACACTTCTTCCTATCCTCCAACTCTATTTTGGCTGCCTCCTGCCCATGTCCTAAGAACTTGCCTAAGGTAAAATGAAAAAGTAACGGACTAATGTCTTGGGTGGAAGAAATTTCAAGACAGCATAATGTTGAGTCTGTGGCATGGTTATTGCTGATAACTCATAAGCAAGTCTACAATGGAAAATAACAAATGGGACAGGAAGAAATAAGAGAAAAAGAACACTAGGAAGCTTAGCATTATAGCCAAGGCATGTGCTGAAAGAGAAGTCATTGTGAAGGAAACTTGTAAAGCCATCAAGGAGCAAGCAGCCTCCTGCTCTGCTCTGGAACAAAGGGAAGAGTACCCTCAGAGAGGTAACTGCATGCCAAAGTTGTTCCTAATGCGGCAAAAGAGAGGGTGTTGCGGGGGTCCTTGTTAACCTGAGACTTGGCAGTGCCATCCGTGTGTTGTCCATGTGGCACTAGCTAAGAAAGGTACAAGAGTAAGGGGTGGAGTTCTCCTCCACGGTTTCAGAGAGCTGCTGAGGCCAGGTAGTTAAGTGGCAGGGGAGGCCTCGCGTGAAGGCCCTGAGAGAGTAGGAGGCTCTGAGAGGCCATTGTATGAAGCTGTGAAATGAAGCCTAGGTTGGAGTGGAGACCCCAAAATGTTGGAGGTACCAGAACCCAGGAGACATCTGCCAAGGAGAGTTGCATACAGGGACTGAAACCAGTTCAAATGAGAGGTATATGTTGCAGGCAACAAAACTGGAGGGGCTGAGTCATCTAACCCTTCTGAAACTGAAGTCCCAGAGACAGGATATGGAGCTACAGACTTGGGTTTGTCCTGCTGGGTTTTGGTCTTTCCTCACTGTGCCCCCATTCTTCCTTTTTGAAATGGCAATGTATATTCTGTACCATTCTATGTTGGAAATATGCAGTTTGTGTTTTTATTTTACAAGGGGGTCACAGTTAAGAGATTGCCCTGGGTCTCAGAAGAGATTTTGAACTTTTGAACAGTGCTGAGACTGTTAAAGACTATGGGGACTTTTGAAGTTGAAATAAATGCATTTTGCATTATGTTATGGACACAAACCTTCGGAAGCCAAGGAGTAGAATGTGGTGGTTTGAGTAAGAAATGTTCCTCCAGCCGGGTGTGGTGGCGCATGCCTTTAGTCCCAGCACTTGGGAGGCAGAGGCAGGCATACACTGGGTGCACTAACATACATGTGGCAGTATTTGGGGACATTATAGAACCTTTAGGGGATGGCTCCTTGCTGGAGGAAGTATGTTACTAGAGGTAGACTTTGGGTGTGTATAGCCTTGCCCCATTTCCAGCCCTGTCTCTACTTCATGTGTGTGGTTGGAGATGTGATCTCTCAGCTTCTGGATCCTGATCCTACAGGCATGCCTGGTGCTTGGTGTCTTGCCTTCCCACCATGATGGACTCTCAAGCCTCTGGAACTGTTTAAGCTGAAATAAACTCTTCTTCTATAATTGCCTTGATCATGGCATTTCATCATAACAACAAAAAGTAATTAACACCACATCTTTCATTTCGCTTCACCTCCCTCCTTAACCCCTTATCTCTCCTAGTCCCTTTCTCCCATCCCTACTTAAACCTTTTTTCTATCCCTAGTATTTCCTTACCCTACTTTCATATCACCCCTGCTCTGTACACCTTTATTTTACTGTTCTTCTTTGAGCACTGTCTCTCTTCAGTTATTAGCCCATTTGTTTACGGGATGAATTTTTTGTATTTAATTTTTGGAGTTCTTCATAGAGTCTGGATACCAATCCTTGTGTCCTAGTTTGCTTTCTGTTGCTGTGATAAGCGCCATGACCAAAAGCAACTTGGGGAGGAGAGGATTTATTTCATCTTACACTTCACAGTTCATCATCAAGGAAAACCAAGGCAGGAACCTCAAGTGGAACCCGCAGAGAATGCTGCTTACTGGCTTGTTCCTAGGCTCACGTTCAAATATTTTTTGGAGGGAGGAGGGTCTTTTTGAGACAGGCTCTCCCTGTAGCCCCAGCTGGTGTGGAACTCACTATGTAGACGAGGCTGGCCTTGAACTCACAGAGATCTGTCTGCCTCTGCCTCCCAAGTGCTGGGATTAAAGGCCTGTGCCACCACACCTGGCTCAACAACCTTTCTTATGTAGCCCAGGTCCACCTGCCTAGGGATGGCATCAGGCACAATGGGCTGTGTCCTCCTACATCAATTAGCATCCAAGAAAATTCCCCACAGGCATGCCCAGAAGCCAGTCTGATGGAGGAAATTCTTTAGTTGCGATTCCCTTGCCCCATGTGTGTAAAGCTGGCAACTGAAGCTAACTATGACGCCTATATTGTTGGGATTGTTTCCCATTCTGTAGATTTTCTTTATTTGCTGATTTTTAACTTTCCTAAATAGATGCTTTTTAATTTTATGTAATTCCATGAGTTAATTCTTGATATTATTTCCTGTGCTATTAGAACCCTTTCCAGGAAGTCTTTGTTATGCCTAGCTCTTGAAGTTGTTTTGCCAGTTTTCCTCTTGAAGTTTCAGAGTTTCAGGTCTTACCTCAAGATCTTTAAGCCATTTTGAATTGGTGTTTGTGCAAGGTGAGACATATGGATTTAGTTTCATTCTTTCACATGTGGTATCTAGTTTCCCCAGCACTATATGTCAAAGACACTGTCGTGAATTTAGCCCTGTCAAAGGCCTTTTCTGTGTCTATCAAGATGATCACATGATTTTTGTCTTTAAGTCTATATGCAATATTGTATTTATCAAATTGCATGCGTTGAGCCATCCTTGCATCCCTGGAATGAAGCAAACATGAAGTGGCTAAGGGAAGAGAAAGGAGCAAGAGAACAGGAAAAGGATAAAGTAAAAAATAAAGAAAAAGATTTTCCAATTACGAATGTGTACGAAGGGAATGAAAACAAAAGAAAACAGAACAAAACCATAAAAGCTATTCTAGTTCGGTGTCTGTGGCAGGGGAAAAGCCTGTCCAGAAACAACATGGGAAGGAAAGGCTTTATGTGGCTTACAGCTTACAGTCCATCACTGCAGGAGGCCAAGGCAGGAGCTCAAGGCAGGACCCTGGAGGAGCTGAAGCAGAGACCAGCTTACCTGCTTACTAGCTTGCTTCCCTTGGCTTGCTCAGCTACGTTTCTTATACAGTCCAGGACCATCTGCCTAGGGATGGCACTGCCCATGGCGTACTGGGCTCTTCTATGTCAATTAGCAAGCAAGAAAATGCCCACAATCTGATGGAGGAAATTTCTCAGTGGAGGTTCTTCCTTCTTAGGTGAGTAGTTGGTGTCAAGTTGACAAAAAACAAAACAAAACAAAACAAAAAAAGCAAAAAAACCCACAAAAAAACCTAGTCAGCCCCAAAGCGTTCCTAAAAACAAAAACAAAAACGCCCCCTAAAAAAAACCCTAATGAACGTAATGAGTTAAAGTCAAAATTCTCCTTAAAGTACAGTAGAAATTTAAAAATAGTAAAACATAGAGGGCCATGGAAAGAATCAAGATTGTTGATGCTGAGCCTGGATAAGGGTCCTGTATCCACAGCAGCTGTCTAGTTTCCCATTTTTGTATACCAGGGGCCTCTGTTGGCCACACTCAGCTCTGTAACCTGTGGGCTGGGTGGAGTCTCTCATCCTTCCGAGACATCACAGTTCATACCCCTGGGAAAGTGATGTTTTATTTGAGGGTGTCTCCCAATTACACTGGGAGTAAAGAAAGGAATCACAACATAGATCTGTACAGGTGGACCCATCTTCATCCTTTCAAAACCCAGCCTTAATCACCCCACTGGATGGATGTAGCTGTAGATGTCAAGTCAGTTCTTCAGTTCTTCGATTCTGTAGCAGTGAACCCCCCCTCAGATATGTAGTTCCACAGTTGATCGACCAGCTGACTTCAGGCCTAAGCCTTGTTCTTCACTGATGAAATGTACTCCCTAGCCCTGAGGCCTGGGCTGCCTTTCCCTGTACAACTCATTCTCAACTGTCGGACTTCTCAGCCTCACGCCGTCTTGCTTTCCACAGCTCTCTCCCTGGGCCGATTCTCATCTAGGACTCCCTGTTTTGTGGTCCTCCCCGTTCCTAAGCCCCAAAGATAGCTCAGTTTTAAACAATAAATTCTCCCTCAGGATGGTCCAGGGTCACAGTGCTGTGGGGGCGGCATTCTTCACAGCTGACTCATCCTAGTGGACAAGTCCACATCTCAGAAAACTGGATTTGAGGCTTGTGAGGGCTGTGGGCGTGTTGTACGAACGTGAGGAGACTGTCAGTTTCTTGACCAGGGCTGCCTAGGCTTGACATGGGACTTTGCAGTCTGGACTGTGCTTGGCTTTCTTCTTTTTTTTTTTTTTTGCCCTTTTCAACCGTCTTAACACCCTGTGTGGATTCCCAACCTTTTCTCTTTCCCTCTTCAATTAATTTTTTTTTTTTTTTTTTGAGACAGGATCTCCCTGTAGCCCCAGCTGGCCTGGAACTCCTTATGTAGACTAGGCTGGCCTCCAATTCACAGAGATCTACCTCCCGTGTGCTGGGATCAGAGGTGTGCACCACCATACCTGACTCTTTCCCTCTTTGGAATCTTACCTTATCCTGCTACTTCTTTACCCAGTCAGTCACCTGGAGACAGCTCCTCGTCTGACATCTTGCTGGGAGGTACTAGATTTTTGTTTTTAAGCTTTACAAAAAGCAGTAACATCATTTAAAAAAAATATATCAAAATCTATTAGTATTCCATCTCATCAGAACCACTAATAGAGCTTTTATCTTAACTTTTATCTGTGCTTTTATTATTTTATGTGAACACTTTTGTCTATTTGATATCTATGCATGAAATCCCCATCTTTCAATCCTTAGCTAAATTGTCACCTTACCATTTAGATCTAAAACCCACTCTGATACTTCTGGTATTATCCTGAATTCATCAGAGCTGTAATCTTTTGTTCATTTGTTTTTTTAAGCTTAGAGATGGTAAAATGGTACTCTTGGATCAAATTAGGCCCCCTGACATTTTTCTTTCTCATGGTGTTTTATAAAAATTTGAATTAGTTGCTAATACTAAAATTCAGGAGTTTTACATGTGTATACAAAATTTCACTTTCTCTTGAAAAAAAAATTAGGTCTAGAAATCTAGAGCCCCCTATTGCCCTAGGGCACTGGGTAATAAATGCCTACTATAGACAGGAAAACACCCAGTGTTTCCAAGATCACGTGTTTCCAGATCCTCACACCTAGCAGTTCCTTTTGACAACACTTGGGCTTGTCCATCCTGCCAACCTTGACCTCATCTACTTTGTTCAGAGCTATGTTCCACTACAAGGTTGGCATGTGATCTGAGTATTTTGCCTGCATGTATGGAAATGCTCCTGTGTTGTGCAATGCCTGAGGAGACCAGAAGAGGGTGTAGGATCCCCTGGAATTTGAGCTGTGGACAGTAGATAGCCACTATATGGGTGCCGGGAACTGACCCTGGATCTTCTCCAAGAATAGCTAGTGCTCTTAACTATGGAGCCATCTCCTCTCCCCATTGCCTACATTTTTTAAAAAATTATTTTTGTTTTTATTTTTTTATGTGTATGAGTATTGCCTGCATGTAAGCAAGTGCACCCACGTTGTGGAGGTCTGAAGAGGGCATCAGATCCCCTGGAACTGGAGTTACACAAGGTTGTTAACTGCCATGTGGCTGCTGGGAATTGAACCCAGGTCCTCTGGATGAACAGCCAGTGCTCTTGACCACTGAGCCACCTCTCCAGTCCCATCTCTTAATTTTTTTTTTTTTTTTTTTTTTTTTTTTTTTTTTTTTTTTTTTTTTAAAAAAAAGATGTCCTGGAACTCACTATGTAGACCAGGCTGGCCTTGAACTCACAGAGATCCGCCTGCCTCTGCCTCTCAAGTGCTGGGAATAAAGGCGTGTGCCACCACGTCAGGCCCCATCTCTTAATTTAAAAAAAAAATAGCTTAGTTAACTACAGACAGGATATCATGTAGCCCAGGCTGGCCTCTAACTCACTATGTCAGCTGCTATGTAGAACTTTTGATTTGAATGCTGGGGTGAAAGAGCCATACTATTTGAATTCCCAGGATGTTCGCATCTTTTTCTTCTCTCCTCTCTGACACATTAGTCTTTCTAGAGATGGCATGTTTATCTGGTCCAGGGGTATGGTTTGAGCACAGTACCTAACAGATAAGACTTTAGGACCAGGATTCACCTCTCTCTATCAGAGTCATACTTGGTAGTACTCCTGGTCAACATCTATACTGTTAAAATAGGCAAAATAGGCAGCCATGGTCTTTAGGCAGATCCCTTTAGCCAGGATGGATATCACCAGTAGGAGCCAATTAAGACTACACAGAAGAGCAATTGAATGCCTCCTGTCATTGGAGACAACCAATGCATTAATGTCATTTTCTGCATAAATTCCTTTTCCAAATCTTGTCTTTAAACTGGGTGCAGTGGTGGCACATGCCTATAATCCCAGAACTTGGGAAACAAAAGCAGGAGGTCTCAGGAGTTCAAGGTCAGCTTCAATTACATGGTGAGTCTGAGGCCAACTTGGACTCACGCTATTTCTTTTTAAAAATATTTTTTTATTATTTTTATTTTATGTGTATGAGTGCATTGCCTGCATGTATGTAAGTGCACCCCTGTCTTGCAATTCCCCTAGAGGTTAGAAGAAGGTGACAGATCCCCCGGAACTGGAGTTATGGATGGTTGTTAGCCACCATGTGGTTGCTGGAAATTGAACCTGGGTCTCTTGCAAGAGCAGTCAGTGCTCTTAAGCACTGAGCCGTATCTCTAGCCCCATGAGACCCTATTTCAAGAAACCAAAAAGAAAAAGAGCTTGGTATCAGGAATACATGGTGCCTGTCGATCCCCCCTCCCTTGCTATCTGTATTGAGTAGACACATTGGCTGGCTTACTTTATTTGTGTCCTAATGTGTCTACTAAGCTACCGGTTTCTGTGTTTAGTTTCAGCTCTTCTTATTTGAGTCTCTTACTTTCCATTGCAGAACCGAATAATCTTAAATAATACAGCAAACACATATTACAAGAGATTATCATAGAATTAAAAGATTTTGGAAAAAAATATTTGTTTTAGAAATGGTGACGGAAGTTACTATATAAAAATTAATTTAGCTTATCTATCTTTGGCAATAGCCAAGGGAAAAACCTTTTTTGTGGGTGGTTTGTTTATCTAGGGATTTTCCCTTTAAAAGAGAGGGCTTTGAGAAAAGCAGTCGTTGTCGAATTGAATTCCGAGTGGGTTTGTGCAAATGAAAATTGGAGACATGCTAATTCAGTTAATTTCTCTTCCTGCCATCAGTGGGATGGGAACTCTAAACACAAGATCAGATGCAAGAAATCAGGTGAGGTGGTACACAGGAAATCAAGTGACCTTCCCAGACTTACAGCTCCTACAAGAAGAATATTCTCGGTTGCGTTCTGTGGATCAGCTCCATACCATGACCTGTGGTTCACTGACAAGGCTCATAGCTGCCACTGAAGAGTCTCCACAAGGGGGAGCCGATCTGCCTGTTCCAGGGAGTGGTTTCACTTCGTAAGTCATGGCTGGTGGTGCACCTGCTTTTCTTGAAACTGGGAGCACTTTGATCCACATGAGACAATGCTGTATGAAATATAAACTAGTTCCCTTTGAGTGCAAGAGAATGGTAGGAGTGGAAATAAGTTACAAATAAGTATTGCTAATGTGGAATCTCAGAAATGGGTCCCCACTGTGAGACGCCCCGAGACGGTTTACTTAAACATACTTTCGAAGCCTTACCCCAGACCTAATGCGTGTAAAATTAAATTTTCAGGCCCAGGAGTCTGCATTACTGGAAAGGGGACTCTTCTGGATACTGACATTCACTCAACTGAAGTAAGGGATTATTTTCATAACACTCACAAAGATGCTTGCGTTTGTGCTGAAGTTAAAGCCCTGTCTTGTGAGTTTGACCCTTTACAGTTAGACCCACAAATGGACATTCCATGAATATTTTTCCTTTTCATGTGTGTGTGTGTGCACATATATGTGCATGTACCTGTGGAGGTCAGAGGACAACCTTCACTGTTGTTCCTCAGGCATCATCCACCTTCTTTTTTGGGACAGGGTCTCTCACTGGCTTGGAGTTTGCCAAGTATGCTAGGCAAGCTGGACAGCGAGCCCCAGGGATTCACCTATCTCTAGTTCCTCAGCACTGGGATTACAACCACATACCACCACTCCTGACTTTTTTAATGTGGGTTCTTACACTTGCAAAGTGAGTTCTTTACTGACCTATCTCCCTAGCGCTCGCTCTCTCTCTCTCTCTCTCTCTCTCTCTCTCTCTCTCTCTTCTTTCTTAGTTTTTGAGTCAAGACCATGCTATGTAGCCCAGGCTTGCCTGGAATTCTTCATTTATTTTTATTTTTTTATTTTTTCGTCTTTTTTGAGAAAGGGTCTCCCTGTAGCCCCAGCTCTAGAACTCACTATGTAGACCAGGCTGGCCTTGAACTCACAGAGATCCACCTGCCTCTGCCTCCCTAGTGCTGGGATTAAAAGCGTGAGCTACCACGCCTGATTTGCCTGAAATTCTTGATCCTCCTGCCTCAGCCTCTTGAGTACTGGGATTACAACACTATGCCCAGAATCTATTCTTATTAGTTAGAGCAACACAATCATTGCCACCTACTGTTCTGCAGATCATTCAAACTTTCTTCTCCCATCTAAGTGTAATTTTGTACACATTAGCTAACCTCTCCATCTCCTTTCCCTTCCTCTGGTGACTGTTATATCCTCAGTTATGAGCTCAACTTTCTTCATTTCTGCATGAGTGAGAGCACGTGGCAGTTGTCACTCTGTGCTTGGCTTATTTCACCTAATATTTTTTCCTGGTTTGTCTACAGCACCACAAATGATAAACTCTCACTTTTCATACTTGCATAGTATTCCTTTGTCTCTGTGGACTTCATCTTCTTATCATTTCCTCTGTCTATGGACTTTAGGTGAATTCCATGGCTTAAAGCCCAATGATCTGTAAAAGGCCTAAAATAACATTTCCAAACTGAGATTAGATAACCCAAAGGACAGTCTTAAATAGACTCCTTCCTTTCTCTCCAGCTCCCATGAGCCCGATTCACATTTGATTCTTAAGCAAGTTGCTAGCCTCTTTGGCCTTTTTTTGTTGTTGTTAAATTCTTTTTTTTTTTTTTTTTAATGTGTATGAATGCTTTGCCTGCATGTATGTAGATGCACAATGTATGTACAATGCCCACAGAAGCCAGAAGAGAGTGTCAAATTTCTTACAACTGGAGTTAAGGACAGTTGTTAGCTGCCACGTAGGTGCTGGGAACTGAGTTGGGATCCTTAAGCCTGGAGCTATCTCTCCAGCCCCCTCTTTGGTCTTTGGAATCAGCATCTGTTAGGTGGGAATAGGAAGCAAGCTCACCTAACCTGACTTTCAGGGAGGGCTGTAGTCACAATACACAGCAGCCTCCTGGGTCAGCACAGGAAGTCAGCTGCAGGCAGCTGGAGGCTTTTGTTGGTGGTGAAGTTTTCTTTTATTCTGCTTGGAGAGATTAAAAAGAAGGAGGACCCCTTCAATTATCTATTTGTTTCAAGAAGTTAATTTGCATTTCAGCATTTTGTTAATCTTCAATAGTTTCCCCGTCTTGGAAACAGGAACTGCCTGCAGGCAGTTTTCAGAACAATCACCTTAGAGCATCTTTGAACAAAAATACAAATCCTAGACTTAGAACACAAAGATGAATTGTTACCGGATGGAGAGGTATGGGGAAGAGGGTTGGGCATGCACATTTTTAATGAGAGTCTCCAGTCCTAAGACTTGTCAGTGGAGAGTGCTACCTGTGTCTTATAAATCACCACTTTGGCTTCCATTTCTAATGAGCACTTGGCCACTTTCTTCTCAAGTGATGAACTGATTTGCATGGGATTAGACCAGGAGGGGGCTGTGTTTTCTATGTGACTGTGACCTCTGTTTGTATGACCTTTCCACTCATTTCCTAAGCTGATGAAAACGTAGTAAGGGCTGGAGAGGTATCTCAGTTGGTAGAGCGCTTACCTAATATGCAAGAAGCCCTTGCTTAGATTTCTATCACTGCATAAACCAGGCATGGAAGTACATGCCTATGATATCAGCCCTCGAGATGTGAAGGTCAATATCATCCTGGACTGTATAGAGATACAGGAGATCTTGCCTCAGAAAAAAAAAGGGATGGGGAGAGTAAAACAGCCCTCTGCCAGGGCTGAGCAGCCCTGGCTGACAGTAGGCATTGATTAATGGAAGCACATAAGTTATTGTTAAGGTTCAGATAGCCCCGCCCCCTCACCAACAGGGTCTCATGGACTTCTCAAACTCCTGAGAAAAGGGAACCGAGCTGATAAGCACCTTGGTCTTTGAAGTCAAGAGAAGCAGACTTTTTTCCACTGTTTGGCCAACACAGCAGGCTTCCCCTTTGATCTCTAAATTAAAGAACAGGTTTTAACAGTCCGGCCCTCCCACCCCCCACCCCCCCAACTTAAAAAAAAATACATCTTCCTGCCTTCTGCAGGAAGCAGAAGCCTCCCTTTAAAAGACCCCAGCTCGCGGGGCAGACATTTTCCCTGCGGGGAGGGGAATCTGTCCCATGTGTTCCTTTGCTAATAAACTCTGCTTTCTCCTGATCAGCCCTATTGTCATATGGCTACTTTTTATCTATCTGTTATCACAAGTGTCTTTAGAGGTTTTTTAGAGAATATGCCCAGAAGGAGCTCTTTTTTTGATTTGGCCAGCCTGTCTTGGAGGTGTTCAGCCGCATGAAGGCAGGGCAAGGTTCCCTGAGTCCCTGCCCCTGGCTCTCCTTCACCCTTTCTAGGTCAGCTCCCCGTAGATTATTCTCTGCTTGTCTAGAAACTGCCTTTCAGAGCTTGTCTCGACCTTTGCTCACAGTCTTCCAGGTTAGGTGACCTTGGTGAGGTATTCAGGGAGCCAGACATCTCCCATAGCACACTGTCCCAGCCATTTGGCAGGTGGCGGCTCCGGGCATCATTCCGACCAACACTCCTCTGACTTGGTCTCAGGGAGTCTGTGTCGCCTGCCAAGCATTCTGAACAGCTGACCTTCTCCTGATAGGAAGTAGGGACAGGAAGAACGTTGGGTGTACTCAGGAGGATTGGTATTCCCAGGGACTCTGTCCTCGCCCGTTGGTGCTCATGTGTGTAGGCTTCCTCCACGTCCTCCCCTGTGAAAGGGAGCCTACTGTCTCCCAAAAGTGTTCTGACGATTGTGTATACATTGCAAAAAATCACAGAGGACACTGTCCAGTGGTGCAAAATACTAAAATTCTAATTATTATTGTTACCGAATTATTCCATTTTGAGATGTGCTTTTTCACCTCCTCTCTCCTTTGTTTGCTGTTGGGCCGGTGTTACTGGCTGGCTTAGGGTTCACTATATAGACCAGGCTGGCCTCACACTTGAGTTGATCTCTTGGCTCTGCCTCCCAGCTGCTGGGATTATGAGCATGCACAACCACACCTGGTTTCCTAGTCTCATTCTCTCTCTCTGTCTCTCTCTCTGTCTCTCTCTCTGTCTCTCTGTCTCTCTGTCTCTCTCTCTCTCTCTCCTCCCCCCCTCCCTCCCTCCCTCCATCTCGGTATTTTTGAGACAGGGTCTCCATGTAGCCCCAGCAGGTCTGGAACTTGCTCTGTAGACCAGGCTAGCCCCGAACTCACAGAGATCTGCCTGCCTCTACCTCCTGAGTGCTGGGATTAAAGGCATGTGCCACCACACCTGGCTCCTGGTCTTGTTTAAAGTGACTGGTGCATTACAGTTTGGGGTGATTTGCTTAGTAGTGCATTGTCAGACAAGATCCAGCTAGGCCAGTATAGCCATATGCAGCAGAACACTAAAAACTGGCATGTTTTCTGGTTGGTATTCCTGTCAGAGTTGTCTTAATAGTGCCTGGATTCGTGTGGGGTCATATGCATTCACAGACAGAATCATTTACCTCTGTGTGGGAAATTGTTTTCATTGTTACGATATGCTGGTGTACGAATAAACTTTGTCTCTCTTTGACTTGTCTGATGAACGTACAAAAAGATCCCGAGTGGTAGCTGATTCAGGGCGCCCTCCTCACAGAATCCTAACCTCTTACTAGATTGCTTGAGCTTCTCCCCGCTGGGAGCCTGCCTGCAGGGACCCCAGGAGAAAGCTTTCCTCCAGGCTCAAAAGCATGAGTGCTTAGAGGCCCCTGTGGCAGGAGGTGGTGGCAGGTAATGGGTTGTGGCACAAACACCTCTTCATGCAGGGTTGCTGTGATGCTTACCTGGAAAATCAAAGTGCCCCCAAGGCCTGTGCGCTGGCTCCTGTCAATCTTCTCTAGAACATGCATGTGTGAGTTAGCCATGTCGACGTTTGTGGTCTCAGAGCTACCATATCTGCCTTTATTGTTATCTCATCTACTTCTGCATCAGCTCATTAAGCAGCCCCCAGTCTCTCTGAACTCTGCCACCAGCCATGTCAGGCAGGTGAGTGGGCTGTGTAATAAACATTCTCTGAAGCTGTCAAAGACCTGGATGCAAGGGCTGGGATGGTGCTTAGTTATAGGCTGCTTGCCCAGCATGCAAAAGGCCTTGGGTTTGATCCCCAGTGTATGTACACACACACACACACACACACACACACACACACACACACCACTTTATTTTTAAAAAATATTTTATTTACTATTTTTATTTTATATGTATGAGTGATTGCCTACATGTATATAAGTGCACCTGTGTCCTGTAATGCCTGTGGTCATCAGATGAGCACTGGGTCCCCTGGAACTAGAGTTACTATTGGTTGTTAGCCGCCATGTGCATCTATATACCCTGTCTCAAAAAACATCAAAACAAAATCTCCTCAAAGAGACAGAAAGTAAGAGTGAGTTCATCAACTGACTGGTAAACAGGAAGTCTCTTCTGAAAGCTGATTCTGTCCTGGGAACCTCGGGATTTCAAGTGAAGAGTAATGAAAATTTGTGTCTGTGTTGCTTTTATAGCTTATAGAACACATTACATTTTCCTACTTAATTTAAAACTCTCACCAAGCCTAAGATGAGTAGAATGTTCTTATTAGTGTCTATTGAGTTATCTGAGCCCAGAGAGGTTAGGGAATGATGGAGCCCTGTTAGATCTCCAAATGGAGAGTGATTCAGAACAGAGGTCAAGGGGTCAGCAGTAAGGAGGCCCTTGGCGACCTTCTAGGAAGCCCCTGTGTTAGAGGAGGAGGTCAGACGCCAAGCTAGGGGACTGAGGAGGTGTGGGCGGGAGGAAGTGAGCCTCAGTCTCTTGAAAACCCAGCCGAGGTGAGAAGGGGGGACAGGCAGAGAACCAAGTGATGCCTTGTGCAAAATAAGGATGACCTTTGCTTCGTTTGCCTTTGGAAATACTCTGGTTGGCTTGTGGCAATTATGGTAGTTGAGGTTCTATTTGAAAAATGACTGCTTTGCAAAGAATTCTCAATAGAACCCAAGGACCCTGTAAACAAAAAATATTCTCAGCTTCTGTATCAAGAACTACTAGTTTAAATAAGAATGAGACATCAGACAGGGCTGGAGAGACGACTCAGCAGTTAAGAGCACTGGCTGCTCTTGCAGAGGACCTAGGTTTGGTCCTTAACTCCAGTTCCAGGGGATCTGATGCCCTTTTCTGGCCTCCAAGGGCATTGCATGACACAGGTTCATTTATATACACACAGGCAAACACACACATAAAATGAAATAAATAATAAAGGATTTTTAAAAAAGAATGAGATGTCGAGGGAGGCTATGGGAGGGTGCCATCTGGGAAGTGGGTGTATAGTTGAATAAGATGGTTTGGGATTTT
Source organism: Nannospalax galili (assembly GCF_000622305.1). Lineage (NCBI taxonomy): Eukaryota > Metazoa > Chordata > Mammalia > Rodentia > Spalacidae > Nannospalax > Nannospalax galili. The sequence goes on from NW_008332583.1 coordinate 2,696,602, forward strand.
CTGTGTCATGTACACATGCAAAAAATCAACAAATTTAAAAAAATGAATTATATTTGAGGAGGAAGCATAAGAATTTACCTCATGTTAGTTAGTAGAGGTGATAAACATTACCACTGAAATGTACCCGATGACTTTATAGACATTCACAGGTTCCAAGGATTCAAGTGCAACTGATTATGACTAGTAATAATCAGATACATACAGATTAGAGATGCATGCACCAACATCTCAGTGTTAGCAGCATTTGCTGTTCTCTCCAGTCTTTCCATCTGAAACTGCACCCCCTTCAGGCCAGACACCTTCATGTTTTTTCACAGTAACACCAAATTCTTGTGCCTGTTGACCTAACCACGATGCAGATTGTAATCTTATTGCATAACTGTATTAATTCAACTATGAGCTAAATATTTTATAGCCACTTTTGAAAGAGTTGTATCTTTTCTCTGGAAACTGTTATTGAGTATGTTAAAGCTGTAATGAAATGCTTCTTCTGAAAAAAAAATATTAAAAAAAAAGAGTGGGATGTCAGGGCTGGGGAGACAGTTTGGCCCTATCATGCTTACTGTGTAGCATGGGGACTAGTTCGGTCCCCAGAGCCCATGCAAAAAGCTGGGTTTGGTGGTGTGCTCTTGCAATCTCGGCACTGGGGAGACAGAGATAGGTGGATCCATGAGGCTAGCTTAATCAATGAGTTCCAGGCCAGCGTCCCCGTCTCAAAAAGGTGGATGACAACTGAGGTATGACACCCAAGGTTACTCTGGTTTCTAGATGCATGTGTACACATGTGCGTATGAGCCCGTACACATGTGCACCCATGTGGACACACGCACACATAGACAGAGAAAGAATAAGATGCTATTTCCATCAGTACGAATGAAAGCAAGAGAAGCAGCTTTGAGAGGAGGTGGTGCAGAAGTAGGAAAGTAGACAACATCAGCTCACCCTTGGGGTGAAACTTGGAGTAGCTTATGTTGGGGCTGGGGTTTATACCTTGGCAACGTCTACTAAACTTGATGAGCACAGACATAGTAATTACACTTACAGGAAATGATCTTTCAAGTATGCTGTGTAAAACCCTGTAGATATTCAGTCATTGGCTACTGTGGTTTGAATATGGTTTGTCTTCTCCAAAAACTTCCATTGCCATTTAATCCTCAACGTGGGGTACTAATGGAGTGGAATCTTAGCCCGATTGCAGGCTTGGAGGTGGAGACTTTGGGAGCTGATTGGGGAGATAAGGCCATCAGGATCATCCCCCAAGAATGAATAATGGTTTTTTTAGTAAAGAGAAAGAATACATACATACATACATACATACATGTGCTCCCTGTCCTTCACCATGTGATGCCCTGTGCCACTTCGAGACTTTGCCAAGCAAGTGTAGGACCCAAACTTGCACCAAAACCATTAGCCAAAATAATTATCTTTTCTTTTTTAAAAAAAATTAATTTTATTCACTGTTGTTATTATGTGTATGTACAAGTGTGCATGTGTGCCATAGTGCAAATGTGGAGGTCGGAGAAAAATTGGGAAAGTCTGCTCTTTCATTCTATCTTTCTATGGCTTCTAGGGATCGAACTAAGATCATCAGGCTTGCACAAGTGCTTTTACCCACTGAGTCATCTCACTGGTCTTCTTTTTCTCTCTCTACAGTTTACCGCTCTGCAATACTGTGTTTATAGCAACAAAAACCAGCATATTTTCATATGCGCCTAAAGATCTATTAACAAGGGTATGTTCTGGGGCTGGAGAGATGGCTCAGCAGTTAAGAGCACTGACTGCTCTTGCAGAGGACCCGGGTTCGATTCCCAGCACCCACATGGCAGCTACGAACTGTCCTTAACTCCAGTTTCAGGGGAATCCGAAACCTCTTCTGACCTCCATGGCATTGCACGACACGGGTGCACTCAAATACATGCAGGCAATACACTCATACACATAAAATAATAAATAAAATATTAAAAAAGGGTATGTTTACTAGAATGTTCATTGGAGTATTGGTATTGGTGTGTGTGTGTGTGTGTGTGTGTGTGTGTATGTGTGTGTGTGAGAGAGAGAGAGCATCTAAATTTCCATGAGAAAAGTAGTTATATAGAACGATACTATGACACATACGTTCTGCTGTTGCAAGAAAGAGGGACTGTTTGTCTCCTAAAATGGAGTGACATCCATCATATACAAATAAAGGGCAGAGGAAAGCAAACAGATTTTATAAAATCTAATAGAATAGTCACTTAAATGGAAGCAAAACAAAGAAAGGTTAAGATTGAATATTTGGGAGAAATTAGGTAAGTAGAAGAGATTTACCTTTCCCATGATTTCTGTTATATGTAATTTTTTTTGCATGGTTTACATTTGAAATAAATTACAGGTTAGAAAAAAGTTTATAAAATCTCTTTAAAACTGTAGGTCTCCTTGTTCCTTTAAAAGTTCTACTTGTGCTGGGCGTGGTGGAGCATGACTTTAATCCCAGCACTCTGGAGGCAGAGCTCTGTGAGAGAGAGAGAGAGAGAGAGAGAGAGAGAGAGAGAGAGACCACATTGAGAATTCTAGGCCCGCTGGGGCTACAGGGAGACCCTATCTCAAAAAACCAAGGATATGAAATAAATAAATTCTATTGGTAAAGATTTGATTTAATCCCTCTTTTTAGCTTTGTGATTGGGCTGTCATTTTCTTCCTTGAGAATAACAGAATGAGCCTCCCTCCAGCCTCAGCCAGCCTGGAACTGGCTATGTAGATCAGGCTGGGGCTGGCCTTGATCTCACAGAGATTGGTACACATTTATTGCATTAAAGGTGCACCAGGGGTATTAAACAACCCTCCAGCAATGAGTCTCCATAAGCACCTCTTCTCCACTGGCCATTCTCTCTCCTGTGGGCACTAGCAAATTGTCAGGGAGTCTCCTATGCTGTCAAGAGAAAACTTCCAACATCCTTGTTGCAAATTGCTGGAGGACTCTGTTCCATTCTTGCTTAGCAGATGGAGCTTCCCAAAGCTAATCCATCACTTTGACCCCAGAGACGTTAAAAGCAAAATTTTACCACTTGTCCCCGCGTGTCCCCCTTTCTGACCTAGTAATCCAAGCTTTGTTGATACGCTACTACAGAGCCACTTTCGGGGACTCCTGTCTTGCACTGCTTGGCAATTCTCTTTTCTTTCTTGGAAATGAGGAAGTGGGGCAAGTCATTCCCTTCAGAACAGGAGTTCCTGTTTCCTGGCTCAGCCAGGGGAACAAGCTCATGGTTACCTACTGGCCTGCAGAGGCAATGGGCTAGGAAGGACCATGTTTCTTAAGCTTTTCCAGTAATTTCAGTGAGAAAGAATGCTTTCTAAAACCCAGCAGGTAGCCAGGAGTGCTGAGCCCTGATTGGTGGAAGCAGACTGCAGGGAAGCATCCTTTTCCAACCACCTGGGAAGCTTCCGGCTTGACCAGGAAGTCTAAAGGGAGATGGTGGTCCTCGCTGAAACATTCCCCTTAATAACTTTGTCAAAGTCTCACTTGCGCTTCCCTGGTGGAGATGAACTTCAGTCTTGGCAAAAACTTATTTCTTCTTGAATGTAGACATCTTCCCTGGCCCCTCCTCCATGCTGTCCAATGATGGGTCCGTGCTGTCCAACACTGGTTGGTCCATCCTGAGTCTGGCAGCAACGGAACTGCCTCTCAAGGCTTTCACTGTTTGTTTCTAGCTGTGACCTCAGTCTACTCTTCAGTTCACACTCTATTAATACAAAATTTGTGCTTTTCTGACTGAAGCAGGTGTATTTGCCGGCTCCGCTGTCTGTCTAGACTCTTCTCTCCCTGCCCGCCATCATTTTTATGCCCTTCGCTCTGACCCTTCGGATCTGCAGAGGCTCCCTGCAGGCTCTGAGCTGCCTCCAGCTGTGTCTCTGCTGTTCCTTGCCCTTCCAACCTGGCTCCTTCATGCCCTTTGACTTAGAAGTCAGCAGTAAAACGGACTTCTCCGACATTTGCTGGAGGTTGTGGTCTTGCAATCTCCACCTTAACCTTCAGTAATTATTGTACTGTCTAAAAATTCCAGTTATTTGTTTTTATTTGCATAGACCATCTCTGAACTGTAGCCTAGAAATTAATAATTGTTCGGGGAGTTGAATGGCCGGGGCATGGGGTGGGAGGGAGAGGGTTCACAGTGCATAAATTTTGTATTCCTTTTGGATTTTTCATTTTTTACATTTATTCTCTATTCCAGTGAATACAATTCAGACATAGAAACAATAACAAAACTGAGCTGTAGAAGAAATTCTATTCCTACTGTTCTCAGATTAACATTTTATAGGCAGATTTCCAAATCTAACTCTTTTTAAAAGAAGTCTTTAATTTCACAAGTAATATGTAAATTTCTCCATTGTAAATGCCAATGCAAATTAGTCTTTCTGCCACCAGGCTTTTCTGACATAATACTCACGCAATTTCCATTCTGGTCTTCAATGTGTTTTAAGTTGAGCATATTAAAATAATTTTTCTGGAGTGTATTATAAACATAATGAGGGACAATTGTTTACAAAATGTGGACTTGAGGTGCTTTTAAACGAATAATGTTGGGCTTTTCTGAAAGGGGTAATTAGGGTGGCCCACTGTCCTAGGTTTCTGAGAGCTGGGAGGAGACTTTCAGTGCTGAAACTGGAGGTCTATGCAAAAAGGGATAAGTTGGTCACCCCAGAACTTCAACCAGTGGGAATAGAAACCATCAATGGCTCAAAGAGAACTGTGTTTCCTGTAATAACCCATATTAAATACTGGTGCCAGGCAATGGATTTTCAGCTCTGGTTCTTTTCTCCTTTTTGAAGAAGCATGGCTCATCAACTCTATGACATTTCAGGGGAAAAAAAGTCCTTAAATTTCACTTTAAACTTTGTAATGACATAAGTGGCATCCAGGAGGAATTTCCTTGACATTTGATGCTTTTATGTTCTTAGCTGAAGTTGGGAGATTTATCACCTTTAATGGTACATGCAAAGTAAATCTTATTTTTAACTTTAGACCCCCCCTCAAAAAAAATACCATTCTTACATTTGTTACTTTGTGAAGTAGTCCAAGTTTTACTGAGAACCACCAGATACTCTTATGATAGCAGAACAAGTAATTAAAAAGTAAATTAGCAGACGAAAATAATGAGTTTTTGAGTGGGAGGGGCAAAAGGCTATCAAAAGTAGCCAAGCTGAGAAAAAACTGAATTCCATTAATTTCAGCTAGAGATTGGTAGAGCTCACTGCATTTTCAGCCTAAATCTGCAATGCATGCTGGGTAAGACTGTTCTAGACTTCATTAACCAGTAATCTTTGTACATAAGAGGGACACCGAGCAGATAAATGTGGCAGAGCAAAATAAATAAGTTTTTCAAAATGAATGTTTTTTAACAGTAGTTGCCTAATTAGTTAAAATAACACAACTGCAGAACGGAACTCTATGAAGAAGTTTTCTTCTTTGATGTTTTCCTGCCTGGCCACAATTTGATTCCATCATTTCAGGAACCTGTAAATAAAGGGAGCAATTTCACATATTCTGTGGATCTCTTGAAAAAGATGAAAGCAATGGATTAGAGGTCTTGTATACAGATGAATTAGTCACATCTTGCTGAATGATGTAGCTGGGGATGACCTTGAACTTCTGATCTTCCTGTCTTCACCTCTTGAGTGCGTCAATTATAGGCTTGCTGACCACCATGCCTAGTTTATGTGGTGCTGCGAAGGGCCAACTCAGGGCTTCATTCATGCTAGGAAGGCATTCCACCAACCCAATCACATCCCCCGGCCCCACACCCAACCTTTCAAAGGGCTGTGCTCTGGCCTTTTCAGCTGGCTTTGAAGGGGTTCAGAGTAGGAATTCTTGTCTGGAAAGCTTTCTGAAGCCCCCAAACCATATGAAATTACCTGTGAAGTTTGGTGTTCACGTACCCATGTGTGTTTTCCTGATAAGAATCAAGTCCTTAGTTTTCTTTAAGTCTGAGAGGAAGGATTGGAGAGATGGATCAGTGGTAAAGAACACTGGCTTCTCTGCAGAGGACCCAGGTTCAATTCCCAGCACCTACATGGCGGCTAACAACCAGAGTTGACTCCAGTTCCAGGGGTATCCGACACCCTCTTCTGACCTCCATGGGCACTGCAGGACATGGGTGCACCTACCTACAAGCAGGCAATACACTCATACACATAAAATTAAAAAAATAATAACGTATTTTTAAAAATTGGAAAGGGTACTGTCACGCCCCAACATTTTGTGAAAGTGGAAGTTTCAAGCAGTAGCACTCTTGTGTGGCGGCTTGTGAACTTTCTCTGACATCCCCCTCCATCCACTGCCCCTCTTCACCATCTTCCCCTGCCTTGTCTGTCTTATCTTGACAGGAAAAGACGTGGTGAGGCCTGTTTGCTTTACCCTCAAAAGGCTGAGAATCCAGCTCTGTAGGCAAACTGAAGATCCCTGTGCTTTCTCCAGTGCCGACATACATAAACACAAGCTCTGGATAAGTGATAGCCACATAAATCCACACAGAACGGCTTTAGTGGTTATTAGAAAGAAAGGAATAGATTTGCATACAGGCTAAAAGTAATCTTCAGAGAGCAAAGCAATCTAGATTCCAGTTCTTCCCTTTCCCATGCTCCCACTTTCTCTGATTGGGAAAATAGCCCCAAAGAAAGTAAACTCTGAACAGGGCTGACGGTAGGAAAATATCCAGATCTTGCAAACAAGAAAGATTTCAGTGCAGGGCAGTGTTAACTTTCTGTGTCAGGGCTATTTCATAACCCACAGGGACAGAGGATAAGGTCAAGATTTTTGTCTCAGGATTTAGCCAGATGAAACTAGTTTCTATTTGGTAGAGCTGGTAACCCTTAAGATTATAACTGAGGGCCTGGAGAGCAGTTAAGAGCACTGGCTGCTCTTGCAGAGGACCTGGGTTCTATTCCCAATACCCACATGGCAGCTAACAACTGTCCATAACTCCAGCTCCAGGGGATCCACATCCTCTTCTGACTCCCTTGGGCGTGGCATGAAATGGGTGCACTTACATACATACTGGTAACATATTCATACACATAAAATTTTTTAAAAAAAGATTTTAATTGCTGGGCATGGTGGCATACACCTTTAATTCTGCACTTGGGAGGCAGAGGAAGACAGATCTCTGTGAGTCTGAGGCCCGTCTGGTCTACATAGCGAGTTCCAGGTCACTGGGGCTACAGGGAGACCCTGTCTCAAAAAGACCAAAAAATAAAATAAAAAAAAAGATTATAATTGATGTAATCGATGGCTCTGTGTTCCAAGTAACCCAGGCTGGCTTTGAACCTGATATGTAGCAGAGGCTGGCCTTTAATTCCTGATCCTCTTGCTTCCGTCTCCTGCGTGCTGGGATTATGGGCACATACCACCAACACCCACTTTAGAAAAAAATGACAGTTTCAAAGAGTACAATTCAGTGATGTGCAGTACATGTGGAGCCTCCTGTACCCGTGATTTCTATTTTATTAAATATTTTTATCACCTCCCCAAAGTAACCCTTCATCTTATTCTACCACATCCCACTTCTTGGCAACCACTAAACTATTTTCTGTCCCCATGGATTTGCTTACCCTGGATATTTCAAGTAAATGAAATCAAACAGTATGTGAACTTTGTGTCTGGCTCCTTTCATTCGGATGTCTTCAAGACTCTTCTGTGGTGGTTGTAGATCTATTCCCGCTTCACTTCTTTTACAGGGAATAAAATTCCAGGTTTATCAGCCTTTCATCTGTTGATGGACATTTATGTTGTTCGTGCCTCTGGCTATTGTGAACAGAGGTAGTGCAGACAGTCAAGTATTTGTCTGAATACCAGTTGTCAGCCCTTTTGGGCATAATCCTAGGGGGAAATTTCTGGGTTACGTAGTGGTTGTATGTTTAATTTTTTTTTTTAATGTTGTGGTGGTTGTTTTTGAGACAGGCTCTCCCTCTAGCCCCAGTCATCCTGCAACTCACTATGGAGACCAGGCTGACCTCTCTTTCACAGAGATCTGCCTGCCTCTGCCTCCTGAGTGCTGGAATTAAAGGGGTGCACCACCATACCCATGCTCTGATTTACTTAAATACTTAATTTTAAGTTTTTTTTTCTCTATTCCTTCAAGCAATAGCAACAAACTGTGTTAGAATTTGGATAGGGATCACGCTGAATCTGTAACTTGCTTCAGGGAATGACATTAATTAGTTTTGTATCTGATGCAACAACTTTATACAAATACTGCCTATAAATATTTAGTTCCTCAAATGCTCCTTGAACTGGTTTTGACATATTGCTGGCTCTCTCATTGATGAGTTGAAGCAGCTTGACACATGTATTTTATATTTGCATAAGAATCATAATTGTACCTCTTTGAAAGTGATATTTTAACAGTGAGGTCACACACAATTTTAGGGAAATTAGTCTCAATTTCGTGAAGATCACTTGGGGAGCTACAAATAATATTGATGCTTAGATGGAACCTCCAGAAATCTTGACATAATTGGTTTGGAGCGACATTGTCCTGTTTTTATTTTATTGTTTAATTAATTCATTAAAAAAGATAATTGGCTTCTGTAACTCATTTTTTAAAAGATATTTTATTCATTATTTTTATTTTATGTGTATGAGTGTATTGCCTGCATGTATGTAAGTGCACCCGTGTCATGCAATGCCCACAGAGATCAGAAGGAGGTGTCCAATCCCCTGGAACTGGAGTTATGGACGGTTGTTGGCTGCCATATGGGAGCATGAACCAGGTTCTCTACAAGAGCAGCCAGTGCTCTTAACCGTTGAGCTCTCTAGCCCCTCATCTTGTTTTTAATTTTGGGGGTTGTTTTTCCCTTCCTGGGTGAAGCTCTAGTGAAACCACCAATTGTGGGGATCCTCACTGGAAAAAGTGACTGTATGGAGACATCAGTAAAGATGGGGAGCCACCTGTGGAGGTCAGAGGATAACCATGAGCATTAGTTCTCTCCTACTATGTGGGATGCAGGGATTACACTCAGGTCAGCAGGCTTGTGTGGCTAAACCATCTGGCTTGCCCTTCCACCTGATTTTTTGAGGCAATATTTCTCACTGAAACTGGGGCTTGCCAGTCGGCTGGACTGACTGGTCAGTGAGCCCAGGGATTCCTCTGTCTCTACCTCCCCAGTGTGGGGATTATAGGCATGTGCCTCCATATTGGGTTTTTTTACATGGGAAGTTGGTACACGAACTCAGGTCCTAGTGCTTGCTTGACAAGCACTTTACCAACTAAACTCTCTTCACAGGCCCCCATGGCTCCTTTTTAATAAAAGAAAATTGAGGCTGTGAGATGGAAGCTAGTCTGATCTACATATAGAGTTCTGAGGCAGCGGGGGCTACAGGGAGACCCTGTCTCAAAAAGACCAAAAACCAAACAAACCGAACAAACAAAACACCCCTGAGATTTCATCCTCGTCCTATGCCACAGAAAAGGTAGTAGTCTATTGACTCTGAATAATGACAAGAAAAATTCTTATCTAAAACCCCAGTCTAGTAAGTAGTAAATTCATTTCTAAACAAGCCACCAGGACTGGTTACACCACAGGTAGAGCTTGGGGAAAGGAGCTTGGAACCCTGGCAAACCAGAGAGGGAAGGGTTTTTAACTGCACTGATACCTTCTGTGCATGTACTAAGGAAGTGCAGGAGACTGGCCTTGAGGTGATCTGCTAGCACAGGGAAAGTCACTGACATTGCTGGTCCCTTTTCCTTCCGTGACTGTTCTTGTTCTTTTTCTATATTGCCCTCCACACATTCGTTTTTTCAGGATAATTCCTCTCCTGAGATTCTCAGGGAGGCTTATTTCTAAGACGTTTTGTCTAAGAGTTAGACACAGGAGCTGGGGGATGGCTCAGTGGTTAAGAGCACTAGCTGTTCTTCCAGAGGACCTGGGTTCGGTTCCCAGCATCCACATGGCAGCTAACACTTATTTCCAGCTCCAACTTCAGGGGATCTGATTTACTCTTCTGGCCTCTGCAGACATTGAATGAATGGGTATACTTAAATGCATGCAGGCAAAATACTCATACATAAAATAAAAAAATAAAAAACGTAAAAAGATACACTTGGGCACATATTTTGGAGCTAAATAGCTATGGATTGCATCCCAGTTCTGTTATCTACTAGATATGAGATGCAGGGTAAGTTATTCAGTCCCTTTAGTTTCCTCACCTAGGACGTGGGAAAACTTATAGTATTCGCTTTATAGAGTTGTGCAAGTTAATGCATGAAGGCAACCTAAAATAGTACCTAGTTTAGAACGAGCGTCAATCACTGTTAGCTCTTTTATGATTATAGTATTGTTATTTTTGCCTGGGATTTGAAGTTTTCAGATAGAGTAACAAGTACAAAACACTATAGGTTCTTAAAGGCAGCTGTCTCTGCAGAGGGTCCTTAGGGAAACACACGGGCATGGGGGGACGGAATGGGGGCATGTGGCTTTAAAGCAACAATGAGAAGTTCCTCACACAAAAAAAAATGGCTTACCCAGGAGGCAGATTGCGTGGATTGGATACATGCTTTGAATAATGAAGTGGGCTCTGGTTCACAGTTGGCTGGCTTGGAGGACGCAGATTCTCTCTGGGAAGTGTGGCTCTGTCTTAGGGAGGAGCAATAGGTCTCTCAAGAGGATTTCATCCTTTATTTCCAGTTGCCACTTCTGCATCTCCTTAGATCACACTGGGTAACTCAACCCTTTTCTAATTATACACCCGATGTACCTACTGTACACTGTGCTCATCCCCTCATCTAGACCAAAGACAAAACAATTCAGGAGTCTTCCTCTTTGTCCACGGTTTCTGCTCAACTCCTGGGTGGACCACAGACCTCCATCTCGCAAGGAAAAACACATAGAAGTACAAAGGAGGTGATTCCAAGGCAGGTTTCACATCCCACCCGTAAGCCCAGATCCTGTAATTGGTGTTCCTCTATACCTGTAAGACTGCTCAGAAGCAAATCAAAAGCACTGAGTAGCTCAGAGCATGGGAGGGAAGTATTCTCACATTTATCTCTTTATGCCAGGCATATCTTCCTCATGTGTTCAGGTCTGCACTCAAGGAGGGCCAGAAATTGAGTATGGGGATTATTAGTGTCTTAGAACTGAGACGTCTACTAGCAATGATGGTGGGTAGGAAAATGGCTTACTTGGCAAGTGAAATGTCCACCACACAGTGGTAGTACCACTTTCTGTTATGTGATTGCTGTATATTCTAAATGTTCACACTGGAATAGGTTAGCATCTCTTATTGGGACAAACAGATTTATCACTTGCAAGCACCTTCTTTTATTTTATTTTATGTATATGAGTGTATTGCCTGCATGCATGTAAGTGCACCTGTGTTGTGCAATGCCCATGGAGGTCAGAAGAGGGCTTTGGATTCCATGGAACTGGAGTTAGGATGGTTGTTAGCTGCCATGTGGGTGCTGGGAATGGAACCCAGGTCCTCTGCAAGAGTAGGCAGTACTTTTAACTGCTGAGCCATCTCTCCAGCCCTTTAAGCACACCCTTCTGTCTCTCATTGGCGAGCCCATCAAATCAAGTTCCCAGTGAGTCAGGGTTCCAGGATCTGGAGAGCCCTGTGTGTCTTAGGCTTTTAGAGTTCTGTACAAGTTAGGATCCCCTAAGAGCTTATTTAACTTAGTCTTATAAAGTATAGCACAGGAGAAGGCTGCTTTGTGCTGCAGTGCTCAGGAGGTAGCTTTGTTTTTGCAAACTTTAAAAAGTTAGATTAAAAATCCAATACAACAAACAAATTAAAAAATGTGTAATTGAGGGGCTGGAGAGATAGCTCAGCAGTTAAGAACACTAGCTGTTCTTTCAGAAGACCCAGGTTCGAATCCCAGCACCCACATGGTAGCTAACAACTGTCCATAACTCTAGTTCCAGGGGAATCCAACAGCCTCTTCTGTCTTCCGCAGGCAATACACATAAAATAAAAATAATAAATAAAATATTTAAAAAATGTATAATTGAGCTGGGCGTGGTGGCACATGCCTTTAATCCCAGTACTCAGGAGGCAGAGGCAGGGAGATCTCTGTGGTTCCAGGCCAGCTGCAGCTACAGGGAAACGCTGTTTCAAAAGGACCAAAAAAAAAAAAAAAAATTAAGCTGAGTGTGGTGGCGCATGCCTTTAATCAAAGCACTTGGGAGGCAGACGCAGGCAGACTTCTGCGAGTTCCAGGCGAGCCTGGTCTACACAGTGAGTTCCAGGTGATCTGGTGCTTCAGGGAGACCTTGTCTGAAAAAAACAAAAAAGTATAATTAACATTAATCTTAGAGTAGTTATTTTAATGAATTTATTAAAAATTACTCCAGCAACTCTAACTTGGCCTTGCATTATGGAGAAGTAAAATCTCCATAATGAGCTTATCATTCTCTAAGATTTTGTCTTATCCTCTGGCTAGGATCAAGAGAACTAATGATACCAAATGCTGGCAAGGATGTGGAGAAAGGGGAACGCTCATTCACTACTGATAGGATTGCAAACTTGTGCAGCCTCAATGGAAAACAGTGTGGAGAACTCTTAAAAAACTAAAAATTAACCTACCATATGACCTGGTTATACCACTCCTTGGCATATACCCAAAGGACCCATTGTATTGAAGAGACACTTGTACCACCACATTTATTGCTGCTCTTTTCACAATAGCTAAGAGATGGAAGAAACCTAAGTGTCCCTCAACTGAAGAGTGGTTAACAAAAATGAGGTATAGTTACACAATGGAGTTCTATTCAGCAGTAAAGAAAGATGAAATAATGACATTTGCAGGTAAATGGATGGAACTAGAATCTGTTATACTAAGTGAAGTAACACAATCTCAGAAAAAAAAATCGACATATGTTCTCCCTCATATGTGGCTCCTAGCACCAAATCCTTTTAAATTCCAGGTTCTTTTAATAAGATGACGCTATACAGCAGTCCCTTCTGCATGAAATAACTACCATCATCACGACTTTGGCTGAGCCTGATCGCTAAACATAGTCACACTTGAGCTTGTTGATGGTTGTGCTCATTCATTAAAGGAGGGCCAAGTAGGGTCGTTGGACCCTCACAGGGGTATCCAGCTAATCTCCCCAGCCAACTGTATGTAATTTGGCCCTAATCACACATGGCCTCCTGGATTTGGGGAGGGCTAAAGTATATAATCTGGGGAAGGCTAGGAAGAGAAGGCATGACCCATGCTGGGTAAAGGCTTTCCAGTGTGCATACCCTCAGGTCATACACACATCAGCAACCCCTCAGTTATCTCAGTAAGTAAGCTCAGTAAATTCAATGAAATGTGAGGAAGAACCCAGTAGAGGGATGCTTTTGGAAGCCCTTGTTAAGTAATTCCAATGGACGCTCATATGAACATTTGAAAATCGGCCTGTTCTGACTTTTTTCTAGTTCCCTGTCTAGAACTTGTAATGCTAATTACTCTTGCCTTTACTTCTCCTTCACATC
>NW_008332583.1:2710088-2712762 GCF_000622305.1 Nannospalax galili
TAATGCTAATTACTCTTGCCTTTACTTCTCCTTTACATCTCCTATTCATGATTCAAGGACTTTCTTCTCCCCTTAGAAACAAGAGTTATACAATTTGGGAGTCTTTTAGATAGACCCACTGAAGGGGTGCTCCAACTGCCTCACCCTGCATCCCTGTTCAGTATGGAAGAAGCCGGAGCAGTCTACGTCCCTATTCCATATTGGCAGTTTGGGTAACCCCTTCAGAGAATGGCATAATAAGAATACAAGGTAGGAATTGGCTAGGCAGTTAGGGTAAAAAGACCCCAAAGGATGTAGCCAGTTTCTTGGCTAAAAGTCAAAATGTCCTTGGGCCTGTTAGCAGCATATTCTGTTCCAAAGGCCCAAAATATCAAAAGTATTTGGATACATGTATCTAATCCTTAAAAGATTTTAGGGTTACCTCTTCAGAGGGGGGAATTTTGGAGGGGAGGGAGTGGGATGGATTTGATCAAAACACCTTATATGCATGTATGAAATTCTCAATAAAGTTTTTGTAAAAGTTAAAAAAATTATAACCAACTGTGATGGTTTTAATGAGAATGTCCCACATAGGCTCCAAGTATTTGGACATTTTGTCCCCAGTTGGTGGCACTGTTTTGGGAGGTCTTAGAAGATATGGCCATGCTGGAGGAAGCACGTCACTGGTGGCAGGCTTAGAGAGTTCTTAAGCCTTGTTGGATCTAGAGTTGCTCTCTTGCTTCCTGTGCCTGCTTGATGATGTGACAGCTTAGCTTCTGCTCCTCCAGCCACCTCTGGCACCATGCCTCCCCACCATGATGGACTGACTCTTTCCCCTTTGGAACCGTAAACTAAATAAATTCTTCCTTCTATAAGAAAAAAAAGATTTTGTCTTATCCTAATATTAGAACTTTTGGGGGTTCATATTTGCCATGTTTAGGAGCACTTACTTTGTGCTCAAACAAAATATAGTTATTGTCTAACAATTCATTTTGATGAGTGAAGAAAACACAAATAACACACAACTCTAGGAAGCAAACAGTGGGAACACCCCTGGTTCCGTATCACCTACGCCCCTACTCACCACTCTACTTTCCCTTTCCGAAGTCCTTACCTGTGAAGTTGTCTTCACTTATAATTTTATTCTAGGCCTGTGCAAATAAACACATACACATACACACATGTACCTGCAGAGGTGTGTGCTTCTAAAAACCACATTGCAGAGCTGGAGCGATGGCTCAGCAGTTAAGAGCACTGGCTACTCTTGCAGAGGATCAGGGTTCAGTTCCCATCACTCATACAGCTGCTCACAACTGTCCGGTAACTCCAGTTCCAGGGGATCTGATGCCCTCTTCTGACCTCTGCAGGCATTGCACAAGACAGGTGCATTTACATCCATGCAGGCAAAACACTCCTACACAGAAAATAGAAAAAAAACTCCCCAAAACATACTGTATATTGTTAAACAACTTTCCTTTTCATTTACCACTCTATTCTGATCACTTTGTACAGATTTAATTCTCTTTCATCATGATCTATTTCCTCTTTTTCTTAACCCATACAAAAGTGTTCCAGGGCTGAGGGTATGGCTGTGGCTCAGGGATACCATAGAGTGGTTACCTGGCCCACATGATTTCCTGGCTTCAATCTCTAGCACCTTATGAAATAAAATAGCAAGCACGTTTCCATTTACTAACATTATACTGGCTCTGTATGTAGTTTCAAAAACAGCTCTGCTGATCTTTGTTAACACCAAAGGAGTATAGAACACAACTTACTTTAATATGGAATTGGTTAGAAGAGGATTCTCTCATTTTATAATGATAATGATTACAATACCTCCTACTTGTGTTTATATATTTTAACATGGTTTCTAGGAACAATCTCATCTGAACCCCATCTAATGACATTTTGTTCTGGAAGAGCCTGGAGAGTCTCCTGATAACACTATTTTTATTGTAATAACATCTTACAGCATGAGGGAAAACCAGCATGATAATGTTGTTATTATCACCCATGCAGTCATTATTTAATAAAGATGGAGATTAATAATCTCAATATTACTCCATGCATGGCCTTACCTAGACTTGAATGTTTACTGGCTATATCCTGCTGTTTCCTACTTCTAAGCTTCAAAAATCAATGAATTAAAGGGAAAAGACAATTACATGATTATAGTACTTGATTTTAAGACTTCACAACAACTGATGGAAAAACTAGACCCCCAAAAGTCAATAGAGAATTGGAAAATTTAGATAACACCATCTACTTAACTTGATCTAGCTGATATTTATAAACTATGCCAAATCTGCAGAATAAACTTCTCTACTAGGGTTTCTGATACATTGATAAAAAACAGGACATAATTTAGGCTATAAAACAAGTCCCAATATATTTTAGGGAAAATTAATTATATAAAGTATGTTTTTAGAAATTAAAAAGTAATACAATACAAACTTCCAACATTTACAAATTAACATACTTCTAAATAATTCATTTAAGAAATCACTAGGAAATTTAGAAATTATTTCAAACTACATGATAAGGAACATATAATGTCAAAATTTGTGAGCTTAAATCGTAGCATTTAGGTAGAAGATATAAATTTAAATTATTAAAGAAATTAAAAAAAAATTTTGAAGTGTTTTGTTTTGTTTTTGGTCTTTTTGAGACAGGGTCTCCCTGTATCCCTAAG
>NW_008332583.1:2713965-2725808 GCF_000622305.1 Nannospalax galili
AGTGTTTTGTTTTGTTTTTGGTCTTTTTGAGACAGGGTCTCCCTGTATCCCTAGCTAGCCTGGAACTCACTATGTAGACCAGGCTAACCTCAATCTCATACAGAATGGCCTGCCTTTGCTGCTGAGGTGCTGGGACTAAAGGCGTGTGCCGCCACACCTGGATAATTTTGGTTTTTTGAGACAAGGTCTAACTATATAGCCCTGGCTGGTCTTGAACTCATATAGATCTGCCTGCCTCTGTCCCCTGAGTCCTGGAATTTATGTACCATGACACCCAGCATACCTAACCTCAATCTCATACAGAATGGCCTGCCTTTGCTGCTGAGGTGCTGGGACTAAAGGCGTGTGCCGCCACACCTGGATAATTTTGGTTTTTTGAGACAAGGTCTAACTATATAGCCCTGGCTGGTCTTGAACTCATATAGATCTGCCTGCCTCTGTCCCCTGAGTCCTGGAATTTATGTACCATGACACCCAGCATACAACTTTAAACTCTTAAATCAGTGATCAACAGGTTTATATTTCTAAGAAACTAAAATAAGAAAAATACAATAAACCTAAACATGCAGAAGGAAGAAAAAAATTATCAAGAACAAATCAATGAGATAAACAAAATCCAGAGATACAATAACGAAAATTAATCAAAAAGTTGGGGGGCTGGGAAGATGGCTCACGGGTAAAGCACTCATCATGCAGGGGTGGGGACTTGCGTTTGAATCTGAACACATGCCCAGAAGCCCAGCACTTCTAGGGGAAGATGGGAGGTAGAGACTAGAGATTTCCTGGAGGGTCCCAGGCCAGCTTGCCTGACAGGCATTGGAAAAAAGCAAGCGACCCTGTGTTGCTGTGTGAAGTGGCGCTCGCCTTTAATCCCAGCACTTGGAAGGCAGAGGCAGGCAGATTTCTGTGAGTTCAAGGCCAGCCTGGTCTACATAGTGAGTTCCAGGTTAACTGGGGCTACAGGGAGACCCTGTCTCAAAAAGACAAAAAAAAAATAAATAAAGTTAGGTTTTTGAAATAATAAACAAAATTAACAAAACTCTAGGTGAATGATTGAGAGAAAACAAATCAAATCACCAGTTTCAGAAACTAAATAGGCTTATTGTTACAAGTTCTATAAACTTAATGTTTACAAAATTCCACAACTTTATGCCAAATAATTCAACAAGTTAGATGAAACTGATAACTTAAAAAAAAAATACAACTCACTTAAGCTGGTACAAGATGCAACAGAAAATCTCAACAGCCCTATAATTCTTTTTGAAAATATTTTATTGCTGGGCCTGATAGTGTACAACTTTAATCCCAGCACTCAAGAGGCAGGGGCAGATGCAGGGGCAGGGGCAGAGGCAGATCTCTGAGAGTTCCAGGCCAGTCTGGTCTACATAGCGAGTTTGAGATCAGCCAGGGCTACACAGTGAGACGCTGTCTCAAAGAAAAAACAAATTTAGGCTGGGCATGGTGATGCATGCCTTTAATTCCAGCAGTCAGGTGGCAGAGGCAGGTAGATCTCTGTCAGTTTTAGGCAGCCTGGTCTACATAATGTGCTCTAGGTCAGTCAGGCCACACAGTAAGACCTTGTCTAAAAAATTATTTAATTTACTATTTTAAAGATATTTTAGGGGCTAGAGAGGTGGTTCAGCAGTTAAGAGCACTGACTGCTCTTGCAGAGGACATGGGTTCAGTTCCCAGCACCCGTTTGGCAGCTAGCAACCATCTATGACTCCAGGATCTAACACCTTCTTCTGACCTCTGTGGGCATGGCAGGACACACATGCAGGCGGTACACTCTTACACACAAAACAATGAAGCCTCAAAATACTTGAGACAAAACTGATGGAACTGAAAGGAGAAACAGAAATAGCAACTTTACTGTTAAACCCTGCTTGGAACATGCCACATGTGCATTTAACAACATAATCAGCCAACAGGTCTAATACAGTGTATGGCCCATAGGCCACATGCATCCTAGGACAGTTACGAATGTGGCCCCACACCATTTGTAGATGATGTCATGCCAAGATGCCAAGTGGACACCTCTGCAATTGATATGGAGCATATAACAGTGGAGGAGTCTACTGAATGTTCTTCCAGATAGCCTGGGTCAAAAAAGAACCTCAGTAAACTCCAAAGAAGGGATAAGAATGTAGCACTGTGGTCCTGTGTGTCTGTGCTGCTCAAGGCTTAATCCCCAACCCTCCAAACAAATAAATAAATTAAAAAAAATTGAAATCATAGAGTGTGTTTTCTGATCAAGATGGAGTTAAAATAGAAACCAATAGCATAAATGGAACAGGAAAATCAACACATGGAAATTGATCATACACTTCTCAACAATCCATGACTCAAAAAAGTCAAAAAGACAACTTAGGGCTGGAAAGATGGCTCAGGGATTAAGAGTACTTACTGTTCTTGCAGAGGACCCAGCACCTACATGGTGGCAACCAACCATCCTTAACTCCAGTTGCAGGGGATCCACACCCTCTTCTGGCCTCTGCAGGCATTGCATGCACATGGGTACACTTACATACAGGCAGAACACTTGTATACATAAAATAAAAACGAATTGAATCTTTTTAAAAAATATATTTTATTATTATTTTATGTGTATAAGTATATTGCATACGTGTGTAAGTGTACCCGTGTTGTGCAATGTCCATGGAGGTGAGGTTAGAAGAGGGCATTGGATTGCCTGGAACTGGGATTAAGACAGTTGTTAGCTGCCATGTGGGTGCTGGGAATCAAACCTGGGTCCTCTGTAAGAGCAGCCAGTGTTCTTAACCATTGAGCCATCTCTCTAGCCCCATAAATCGAATCTTAAAACACTTTGAACACAAAGAAAATGAAAGTACAATTTATCAGAATAAGTGGATTGCAGCTGAAGCGATGTGTAGAGGGAAATTAATGCTACTAACACTAAATTAGAAACAAGGAAAGGTCTAAAAGCAGGAAACGATATTTTTATTGTTGCTGTTTTTTTTTTTTTATGAGAAAATGTCTCCTGTCACCTAGACTGGCCTCAAACTTTATGTGTAACTGAGGCTGGCCCTTGAACTCATCATCATCATCCTCAGCCTCCCAAAAGCTGGTACTATAGACATGTGCCACCACACCTGGCTAATAAACTGCATTTTAATTTCAAGAAATTAGAAAAATAAGAGCAACATCAATTCAAAGCAGAAGAGTATTAGAAAGAGAGCAGACCTCAGTGTGGGAAACTGAAAAGCTGTAACAGAGAGAGAAGTTGGGCTCTGTTTTGAGAAAAAGACAGCGTGAAAAGAAAAACCATGAAATTTACCATCTTTTAGATAAAAAAACTCTCTAACAAAATATTCACAAGTCAAATATAGCTATAGTTAAAAAAACTAAACATCATGTCCAGTGAGATTTATTATAGCTCTGTAAGACTTGTTCAGTATCTGAGGATCAAGTATCAACAAACCATAAGACAAAAGTCTTAAGATGTATTTGCAATATATGTCCAGATAATATAGGGCATATATTTTGAGGTTTATTTATAATCATGCATATATGTCTGTAGGTGAATATGTGCACATGAGAGCCAGTGCTTTAGGCGTTGTATCTTTAGAACTGGAGTTACAAGTGGCTGTGAGCCACCCACTGTGTGTGTTGGGAATCAAACACAGGCATGGTGTTAACCTCAGAGCCATCTCTCCAGCCCAATAAAATATATTTCAATATATGCAAAATGAATTTTTATATGGCAGCCACATGTGAGAAAGTAGTTAAAATTCTATTTGTAGGATTGCTTCCAAATAAAAAATACTTAAAAACCTATCAAGACTTTTTTTTTGTCTTTTTGAGACAGGGTCTCCCTGTAGCCACAGCTGACCTGGAACTCTCTTTGTAGACCAGGCTGGCCTTGATCTCACATGAGGCTTGCCTCTACCTCATGAGTGCTGGGACTGAAGGTGTGTACCACCACTACCAAGACTTTTACACTGAAAATATTTCAGAGATTGTTTTTTGGTTCTTTGAGACAGGGTTTCCCTTTAGCCACGGCTGGCCTGGAACTTGTTGTGTAGACCAGGCTGGCCTTGATCTCACAGAGCAATCTCTGATTGCCGAGTTTAAAGACATACACTACCATGCTTGGCCCTATTTTTCAGATTTTAACGATGAGCCAGTAGAGATACATATCATGTTTGTAAGTTGCAGAACTAAATATTGTTACTATGCCAGTTCACTCCAAGTTGATCTTTGAGTCCATCCCGATTTAAGTTTCAGTCTCTTTTTAACAATTTATTTATTAATTTTATTTATTATTTTTATTTTATATGTATGAGTCTATTGCCTGAATGTGTGTAAGTGCACCCGTGTGTTGTGCAGTGCCTGCAGATGTCAGAAGAGGATGTCAGATCCACTTGAACTGGAGTTACAGACAGTTGTTAGCCACCATGTGACTGTTGGGAATCAAACTTGGGTCCTCTGCAAGAGCAGCCAGTGCTCTTTACTGCTGAGACATCTCTCCAGTCCCTCAGCCATCCTTTATAAACAGAGATTTACAGAATAGATTTTAAAGTTCAATGCAGATCATACAATGAGGAATTAACATCAATTAAAGAAGGACAAGGTTGAAGGCCTCATTATACATTGAGTAAGAGAGCATTAATACTATTATTGTGTTTGTCAAGATTTACTCTATTGGTAATATATGTTCCTGGAGGAAAGGGACTATGTTTTAGTTCTCTCTGTGTCCTTAAAACAAGTCCAGATATTTTTCTTAAAATATCTAGGGCTGGGGTCTGGGACGATAGCTCGGTTAGCAAGCACTCACTTGATAAACTGCTTACATGTAAGCATGAAGACCCGAGTTTGATCCCTAGAATCCAAGTACAAAATGGCATGGATGCATACACAAACTTGTAATCCCAGTGCTTGGAAGGAAAAGACAGGAGATCCCTGGGGTTCACTGGCCAGCCAGCCTATCCTAGTTGGCAAGACCCAGGTTTCAGTGAGAGACCCTGTCTTAAAAAACAGGGTGGATGACCCTGGAGGAACACTAAGATTGATCTCTGGTCTCCACATGCACACACACATTTGTGCACACATCTATACACATCTGCACATGCAGACTCACAAATGTGTGGTTGCTTAAAAGTAATACCCAGCCGGGCATGGTGGTGCACGCCTTTAATCCCAGCACTCAGGAGGCAGAGGCAGGCCAGTCTCTGTGAGTTTAAGGCAAGCCTGGTCTACATAGTGAGTTCTAGGATAGCTGGGGCTATAGGGAGATCCTGTCTCAAAAAGACCAAAAAAAAAAAAAAAGTAATATCCATTTTTGTATGTCTATGCTTTAAAATGATTTAATTTATTGTTTTTTATTTGATGTGTATGAATGTGTTGCCTGCATGTAGGTAGTTATACCCATGTCCTGCAATGCCCATGGAGGTCAGAAGAAGGCATGAGATCCCCTGCACCTGGAGTTATGCAGAGTTGTTAGCTGCCACGTGGGAATTGAACCCAAGTCCTGTATAAGAACAGCCACTGCTGTTAACCACTGAGCCGTCTCTGCAGACCTGTATGTTTTTAACTTGGAAAAAAAAAGCAAGAAGAACTGGGCTTCTGAATCACTAGCAGATGGCCGTTGGTCTCTGGTGCTAACATCAAACGTGTTGCCAGTCTCTTCTCTTTCCAAGAGCAAGGTCCAGAACCTTGGGCCTGCGGTTTCCATTTAACACATGGGGAACGTCCCTTGAGGTTCTTGGTGAGTTGGTTTTTCATCAAGGAATTACGTGGAGTCCGGCTCCAGCCAATCCTAGATTCAATTATTCATGGCAAATATCACTTGACATATCTTTGCTTATATTCTCTGTGATGAGTCTGGTCCAGACATGCATGTGCTTTTACCATTATGCATCACTCAGTCCTCCAAGGTAAGACTCAGGGTCCCCTCTGAACTGTTAGGGTGAACTCCTCAGTTCTGGACAACTGCCTGGGATTTTATGCCTTGCCAATTCTCTAGTACTTTATTTTTAATCCACAGCCCTGTGGACTTATATAAATAGCTTTGATAAATACAAAAGGCCATCCACTTCATCTCAACTGATGTTGCAAGTTGGTATTGGTCCATCTCTACATGCTTCCAACCATTTTTACTACCCAAAGTTGTTTACTTCTGATGAGATTTAGTCCAGTTCAGTGTCCATTGAGATTATCCATAATGGCTTTTGAAATCATCTGCCTTTTTTTTTTTATTAGCTCCTAGAAACTTCATAACACATTAATAATGGCATCCCAGCCAAAGTCTGTTTTTCCTTCGGGTAGGTCATTACAGCAGCGCCAAATCAAATATAAGAAGCAGGTTTTTTTCATTCAGATCGAAAGAAACTCTTCTTGTTTGGTTTCCTGGGTTTCTTGTTCTCTAAATTCTGAGTAAGAAGATTTAGACGGTGTCAGGGGATGAAAAATAAACAATGAATTTGGACAAGTCCCTCTGACTTTGTGTACTCTGTGCATGGGTGTGTGGGAAATAAGGAAGGCACACATATGGAATTATCAGATCCAACCCCATGATCAGATTGAATCCTATGGATAAAGGTGTGGTACCAGGAGTGCAGGTAGCATCTATGCAGTCAACACCAAGCATCCACAACATGCTACATCAAGTGCTCTGGGGATCCCACAGGCGAGAAGGACAAGGTTCCCAGATACGCATGTACAAGTCATTTAAAAAGGTGTAAGATAATGGTTATTGGAGAGGTGTGAATTAATGCTAAGGTACTGCCAAGGAAAAGAACCCAACAATTAGTCAGACTCTAATTAGTTGTTGGGGAACACAGGATTTGAACTGGACCCAGAGAACTTGATAGTAATTCCCTTGGGAAGGATATGTCAGTGGATGAAACAGCACATGCTAAGGCCTAGTCAGAAAGCCACGGGCTACATGCATGGTCTTCTGGTTCACAGAACTGCAGAATGCCAGCTGCTTCATTAATGGTGGTGAAAAGACAGGCAACGGTGAATAGGTGTGCTCCAGAATTAGCTCTGATCAGGAGCTATGGCGGGCTTGCGCCTTTAAGGATGTGGATGTTCTTTTTTCAGAGAAAATCATACTCAGACTCTAATTACTCAGGCTCTGAGTACAGTCCAATCAATATATAAAGATGTTGCCTTGTACCATGTACTAAGCAAACATTTCTCTGTTGAGCAGGGTTGAGTAAGTATGGCATGATTCTGCTTTGACCCTGGTCTTGTTAGGTTGGGTTCAAAGAAATCTTAGTGACATGAGTCTTATGCCTGCATCTATTTAGGAGAAAGATGAACTTCAGTGTACAAATTGAATAATTCAAGATTTACCTGCAGCATTGACACAGAGCTTGATCTCAAATTGAGCACCCTCAAATTTCAATCAGTTATTATCTATATTAGGAAAGGGAAGAATTTGATAAATATCACCAATGCATTTTACTTAAATTTGGAATGTGTTCTTAATGTTACCTTTATGTTGTTTTTATTAATTTAATGGATAACTTGAGTTTGATCTCTGGAACCCACGTGAAGTTTCCAGTAGACCTTTAAGGAAGTGACTCCGTGAAGTTGTCCTTTGACCTCCACACATGCAGTGGCATGCTTGTGCCCCATACACATCATATTCCCTACAATAATAATAATAATAATAATAATAATAATAATAATAAATAAAACAAAATAAAGTTAAGTGGTAAATTTTATGTTATGTAGATTGTTCTACAATTCAAAAAATGTGCAGAAAAATTAAGATTCTATATATTCAACCAAAATGCATAGGGATTCATAAAAAATGCATTTAAAAACCAAATCAAAATCATTTTCTTTTTAACAAACTGTGAATGCTACTTGATAAACATTTTGCTCAGGTACTGAAACATATTAATTGGCGCCTTCGGCATTCAGCAGTCAAATGCTGGAATTCACCAGTTTCCCTCTTGGTTGTTTTTCCTGGGTTCTCATTCCCCAAACTCAACTCTCCTGGGGAATGTTCTACCTTATAGCAAGTGAATGTGTTTTATAATTGAGATATTAAGAAACGAGAGGCAGCCATGGGGTAGACAGCCACAGCAGGCTGAGAGGTTATTATCTTGGGGATAAAGTATCCTTCTAGAAGACAGGTTGAGAACTAAAGTTTTTTGAGCATCATTGGTACCTATGGGTGAGGGACCATGCTGGGCACTTTGAATATGCTATCACATTTAATACTTTAAGAAGAGATTTATTTTTATCTTTATTTTATGCGCATGTATGCCTGTGTGCATGTATATCACACATGATCAGTGCCTGTAGGGTGCCCATGGAAGCCCGAACAGGGTGTTGGATCGCCTGGAGCTGATTTACAGGCTGTTGTGGGCCATTCCACATGAGTGATGGAACCTGGACTTGGGTCCTCTAAAAGAACAGCAAGTGTTCTTAACTGCTGAGTCATGTCTTCAGCCCCTGCCTTTAAATTTTATAGCACAGGTATAAAGGAAAATATACCGAGTTGGACGAGATTGTCTTTTTCCCTCGTCTCATTTCATTTTAATCTTTATTTTAAAATTGTTCTCCAGAGGCTGGAAAGAGAGATGGCTCAGTGGTTAAAAGCACTGGCTGCTCTTCCAGAAGACCCAGGTTTGAGTCCTGTACCCATATGGCAGATAACAACTGTCAGTAACTCCAGTTTCAGGGGATCTGATGCCCTCTTCTGGCCTCCACAAGCATTGAAGGACATGGTGCATTTCTTACAGGCAGGCAAAATACTCATATACATAAAGTAAAAATAAATAATTTAAGAATTTAAAAATATTTCTAGATAAGTTCTCACTCTGTAGCTCAGGATGTCCTGGAACTTACTAGGGGACCCAAGCTGCCCTCAGATTTACCACAATCCTCTTGCATCAGCCTCCTTAATCTGGGATTACAGGCATGTACCACCCCAGCTCCTCTCCTTTCTTGGGGAGAAAGAACCCTGTCACCTCAGTAATTTGGAGCTACCTTTGATGTGAAGAGAAACTCAAAATTTGGAGGGACCCAGTGAATCTTTGTCTGTAAGACTCTGGTGTTTCGTGAAGTTCTTTCTTGTGCGGTTTGGCCTGGCCTGGGCATCACAAGATGTTCAGAAGCACCCTTGGTTTTCCCTTGAGAATGTCAGATAGACATGCTAAAGGGTTGAGGCTTGGAGAGAACAGGGAACAGGTGGAGAGAGAGGGTGGAGCTGATGCTGATGACAATTTGGGGGTGGGGCAGAGAGAAGAGGGAAGCCGTCGCTGCTTTTCAGAGGATGAGAGGAGTCTCAACAAATTTTAAACAAGTTATCTGCAAAAAAGAGTTTTCTCCTTTATCATTTTCTTGAAATTTTAGAATCAATATTAGAATTACTCTGAATTGTGCTTTTCTGATTTCTTTTTAAAGAGAATGTGACTCTGTCTTGCACTGGACCATGTGTGCACAGTTTTGAGTTGCCATTATTCCTGTGCTCATAGATGATGTGGTCTCTCATGAAGACCCAATTGTGCATTGAATTTTTCTCCCTCCTCTCTTTAATGTCACAAGAGGACCAGGTTAGTTTTCTTGGAGATTAATAGAAGAATATAGTTCCTTAAAAATTATTTTTAAAATTTTACTTAGTGCATATTTGTGGTATGTGCGTGTGAGTGCAGGCAAGCACGTGACAGCTCGTGTTTGGGGTCACAGGACGGCCTTCAGGAGTTAATTCTCACCTTCCACCTTGTTGAGGCAGGGTCTGTCTTGTTTATGCCACTGTGCAGAATATTTGTACCAGGCTAGCTCCTGGCTGATTCTCCTATCTCTGCTTCTCATCTTGCCATAGACGTGCTGGGATGACAGGTGCTCGTCAATGCATCTAGCTTTTTACCTGGGTTCTGAGGATCAATCTCAACTTGTCAGGCTTGTGCAGCAGGTGCTTCTGGCCACTAAGCCACCTACCTGGACTGACTGACAGGTCCTTTTCTAAATTACATCATTTTATGTTACTTCCTAACATTCATGCTGAATTGAACACAGGTATCCTGTGATTTAGAAAGGCCTGCCTGGTAGCTAATAACCACCCATAAGTCCAGTTCCAGGGAATCAGATGCCCTCTTCTGATTTGGGCATTGCAGAACACAGGTACACTTACATACATGCAGGCAATACACTCAAACACATAAAATAAAAATAATAAATAACATACTGAAAAAAGAAAGGCCTACCTGGAAGTCTCCTAGCACCGCTGTAACAAATTATCACCCATTCAGTGGCTTTGAGCAATGCAGACTGACACCATGGTTCTGGAGGTCCAGATTCACTGAGGTAGAAGCTCAGTGGAGTGGGGACCAGGGGGAGGTCCGGAAGGAAGTGCGGCTGATGCTGGACTAGGGGCTTCCCTGACTTCTAGCTTCTCCAGGCTCCCCACACCCACTGGTCCACCCTCAGCTCCTCTCTTCAGGTCTCCTCACCTGCACCTGCTGTCCTTCTCAGGGAGGAATACCTATGATTACACTGGATGTGCCAGGCCATCCCATACCTGTATGTCCAGCCTGTTATTCACATCTACAAGGTCCCCCTTTTCCTGTGAGGTGACAAAGTCACAGGGTCCAGGTATTAAAACTTGGACAATATTCTGATAACTTCAGCAAGGGCAAGGGTGTGAGAACACAGAGCTCATGTGCTGTCATTCCAGTAATATGTTGAACTGACTTTTTTTGTTTTTGTTTTTGTTTTTTTGTTTTTTTTGGTCTTTTTGAGACAGGGTCTCCCTGTAAGCCCCAGCTGTCCTGGAACTCATATGTAAACCAGGCTGGCCTTGAACTCACAGAGATCCGCCTGCCTCTGCCTCCCAAGTGCTGGGACTACAGGCATGTGCCACCACACCCTGAACTGACTTTTAAAAATAGGTACAATCCTTAGGTGTAACTGACATTTAATTTTCACATTAGTAAAGTGATAAGGATTAATCAAATTTTAAGCATATTAGTGGAGATAATGTTAATGTGTTTAATAAAAAATTAAGGTCCTCGCACATCTTTTGGGATTTATTTATTCAGTTTTTCACTGTGTAATTCTGACTGGCTTAGAACTCATCATCCTCCTGCCTCAGCTTCTGGAGTCCTGGAAATACAGACGTACATCACCATACACAGCTTTACCTCATTCTCTATAACCGATGATCAGAAGACAGAGTGTCTGCAGCGAGTTCAAGGATATTCCTGAAATATACGACACACTTAGTGGTCAAATCAATGGATGAAATCCTCTTCCGACAGATTAAAAATGATCTCACACCAAGTTTAGCATTTGTCACAGGGTGATATCCCATGAATACTGATTCAGTGATTGAAAAACTGCATCGTCATACCAGGTTTTACTACTGTTCAAGCACATTGCTGGGAGATGGCATGAGGACTTTAGCTATTTGTTATATATTCAGTCTTGGTGGGATTTCTCCAGCCTGTGGGATTTCCAAAGCACTTGAGTTGGGTATATTAGACCCACTGCATGGGATTTTCCTGTTTCACATTAGGATGAGTTGACATCAGTCTTTCTGAGGTGTCTTCACTGAGAAATTTTTTTAATTTCATTTTATGTGTATGACTGTTTTGTCTGCACGCATGAATCACGCAACACTAGTGGAGGCCAGAAGAGGGTGTCAGATTCCCTGGAACTGGCATTACAGACAGTTGTTAGCCACCATGTGGGCACTGGGAACTGAACCTGGGTCCTCCGCAAGAGCAGGCAGTCCTCTCAATGGCTGAGCCATCTCTTCAACCCTTCCAACACATTTGTGTTGTATCTGGTAAGGCAACAATCCTTTGCTTCAAACTGGCTTCTTTCGGCAATTGAGCCTTGGGCTGCCGGGAGTCACAGAG
>NW_008332583.1:2726334-2755469 GCF_000622305.1 Nannospalax galili
CTCTCTCTCTCTCTCTCTCTTTTTTTTTTTTTGGTCTTTTTGAGGCAGGGCCTCCTTGTAGCCCCAACTGGCCTAGAACTCACTATGTAGACCAAGCTGGCCTTGAACTCACAGAGATCCGCCTGCCTCTGCCTCCTGAGTGCTGGGACTAAAGGTATGTGCCACCGCACTCAGCTCATAGCTGTCATCTTTAAAGATCATCACCTGTGAGCATTGTCTCCCATTTCACAAGACAGGAAAGGAAGTGGCCCTGGGTGGAGGGTGGGGCAGCTGGGGTGTCTCATGAAGTATGAGCTCAAGTCTGTCTGGAAATGGCTTACTGACTGATTTCTGCTCACTCTGTCTTTCTTTTAAAACTCAAAAAAATTTTATTATTTTTTATTTTATGTGTATGAGTGTATTGCTTGCATGTATGTAAGTGCATCTGTATGTTGTGCAATGCCTGCAGAGGTCAGAAGAGGGTGTCAGATCCCCTGGAACTGGAGTTATGGATGGTTATCAGCCACCAGGTGGGTACTGGGAATTGAACCCAGGTCTTCTGCAAGAACAGTTAATGTTCTTAACTGCGGAGCCATCACTCCAGCCCACTTTGTCTATTTCTCACCACACTCAGAGGCATGTGAAAGCTAAGATCCATAAAATGGGCACAAACATATGGTGGCACTGGGGGTTCACAGAGTAGAGACTGTAGCACTACTCCTAGAAGCTGTGTGGTCTAATCCAGTTCTTACACACAAGCAGCCATGAGAGCCCCCCAGGAATTGTTCCAAGCCAGAAAGGTGGCTGACACAATGCATAGGTAAGAGAGCGCTTAGGCAAGGAGGATGAAGAGTTTAGTTTTTATGTTTCCTACTTGTCATTGGCAGTGGTACCAGGGTGGAGACTCTTACGCTGTGAGAGAGTTACAGAGAAGTCTCATCAACTGGCAGCTTCAGGTAGCCTGTTAGAGGAAGGGTCAGCCACTGGGTTAGGAAGGGCCTGAATGACTGTGATCGTGGACATCCAGGTACAAGAACAATGGGCGGAAATTGGGCTCAGGGATTTACTTCAATGAGAAGTCTTTGAAGGTGGGGAATGACTGATAGAAATAAAAGTGGGATGTAAAATCATGCAGCTTCTCCAGCAGTTTGGTGATTCCTCAGTGTGACAAACATAAAATTACCATGCATTCAGTTCCCTTCAAGTATACACACAAAAGATGCAGAGGGCTGGGCATGTAGCTCAGTTGGCAGTGTAGCACGCTGGATGCCCTGTGCCCAACCACCAGCACTGCATAAACCAGGCGTGGTGGTGTATGTATGCCTATTAGGCAGGAGGATCAGAAGCTCGGGGTCATCCTCAGCTACTTTGGAGTTGGAAGCCAGTCTGGCATACAGGAGACCCTGTCTAAAACCAGGACTCAGGGGCCGGAGAGATGGTTAAGCAGTTAAGGGCACTGGCTGCTCTTGCAGTGGACCCATGTACAGATCCCAGCACCCACACAGCGGCTAACAACCATCTATAACTCCAGTTGTATGGGGTCCAATGCCCTCTTTTGACCTCCGTGGGCATTGCACACACAAATGGACTTACATACATGCAGGCGAAACACTCATACACATAAAATAAAAATAAAAAATTAAAAACCCAAACCCAAAACAATAAAATAAATCTCCCAACAAAATCTTGTACTTGAATGTTTGTAGTAGCATTTTTCTTACGGAAACAACTGAACTATGCATCGACTGGCGAGATGATAAACATGTAAACACATGGTATGTACATGCAGTAGAATATTGTTCACCTACAAAAGTACATGAAACACACATATGTACTACAATGTGGATAAACTTTGTAAAAATACTAAGTGAAAGAATCTAGGGGCCTGGAGAGATGGCTCATAAGATAAGAGCGCTGACTGCTCTTGCAGAGGACTCCAGTTTAATTGCCAGCACCCACAGGTGACTAACAGCCATCTGTCACTCCAGTTCCAGTGGATCTGTCTGCCCTCTTCTAACCTCTGGGGGCATTGCATGACACTGGTGCACTTACATGCAGGCAATACACTTATACACATAAAATCAAAATAATAAATAAAATATTTTTTAAAAATCTAGACAAAAGTGCATGTGACCACACAACATGAACTGCTCATAATAGGCAGATCCATTACTGGTTTTCAGGAAGGAGGGAAGTGGGAGAGGTGTGTGAACACTTAAGGACACCATTTCCTTTTGAGGTGACGGTACTAAATGCCATAGAATTGTATAATTGAAATAGTGAATTTAGTGTTGTAGTTATTTTGGCCCAGTTTATAAAAACATGGGGATGATCTGAAAGACTCCTCTCTTCTGAATTTTGACAAGAAGGATGTTAGGAGGGTGTGGGATGTTTGCTTAAGTATCAGCTGAAATGTGAAACCTTCAGTTAGAAGAAAGAGAAATGTTTAGGAAGAAAGTTCGAGCTCTTCAAGACATAGGCATAGCAAGAGCTTCCTTCCCATAGCAAGGGCTCCAGTAGCATAGGAAGAAGCCTGAAGAACTGACAAATGGGATTGCCTGAAGTTAAAGAGCTTCTGCACAGCAAAGAAAACTATCGGTATGGTGAGCAGACAGCCTACAAAGTGGGAGAAAAATCTTCATCAGCTGTACCTCAGATGGGGGTTAATACTTAGAATTAGAAAAGGTTGTAGGTCTGGTGAGATGGCTCTGTGGGTAAAGAACTGCTTCCAAGCCTGATGCATGAGTTCAATCCCTGGGATCCACATAGTGGAAGGAGAGAACTGACTCCTATAAGCAGTCTTCTGACCTCCACAGCCACACTGTGGCACACACGTCTTCACATAGAAAGATACACACAAAATAAATAAATAAATATCCATAAGTAATAAAAATTTTTAAAAAGAACTACAAAAAGTAAACATTAAAATAAAACCAAACTGCTAATCAACAAATGAGCTATTGAAATGAACAGGCAGTTCTCAAAAGAGGAAACACAGCTGTCCAATAAATATTTTTAATATTTCAACGTACTCAGCCATTAAGAAAATGCAAATTAAAAGCACTCTGAGATTTCATTTCAACCAGATTAGAATGGCTACTTCAAAAAACAAATGGGGCCTAGAGAGAGGGCTCAGTAGCTAAGAACATTGGCTGCTCTTGCAAAGCACCTGGTTTAGTTCCCAGAACCCACATGGCAGCTAACAACTGTCCATTACTCCAGTTCCAGGGGATCTAATGCTCTCTTCTGGCCTCTGTATGCCTTGCATGCATATTGTATACTTACATACATGTAGGCAAACACACACACACATATGGAAAACAAAAATAAAATAAAAAAAAACTGCTAGGAAGGATATGACTTGGGGAAACACTTATTCACTGCTGGTGGGAGTGCAAACTGGTAGAGCTATCATGGAGATCAGCATGGAGGCTTTTCAAAAGACTAAACATAGAAACACCATAAAACCCAGCTATGCCACTCCTGGGTGTATATATCCAGAGGACTCTACCTCCCAACATAGAGGTGCCTGCATACCCACATTGACTGTTGCTTTATTTACAATAGCTAGGAAACAGAATCAGCTTAGATTTTCATGTCAACAGATAAACAGATAATGACAATGTGTTACATATCGCAATAGAGTTTTATTCGGTCACAGAGAAAAAGGAAATTAGGAAATTCATTGGATCTGGAAATTTAACAATTTATTCTACTAAATTTAACAATTTCTACTAAGTGAAGTAGCCCCATTCAGAAACATACAAACAACATGTTCTCTCTCATATGCAGATTCTAGCCTTTTATATTTACATATATATGTACAAGCGGGCTGAGTGTGGGTACAGACCATGAAACTAGGAAGAGGACCATGGAGGAGAATAGGAGGCTCTGAGGAAGAAAAATATATATGACATGAAACCAGAAAGATGACTATTGGAGCAGAAGGGCCCAGGACTGCAGGGGGATGGGGAGGAAAGGGGGTTGAAAGATCTACAAGAACAAACTGTGTATGGAAATGCCATAATGAAGCCTATTTATGCACCGATTTGAAAATGAAGGAGGAAGAAGAGAATTAGAAAGCTGGGTGTGATGGTCCATGCCTGTGATCCCAGGATTTGAGAGGCTAAGGTTGGAAGATCTTGAGGTGGAGGCCAGCCAAGGGTACATAGTAAGACCTTGTCTCAACAACCAAATGAAGTCATGACACAAAGAAACAAAGACAAAGAAGAAGAAAATTAGAAGATTTCAAGACTAACCCCCTTACTGTCTTTTTGGTTTATTTTATTTTAAAAAGTTTACATTTCTTCACCTTGTGTGTGTGTATCTACGTGGGGGCATGCATGCCACACGGCGTTCATCGGGAGGCCAGAGGCCAGCTTTGAGAGTCAGTTCTCTCCTCCCCTATGTGGGTTCCATGGACTGAACTCAGGTCATCAGGCTTGGCAGCAAGTGCCTTTATCCACTGAGCCATCTGACCAGCCTCTAATATTTTTTAATTACAGTAAAATATAATGACATATATTATTTCAAAACTAAGACAAATCTGAGTTCAGTAAAGTATTTCTATCCTAATCTAGTCTATTTGTTAAACTATGTAGCCAAACCTCTGCCTGAATTTATGTAGAAAAGTTTACTTTAACTTCCTGATATAAATGAGAGTGATTTCTGGGTGAGCGAATTTGGCTGATGAAAAATAGCTTTTCACCATTTCTTCTTGGAGTGTTTGGAAGTTTTATAATGAACACTTATTTTTATGAACACTATTGTGTGACTTTTCTTCTATTAATCAACTGGCCTAACTAACAAACAGAGAAGGCAGAGGCCAATAATCCCATGATGTAATGACACTCATTCCGGGAGAAATACAGCTAATTGTTTTCTTCTTTGTGCTTGCTTGGGTTGCTGTTTTCAATTCCCGAAGTAATATTTCAAAAACTTATGAAACTTAGAAATAGAAACATTCAAAAGTTTGCCCGGTTGTCACAGAACTCTTAGGGGTGGAGCTGGCCGGGGCTGCAATTCAGATTTGCTTGACTCTAGAGCTGGATTCTCAGCCTTGAGTTAATCTTGCCATAAGTAGGATGGCTTTGTTTTCAAAAATTCAATCTCAATGCAATTTCCCCTGGATTCCAACTACAGACTGAGTCCTGCATCTGTCCTTCCAAATACCAAGCCTGAGAGAAGGGTATTCACTGTGCTTCCTCTCACGAATACGTTCCAGTTCCAGGAAATTATCCACCCACAACCAAAATGCCCAGGGATGGGGCATCTGTTGTGCATGGGGGACAGACTGGAAGCATTGCTCAGTGCCTCTGAGTCGGAAGCAGTTGTGAATTAGGATGCCCAGAAGCCTATACAGAGGGCCTTAGCTGGTGTTTGCTTTTCACTTACTGTTTAGTGCATTCTTGGGAACTATAAATGTTGATTCCCAATTGTAATATCTCTTTAAGAAAATTTTTTTTTTCTTGTAGAAAACAGAAACCAACTTTAGGTAAAGGGGAGATTTTACTATAGAAATATTGGATGGTTTTACAGAAAGAGGTACATGTGGAACTTTAGGTGCAAAATGGCACCTGAGTTGGGACTTTGGGTTTTAAAGTGGTCTAAAGTCAGATAGATGGTCTAGGTTTGACTTTTTGCTTTGCCATTTACTAACTCTCTAATCTCAGATAATTAACCTAACCCTGGAAGCTCATCACAAATGGTTCTGAGCACTAAGCAGTTAGTGCCCCTGCTAGTTAGCAAGCATTCAAAAAGTTCTCCGAATAGTGATTTCTCAACTTTCCAGTCTAGGTGGTTTATTAATGATGATCAAGTCCAACACTTTGTAGCTCCTGGTCCAGTTTCCTCAAGGGGCGAATTCACTTGATACTGTCTAGGTTCTAGATCCAAATTTCTAGAGAAGATACTGAGCGACTTAGTGGAAGAGGCAGCCATCCCCCAGCTAACAAGTGGAAACCAGTGCACATGTGCCTAAATTATCATGGTCACCAGGAATGCCGTGTGGTGGCCATGTGGACGAAGGCCAGGTGGACATGAGTGCACACTGACTAGATAAACTGAGACGTGTGCCTCTAAATGTGCTACATTCTTGATGACCTTTTGAAGGAAAAGTGGAGAAAATTTTCTGTGTCATCGTCCGTGTACAAAGAGTATATCTATAGATTCCTATCTTTCTTCTTCAAATCCACCAACCATCTAAACAACCAGGAAGGTGGGTGGTTGTTTGGATGAAACGTTTTATGATGGAGACTTTGAACACTGCCATGGAGATGAAGGAAATCATTCCGTCTCCAACTTCCTGTTCCATGGTGAAATGAACTGTTTTAGCAAAATCTGCCATTCTGCCTACAATGATAGATTTCTCTGTGTTAGTGCTAAAATCTTTTCTTCTAGTAGATTTAACTTTACACAAAGACACCTTACCCTGTCTGAATCGTGAATCCCTAAGCTATGTGGATAGTTTCATTCACGTCTAGATTTGTGGTGTTGGTGTTTTGAGGCCTGGAACTCCATCTCTGCTTCTTGAATGGTGGGATTAAGAGCATGGTGGGATTAAGAGCATGTGCCACTACAACCAACTCAATATCTGGATTTTTAAAGGGTGAATGCTTTCTTTTTTTAAAATGAAAAATTTTAATTTTATGTATATGAGTGTTTTGTCTGCATGTATGTAAGTGTACTCATGTTGTGCAATGGCCATGGAGGCCAGAAGAGGGTGTCAGATTCCCTTGAACTGGAGTTACAGATGGTTGTTCATGGTCATGCAGGTGCTGGAAACTGAACCTGGGTCTTCTGCAAGGCAGTCAGTGCTCTTAACTTTTGAGCCATCTCTTCAATCTCATGTGTACACTTTCTAATCTGGCATCAGATTCAGTTGTTTGCAAATTATCAGAAAGTCCAATTCACACTAACCTAAACAAGAGAGGAATTTATCTGCTTTTTTTGTTGTTTTTTAAATTGAACTGAGATATTCAATGGTAGGAGGCTTCAGGTATAGATTAAATATAATCTACATAATCTAAGACTAAGGTATAGTTTTAGCCAGCTCTCTAGGAGCCAGTTTTGTTCTTCCTCATACTGTCTCTCTTTACTGTTTCATTTAAAGATTTTCATCTTTGCTGGCTGTGGTAGCTCACACCTCTAACTCTAGCCCTTGAGAGGATGAAGCAGGAAGATTGCTGTGTTTGAGCTAGTCTGGTTTGTATAGTAAATTCCTGGTAATCATGGACTACAGAATGTAGTCAAAATGTAGTCAAAAAAGACACACACACACACACACACACAGACACACACACACACACAGACACACACACACACGGACTGGTTCCTTTTATAATCACAAAAACTTGGCAGCATAATTACAAACAGGAAGTGTTCTTTTGTTAGATTTCACAGAAAAGAGAATATTTCCTTCTTGGGATTCTTCCCCAAAGCTACTGACTTTAGCTAGGAGAAAGATAACCTGGTTAACATTAGTCAGTTAGAGATGACTCAAGGATTCTTTGGAGAATTCAATCCCAGCCAAAAATTATGATTGAGAGGTTTGAGGTCCTTGTCAAAGGGGAGATGGTTAGAGGGGAAACCAACTAATGTTCCTGGAAATGTTTATTTTCTTTTTCTTATTATTTTTATTTTAGGTGTATGAGTGTATTGCCTGCATTTATGTAAGCACACCCATTCAATGCCTGTGGAAGTCAGAAGAGGGCATCGGATTCCCTGGAACTGGAGTTACAAACTGTTGTTAGCTGCCATGATGGTGCTGGGAACCAAACCTGGGTCCTCTGCAAGAGCAGCCAGTGCCCTTAACCATTGAGCCATCTCTCTAGCCCTTTTTTCCTTTTTAAATTATATTATTATTTTGTGGTGCTGGGATGGAGGTCAGAGCTCTGCACCTGCTAAGCAAGCTGCCGCACCACTGAGCCACAGCCTAGGTGTCCTCCGGCTTTCATTTTTCTAAATCTGAGATAGGGTCTTGTGAAGTTTTTCTCACTGGCCTAAAATTCACTCTGTATCCCAGGAAAGATTTGAGCTTGGGGCCCTCCTGAGTAAGCGAATTGCAGGCCTGGCTTGCTTCTTTTATTTTAAGCCATACTTCCTTTTCTGTTCTTGGCTAAGCTTCTTTGGCGCAGGATCTGCTTGCCCATTTTTGATGAGTGTGGTTAGCTATCTGATGAGTTAGAGGACAACCCCTCTCCTGCTTGTAGACCACCTTAAAAATAAGAGGGTGATCTAGGTCACTTTTTCCCTGATGAGAGCCATCCTTCAAAAAAGTGAATTTAGCTTTGATTTATCAACA
This sequence comes from Nannospalax galili, assembly GCF_000622305.1. Lineage (NCBI taxonomy): Eukaryota > Metazoa > Chordata > Mammalia > Rodentia > Spalacidae > Nannospalax > Nannospalax galili. The sequence goes on from NW_008332583.1 coordinate 2,734,616, forward strand.
AAGTGTCTTTATGTTTAATGAAATAATATGCAGACCTATTATCATAATTTGAAGGGATCATGCTGAGACACCTTGACTTCAGCTTTAAAATAGTTCCAGCGTGACTTCCAAGCTCTGTTTCTATAATAAAGTTCCCAATTCTTTTGGCATTGGGGAACAGTAGTCTTAATGTCTGTCAATAGGTAAATATATGGTGATCTAAATTACTTGATAGTATATATAGGAGAATGTTTGCAAAATATAAAAAGAATGTAGAACAGGCAAGTAGTGAAACTGTTTAAATAACGTGCTTTGTGGATTTCATTGTGTCCCTTTGAACAAATAAGGCAAACGTGAACATCTGGAAGACTGAGGTTGACTGCCAGAGGAAAACATCGTTGTGCCAAGATAACTGCTCCCTTTGCACTACTTTTCACTGGTGACCTTAATGCTTACTAGATCTCACTTCTCTCTTACCCATTTTCCTTGTAAAGGAGTTTGGGGTCTTCCCAATGTCAAATGTTTGAATAAGTCCAGAGGAAATCTATCATTCCTGCTGAGCTCAGACATGATTATAATTAAACAATCGACGGTCATTAATTTATTGAATCAACAAGGAGCCTCAGTTCACCCTGTTCCATCAGCCTCGAGGCTTTGCTGCACTTTCCTCATAGGAAAGACAAAAAGGAAAATAAAAGTTAGACAAATAATTGAAACAAGCCATTCTTTTCACTGTGCTGCCTGTAAGCGTTCTGCTATGGAAGCTAGCCAGCCTTGATTGCTGCAGTTAAAATGTGCCAAGAGTGGTGGCTCATATCTGTAATTTCTGCACTTTGGGAGGCTGAGGTAGGAGGGTTGGCTTAAGTTTGAGGCCAATATGCGATATAAAATGAGTTCCAGGCTAGGCAGGGCTACAGGGTGAGACATTGCTCAAAACATACAAACAAACAATGTCCCCAGCACACTGGCCCCAAACTGCCTACAGTTTTTCTTTTATATTTATTTTTATTTTATGTGTATGAGTGTTTTGCCTGCATGTATGTATGTGTACCACATGCATGCAATGTCTGTGGATGTTATAAGAAGGCGTTGGATCCCCTGGAACTAGAGTTACAGATGGTCGTTAGTCTCCAAAGTGCTGAGATTATATGCATATACCATCATACCCAGCTCATTCATTCATTCTAAATTGTGAATGACTTGTATGGGTCAGGGTCTAAGTTAAGTGCTAGATATGGTTCTAAGAGCAATTCAATTTAGTCAACCAGACACAAAGGGGAGGGTGAGCCTGCTCTGCCTACCAGGTTACTGTGCAGATGTAAAACTGCTTATCCCTGAAACAGGAGACCTGGTAGCAAATAGAGACAAGTAGAGAGTGGAGGCCCCATGGAGCAGAGCAACCATCATTCCACCTCCACTGGCAGAGAGGGGAAAGGTAGGACAAGTGTGGGCGTCCCTGCCACTTCTATCTGCTTTCTCTCATGTTCAGTGCATGGATGATGGGTGAATACATGTTTGCTGAGTAGATGGAAGTTCTGGCTCCAACTATGCCCCAAACTTAGTAAAAAAAGTAACATGGAAATAATCAGTAACACACAAATCATGATAGAAAGACACATGTTGAAGGCTACTGGTTATTTCATTCAGCTACTTCCTACCTATGCTGTATGTAAACGTAGCTACAGTGCTGGGGATCAGGGCAACAAAAATAATGAGATGATCCCAAGGCCCAAGAAACTCAAGGCCTTTGAGTGGAGACTAAGCGCTTGTTGTGAAATGCTGTCCTCCAAACCGAGAAGCCATGTCCTTCGTAATCAGAGAAGGCTTGCCTACTCACAAGAGACCCTCAGGACTGGGCCTTTTGATGTTCCCTCATAAACGGGGGAGGAGTCATTAAACCCTCACATGAGGTCTCAGCTCCTTCCCTCTGGCACCTACCCACTGGCTGTATGTAATGCCACCTCAGCTGCACATGGTCTTGTGGCTATTGGGGTGCAATAGTATATAGCATGTGAGTGATTAACTGGAAAGGGGATCCCTTTGCAGCTATGGGGAAATTATCCATGCTGAGGTGAGACTTTACAGTAATATGGCTATTTGGGGTCACCTATGCTCTTGGAAGTAACCCTGCAATCATGCTGTATAATTAAGTCTAATAACCTCATTGGTTTACCAAACTAGCCCTGGGCAGAATCATTGTTTTGGTCTGTTAGTGCCCTATCTGGGATGAGTAGAGTTGTTCACACATCCTCAGGAAATGTTTACACGACTGCCCTATACAGAAAGTGAATTCTAGCAGGTGTTTGGAGAAGAACATGATATGGGCATGAATGTGAGCTTTTTTTTTTTTTTTTTTTAAAATTTCCCAACCAATACATGAGCAAGCTGGGTATATACATCATCGGCAGAACACTTGCCTGGCATCTATGAAGCTGAGTTGGAGCTCCAGTGCCCTAGCAACCAGTCGGAAAAACAAAGTGTTCTTGCATTTGAGTCCTTGCCAATTGTCTTTTAAATTTTTATTTACTTTATCTTATGCGGGTGTGTTGCCTTAATGCACGGAAGTGCCCTGCGCCTGCAATGCCTGCTGAGGCCAGAGAGGGTGTCAGGCCCCCTGGAACTGGAATTATAGATGGTTGTTAGCCCCCATGAGGGTGATGGGAACCAAACCTGGGTCCTCTGCAATAGCAGCTGGTGCTCTCAACTGCCCAGGCATCTCTTGAGCTATGCCCCACCTCATCATCTTCTTTTAAGACTCAGTGTTTTAAATTTGAATCATGGATTGCTGAACCAGAACAAATTTCCAGAAAGCTACAGAATGATTATACGAGTTCCCCGATTTTTTTTTTTTTTCCCAATAGAAAGACAAAGAAATTTAAGACAGATTTAGAAACTATTGCTGGATATATAGCCTCCCGGGTTCACGTGTCAGATTATTTGTAAACAAACCTTTGAAAGACCATTTGAGAAAGCAATTCAGAACTTGAGTGTCAGCAGGGCAGACACTAGATAAACAACACTGCCAAATGGAACAAGGGAAAGGTTGGATTAAACACAAAAATATCTAAGTGGTTTCCTGGACTGGGGTGGAAAGAGGGATTCTCCAGAGGCCAAGGGCAGAAAAGCAGAGGGAGCACTCCTCTATGGTCCAGACCTTGAACTTCGACACACACAAGCTGCCCAGAGTCCAGGGTTGGGGGTGCAGAGAGGAGCTAATTCAATTTCCTCATTGGGTTGGAACCCTGTGTGAAAGAGGCCAGGAGGAGCAAGCCTAATGCAGTGGCAGCAACCAGGCGCACAGAGCTCCGGGTAAACAGGGAAGCCGGCTCTGAGAATCTGTTGCGATCCCGCCTTCCTCATCCTTGGTCTGATATGCAGTTGTGTCCATCTTTTTGACATTATGGCACAAATTTGTCCTCTACAAAGTTCAAATATGAGAACCTGGCAATCGAGTTTTAAGAAAGAATCTCATAATGTTTTAAGTCAATTTAAAGTTTTATGTTGGGTTGCTTTCATAGCTAGCCTGGGAACACGTGACTTAGGAGCTACAGGTTTTACAAGCCTCTGAGTTCTACCTCTAAGGCCCCAGAATAAAATTTTAAATAAAGTAGAGCAGGGCCCTAGAAAAGCAGCTCAGAGGTTAAGAGCACTTACTATTCTTACAGACGACCTGGGTTTGGTTCCCAGCACCTACATCAGGTGGCTAGCAACTGATGATAACTTCAGTTCCAGGGGATCCAACACCCTCTTCTGCTTTGTGGGCATTGCATGCACATGGTATACTTACATACATGCAGGCAAAACACTCATACAAATACATAGTACAAATGAGAGACTGCAGAGACGGCTCAACAGTTAAGAGCACTGACTGCTCTTGCAGAGGACCTGGGTTCAATCCCCCCACCCATATGGCAGCTAACAACCATCTGTAATTCCAGTTCTAGGGGATCCGACGCCCTCTTCTGACTTCTCCAGGCATTTCACAATGTGGGTGCACTTATATGCATGCAGGCAATATATTCCTACACATAAAAATAATAAAATATTTTAAAAATATACAAATAATTTAATAAAAAGATTAAATAAGCTGGACATGGTGGAGGACACCTTTTATTCTAGCACTCAGGAGGCAGAGGCAGGTAGACCTCTTTAAGATCAAGGCTAGTCTAGTCTACATAATGAGTTCCAGGCTAGCTGGGGCTACAGGGAGAACTTGTCTCAAAAAGACCCTCCCCGCCAAAAACAAAGATTAAATAGAGTAGCAGAATAGATTAACATTGTTCAGGCATTGAACTTCTACCTAAAAAAAATAAACCTGGGACATAGAGATGGCTCAGCAGTTAAGAGCACTGGCTGCTCTTGCAGAGGACCCAGGTTCGGTTCCGAGCACCCACATGGACCTAACAACCATCTGTAATTCTAGTTCCAGGGGAATCGATGTCCTCTTCTGACCTTTGTGGACATTGCACAACACAGGTACTCTCATACATATAAAATAAAAATAGCAACTAAAATATTAAAAAAAAATAGGTTGGGTATGGTGGCACATGCCTGTAATTCCAACACCTGGGAGGCAGAGGCAGGCAGATCTTTATGAGTTCAAGGCCAGCCTGGTCTACTAGCTGAGTTCTAGGCCAGTTGGTGCTACGGGGAGACCCTGTCTCAAAAAGACCAATAAATAAATAAATAAATAATGACCACACAAATGACCTTAGCAGGAAACTATATTTGTGCCATAGAGACACTTTTATTTTGGGGGTAATCAACAGCTACCTAATTGGACCATTTATTTACAACACAGGTACACTTATCACATCTGAAAAAACAGAAAAGTAGGAAAGCAAAAAGAAAAAGCATATGAGGCGAGCATGGTGGTTGTGCATGCCTTTAGTCCCAGCACTCGGGAGGCAGAGGCAAGCAGAGGGAGTTCCAGGCCGGCTGGGGCTACTCTGAAGAAGAGATGGCTCAGCAGTTAAAAACACTGGTTGTTCTTGCAAAAGACCCAGGTTCGAATCCCAGCACCCACATAGCAGCTAACAATTGCCCGTAACTCCAGTTCCAGGGGATCTGACAACCTCTTCTGTTCTCTGCGGGCATTGCACGACACGGCTGCACTTACCTACATGCAGGCAATACACGCATACACATAAAATAAAAAGAATAAATAAAATATTAAAAAAAGAAACTGTAAGCAGGGGCTGGAGAGGTGGCTCAGAGGTTAAGAGCACTGGCTGCTCTTGCAGAGGACCCAGGTTCAGTTCCCAGCACCCACATGGGAGGCTGAGGCAGGGGATCATGGATTTCCAGGTCAACTTGGGCTATATAATTAGATCCTGTTTCAAAAAAATAAAAAAGAGTTAAGAGTAGGGAGGGACACACACACACAGAGATGGGGGGTGGGGGGGGGAGAAAAGGAAGATAGAGAATAAGAGCTAATTGATTAAAAAGTACTAGAAATTCCATTGAAAACTGTTAGTCCAGATACAATTGCAGAAAATCATAGTGAAAATCAACATGTATTTTAGTTCATGTTGTCATTAGGGTTGGTAATAATAATATTGACCAATATTTTCAAATGTTTATGGCCCATGTGCTAAGTGCTATGCCGAGTACTTGGCATATGTCTTGAATTGGGTTCTTAAGAAATGCTTTCATTAGCATATATTATGAAATCATGACATCTGCAGACAAAGACTTAATCTGAGAAGCTTCTCTCTCTAATGGATAGAGGTGATTGCACGGAACCATGGCTACACAAGATGCCAGCTACAGAACAGCTGAGGATGCAGCCCTAAACAAGGCATTTACACCAGCATCTCTAAGGCTCAGCGTTCATAGCCAAAAGTGGGGTGGGGAGGGAGGACCAGAAGCTATGGAGAGGGGCTGGGCTGCAGAATGCTGTCTTCTAAGTATAACATGGCCATGGCAATCATGAATTTACAGTAGCTGTGGTTACTACCACTGGACCTACACAAGATTGGCCCAGTCAGCAGTCAGCTACAGTTGGGAGCAGATGGGCCTGCTATTTACTGCTGAACTACTGGCAGGAAATTAACAGATTCTGGGAGAGGGGGAGCCATAGTATCCAGTCATGTACCCTATTGGTGAGCCCATCAGACTTCAATGGATAGTTCTAAGCCCAGGTCATGCGGATGGCCTGGGTTAAACTCAGTGGGCAGTGGGAAGTAGGGGTTGGGGGTGCTGTCAGGGGTAAGAAAGAGAGAAGGGGGGGCAGTAATCAAGAAGATCTGACTGACCAGGGCTATGGTGCTGATTGTTATGATGTATTACATACATGTATGAGATTGGCAAAGAACACAATTCATTAATTAAAAAAAACTAAAAAAATAGATGTTTGCATAGCCTTACTAGTATCCAAAGCAAATCTGTGCAAATTAAATAATTTCTCATGTCTCTCAAAAATATTTTTATTAGCATATATTGTACACAATACTGGGCTTCATGGTAACAGTTTTGTATAAGCATTTATTGGATCATATTGACCCCTCTCTGTCCCCTTCCCTCCCCTGTTGTCCCTTTTCTCTTCTCCACTAGTCTGTCATCTACTTTCATGTCCTTTTCGGTTATTTTGGTCTTTTTTAGGAGAGGGTCTTCCTGTAGCCCCAGCTGGCCTGGAACACCCTATGTAGACCAGGCTGGTGTTGAACTCACAGAGATCTACCTGCCTCTGCCTCCTGAGTGCTGGGATTAAAGGATATGCCACCACGCCTGGCTTATGTCCTTTTTCCCTTTTTAACCTGATGAGTTTCATTAGGGCTGTTTATTGGAGTGTTGTTTGCCAGAACCCGGCACCTTCCTAGCGGCTAAGAAAGTGTCTCTCCCTCTTGGGCAGACCTGGGCAAAGGAAGAAGTTGAACTAGGATGCAGGTCAGAAAAATTCTCAGCCAACTTGGTGGGAGTTCTGATTTGAGCTGAGACTACGAAGAGATCCAGTGCTGGGCTGCAACAGCCCCACCTCAGTGACTAGGTCTAGGCTGTTCCAGGGAGGGGCTGACCTTACTTCAGGAGGGGCTCTGCACTTCCAAGGCTGATTCAGAGGCAACACACAGCAGCTGGACTTCCCTGAAGGGGCAGCTAGTGACCCAGCTCCACATTTACCAATATTATACAGTATTGAATGGAATCAGCATTGTAGCTCTGGATCAGTAGGATTGTTCCAGTTTTCAAATGGAGAAACTGTGGTCAAGAAGACCTAAGAAATTTGTCAAAACCATGAAACCAGGTCAATACCTAGATCATCTGAGTCCCCATTAGCCCACAAAACTGAGCATCAGATTCTAATGGGAAGGTAGTGTTTCCATCTTTACCTAAATATTCTAGTTTGGTTTCGGGTGCTGTTATAAAACACTGACCAAAAGAAACTTCAGGGAGGAAAGGGTTTTTTTTTTTTTTTTTGGCAACTTACAACATTGAGGGAAGTCAGAACAGGAACTCAAGGCAGGAGCCTGGAGACAGGAAGGTACCAGAGGCCACGGGGGGAACTCGGCGTACTGGCTTGCTTCTGCTGGCTTGCTCAGTTTCGTTTCTTATACAGCCCAGGGATGGTACCACCCACATGGGTTAGGCCTTCCTCCATCAATCAGCAAGCAAGAAAATGCCTCACAGACATGTCAATCTGATGGAGGAAATTCTTCAATTGAGGCTCCCTCTTCCCAGGTGTGACAGGTTGACAACCAAGATTAGCCATCATAGAAAATCACATTCGAAGACACACCTCTTACCAACGATCCCTTCTCCTACACCAGCCCTGTCACAGCTTTTGCCCATGGAGGTACAACATAGAAAATTAGAGTAAGGGGGTTGAAAGCAAGAAAAGGATGTTATAAATATGCAAAGATGAACTTAAAAGAGGGAATGTATGTTCCAGATTACACAATTTCTAGTTTCTGCTGTTCTTCATTCTTCTAGAATGATGAATTTTGTGTCCTGTGCCATTTCCTCTGAGGGCTGTTGACCACACTCTGAAGAAGAACAGAAGAATCAAAGCCCTGCCCCTTGTGATTTTATTTTGTCACCTGGATGATGATATCAAATAATTTTAGGAAGGACAAAGTTAGATTCAAATCTGCTTTTCCCCTACCATGACCTGGGTGTTGGCTTTCTCTGTATCTTGAAGCTTCCCCTGGCTCTTGCAGAACAGCTTGGCCGTTCCTGCCACTTGGCTTTTGTTTCAGGTCGTTACTTGATGGATGCTTGTCAGGACTTGTGTCTGAGCTCCAGTGTTGAGGTTTAAGAGAAGCCTTCCCCGAGTGTCATCTGTCACCTTGGTTTAGTTCTTCTTTCCTTTAAAGTTAGTGTCTTTGTTTAGCAGCTACGTAGGGACTGTGAGGCTCTTTTCCATTTAGTGTATATCTCAAACATCTGGAAAACACTTGCATAGGAAGGCAGTTGATTCTTTTCTTTTTTGTGAGACAGGATCTCACTGTAGCCCAGGGTGGCCTGGAACTTACTGTGTAGTTCATGTTGACTTGTGCCAGTCTCCCCAGTTCTGGGAATTAGGTGTGAACCATTCCAGTAGGCCTGGAAATCTACTTTTCAAAAAAAAAAACAAACACAAAAACAAAAAACAACCCAAGTCCCTCTCACAAAGTGGAAGAATGCACCCCATTCTTTCTGATCCATATAACTACCTTTCTGAAATGCTCTAACAAGCTTCTTGCCCTGTAGTGTTTATGGCCTAAATAGAGCAATAGAGAACATGTGTTTATGATACAGAATCTGCTTTCTTCTAGGTGAAAGAGGTGTTCCTAGGAAAAAAAAATCTAATCAATAGTTATTGAAAGAGTGAAGTTTGGGGCTGGAGAGATAGCTCTGTGGTTAAGAGCACTGACTGCTCTTGCAGAAGACCTGGGTTTGGTTCCACACAGCACTACATGGCAGCTAACAACCAGTTCCAGGGGATCTGATGCCCTCTTCTGGACTCCATGGGCATTGCACCATATGGGTGCACTTACATGCATGGAGGCAAACCATTCATACACATAATAAACAAACAAACAAATAAATAAGAAAGAGCAAAGTCTGCAGCCTGATGCAGCCTGGAGAATAAATGTGACGTATCTGTAACAAGTGGCTCCTTTTGTTATTACTGAGAAGAGAAGGATCTGGTTTGTGGAGGGGCTCTGCTCTACAGCTGCTCCCTTCCTCTGAAAATGCTCAAGATGTTCTTCTTTTCAGTTTCCTCACCCATGAAATTATGTGCCAGGCTGAGGGCTGATATGCCAAGACACTGGGATTTTGATCTCATCCCACCATTATTGGCAGCTGTGAACTTGGGAAAGCACATCTGCCCTCACCTCAGTTACCTCATCCCCAAACAGAGGAAAATGAGAGTCCCCACCTTCAAAGTCTGTTAGTAGGAATCTGGCACAAAATTTAAACGGAGGTTACAAACTTCAGCAATCAAATAAAATTTAAAAATCAAAACTGATACAAGAAATTCACCATGAGAAAATGAACAAAATTTTCAATAAAGACAAAAATCAGTGATGATGTTCTGCCAGCTATACTGGAGCCTGGGGCAAAGAGAAAACAGGTTGAAATAAGATTATGCTTGTAAGGTGCTTGGCACAGAGCCTTCCACATAGTAAATATACAATAGACATAAATAGTATTATGAAATAATCTCCCAGGTTTCTTCTAGCTATAAAATTGCTTAGCTACCAATTGTTCCTACAATGTAGAGTATTTTAAAAACATGGAAACTACTTATTTAATTTTAGACAATAATCCTGTAGGATTGGCCGATTGCCCACTATGCCTCAGTAAAAATACAGAATTAGTATTCTAACCACTCCAACAGCTATCAAAATACCCGAAAGCAAATCCTGAATCCATCACTCCAGCCTTGGAAGACAAAAGAGAAATGAGGAGGAACCCAATATTTCGGAAGCCCTTGTCAAGAAATTCCAGTGGACTCATATGAACATTTGAAAATTGCCCTGTTCTGACTTTTTTCTAGTTCCCTGTCTAGAACTTGTAATGCTAATTACTCTTGCCTTTACTTCTTCACATCTCCTATTCATGAGTCAAGGACTTTCTTTTTCCCCTAGAGATAAGAGTATGCAATTTGGGTGTCTTTTAGACAGACCCACTGAAGAGGTACTCCAATTGCCTCACACTATGTCCCTGTTCAGCATGGAAGAAGCTAGAGCGGTCTGCATCCTGATTCCGTATTGGCAATTTGGGTAACCCCTTCAGAGGATGGTGTGATAAGATAAGAATAAGAGGTAGGAATTGGCTAGGCAGTTAGGGTAAAAAGACCCCAAAGAAAAGTAACCAGTTTTTTCACTGAAACTTGCAATGTCCTTGGGCCTCTTAGCAACCTATTCCATTCCAAAGGCCAGAAATGTCGGAAATATTTGGGAGCTTTTATCTAATCCTTAAAAGATTTTAGGGTTACCTCTTCAGAGAGGAGAATGTTAGAGTAGCCAAAAGCCCCATTTAAAAAAAAAAAATCGAAGAAGAAGAAAGAGTACATGATGATATCAGGAAAAAGTGATGAGGAGATATGGGAGGAGTTGGAGGGGACGGAGCGGGCATGGATTTGATCAAAACACCTTATATGCATGTATGAAATTCTCAATAAATTACTTATTTAAAAAAATATAGAATTAAGGCTATGAAAAAATTTAAAAAGTTACATTCTAAGTTTCTTTTATGTGCACCCAATCAATGCACTAAAATATTAATATAATGTGAGGACAAAGTCTGAATATGGCCAGAAACAGTTCCAACATAAATGTCCACCGCTTACTCAGAATAGCCTGTTACTATCTACGTTTTTTTTTTTTTTTTTTTTTTTTTTTTTTTTTTTGTCTTTTTTGAGCCAGAGTCTTCCTGCAGCCCCAGCTGTCCTGGAACTCACTATGCAGACCAGGCTGGCCTTGAACTCACAGAGATCTACCTGCCTCTGCCTCCAGAGTGCTGGCATTAAAGGCGTGCGCTACCAAGCCCGGCTAACTATTCACCTTCTTAAGAAACACACATCGAAGGTCTGTTATGTTCCATGGTACCAACTAGATACTGGACATACAGAAAGAAAAGAGGCGTACATACTGCCCTTGGAGCCTCTAATAGGAGTTAAAATATGCTGGAAAACACAGTCTATAAGGTATGTGAGCGCTATTTCCCAGGAAAAATGCAACTTACAGTGTAAGGGCTCATAATGGGAAATTATTTCCATAAGAATTATTGTGACAACATCTAGATACATACTTAGAGCCCCACCATTCAACACTTTTCATCCATTAACACTGACCCAAAACACATTTTAAAAACACTTAAAAAGCATTATGTAAATACCGAGGAAATCAGAAAGGCCCTGAGCACTCATTTGTACCTTCAGATGTTGACCCTTGGCTTATGAGGAGTTACAGGGACCCAGTAAGCTGTTTCTCGAAATGCCACGGAAAGTATATTCTTTAGTGAGAGGAGAGACAAGGGGGACAAGGAGGAGGCGGGAGTGTGACAATCCTCCAGAGCCACCTCTTTGAACCCCACATCTGTACCAGCTCCATGTCTGCATGGAGTTACTGAGCTGGAGATTGAAAGCACAAACATCGAGTTAATAAAGACCAGGAGGTACTCTGCCCTCTTTCCCCCGTTCTGTTATTTGTTTTGTTTTTGTTTTTTTTTCAGACAGTGTCTCACTCTAACCCCAGCTGTCTTGGAACTCATTATGTAGACCAGACTGGCCTTGAACGCACAGAGATCCACCTGCCTCTGCCTCCCAAGTGCTGGGATTAAAGGCGTGCACCACCACACCTGGCTTTTAGAGATATTTTTAAATTGTCACTAAACTCCATTGTTCTCTTTATCCTCCATTTGTAGAATAGTGCCTACGACTTGATTGCGATCTAATTTAGATGATTGTAGTTACCTAGTGCTGGCTATGAGGTTTAGACTACCTTTTTTTACTCTCTGCTGTCTACCTCAAGAATGTGGCTGTGGGGCTGAAAAGATGACTCAGTGATTAAGAGCACTGGTTGCTCTTGTAGAGCATCCGAATTCAGTTCTCAGTACTCACATGGTAGCTCACAACCACCTAAAACTGAAGTTCCAGGGGATTCAGTGTCCTCTTCTGACCTCCATGGGTACCAGGCACACACAGGGTGCACATATATACATACAGGGAAACACTCATACATTCACATCTACATAAAAATAAATAAAACTTACAAAGAATGTGATTTCAAAAAGAATGGTCAGAGCACGCACAGCCCAGAGAACTGAGACATGGTTGAACCGGGGCTAGGTGGACTGTTTTTCATGTGATTGTGTGATCAGATTTGGTAGTAGATTTGCTTTTATTGCAACAAAGTTGGGGGTGTGTAGTTTACATTGACCTGCTTCCAAGTATGAATCAATTACCAAACAACTATGAAGTACCCTCTTTGAACTTGTTATCTACTAAATATTCCCTGATATTTGCATTAGCTGGCTCACACTGTCCTGCTACAACGGTACCAGCCCAGCAAAGAGTTTGTTCAAACACTAAAGCTTATCATGAATCCTTTGGTCCTGGATTTTATCAGTAGAAAAATCATTTAACGTATAGAAAAAAATACACACATGAGTACCCTTGGAGTTTGAGAATTTGAGCATTCATGTTATATGGCTTCTAGGCTTTTCTAAATCCTTCTTGGGAAGGTCTTTCCCTATGCAAACCACATGCTTTCCTTAACTTCTATGTAAGAGCTGCTACCAATCGGCAGTCACAAAATAAGCTCCATGTGAAGGAATGGTGTGATCACACAAGGGACAGAGGAAGGGAGCGTTCACAAAGCACATCCTTTCCCCTGAAGCTCAACAATTCGTGTGCCGTGATAAATCACAGATACAAGTAGCACAGGGATTTAGTTTAGAGTAGGGTGCTGGTCCCTTAAGCTGAGGTTGATGAGGGACAGGGTGAGGTAGGTGACACTTAAGGAGAGTGACCGAGGCATGAATGCTGTATTAGTTGTTTGGTTTTTTGCTGCTGTGACAAATGCCTAAAAGAAACAATTTCAAAGGCAGAAAGACTTATTTCGATTCAAGTTTTCAGAGGTTTGCAGTTCACAGTCTGCTGACTCCATTGCTTTGGGCTCAAGATAAGATCGAGTACTGGGGCTGGAGAGCTGGCGCAGCAGTTACGAGCACTGGCTGCTCTTGTGGAAGATCCAGGTTCGAATCCCAGCACCCGCATGGCCAGCTATCAACTGTCTGTAACTCCAGTTCCAGGGTATCTGACACACTTTTCTGACCTCTGAGGGTATTGCATGACAGGTGCACTTACATACATGCAGGCAATGCATTCATACACACAAAAAAGGAAAAAGACAGAGCACCATGGTGGAGATGGCATGGACATCTCACTTCACGGCAGGTGGGAAGCAGAGACCTGGAAGAAGAGATGTGGGACAAGGTACAGCTCCCGATTACTCTCCCCTGCCCCAGTAACCTAGTTTTCTAACTAGGCCCTACTTCCAAAGCTTTCAGTCACCTCCCAATGATGCCATCAAATTGCAAATCTATCCATGGCTTAAACCACTGGTCAGTTCATCGCCCTCAGCATCCAGCCATGTGGTAAGACTTCAACATGAGCCATTTCTAGGATACTTTAAACCCAAACCACAACAGATACATGTGTACATTTCTTCCCCTTAGTTAAAAAATACGTAGGTGTTGTATGAGCTTTTCATAAAGGCCATTCATTATGGTCACATATAAAATACGCTTTTCATAAAGGCCATTCATTATGGTCACATATAAAATACGGTGACTGCCAATCTCTCTGTGGGGTGGGGTTAAAACTCAAGATCATGACAAGAGATATGGACAGGATTTTAGCACACTTGCTAAGGCTATTGAGAATCAGATTAGATCAGCAAAAAGAAATTAGATAATGGGAGGGGGGCAATTAAAGGGCTGGAGAAGGCTTTTAGTTGCATAGCAGCATGGTGCAATATTTTTGAGAAAATGGGATTTTCTAATAAATAAGTAGGCGTGTGAAATTAATAATGCCTTGGTGAGTGGCTGAGGCATTATACACCTTTTTCTGATCATCTCTAATAAGTTTAATGGAAAAGAGGAATCTGTAAAATTCAGAAAATTGCAAAAGGGATGGAAGGTAGCAGGCTTGTTTGGCAGGAATGTGGATCATTAAAAACTCTTTTTGGAGAGTGGCGTGGCAGTGTTTCCTTCAGGCTACGCCACAGTAGCCAGCACTACCTAGGTGATGGCATCTTTAACCACAAAGGCTGTTCCTTGTTCGTGCTGTGCATTTGGAGGTCGTTTGGGGTTCCCTTCTATACTGGATTCACTTCAGGATCCAGTCTGGAGGAGAAGCTGCTGGGCAGGACACCAAGCATCGCCGTGGGAAGAGGCTCAAGGCGATTTCTAACTGGCAATAAAAGAGATGATATATCTCCCCGGTGCTCACAGCATATTGGCCGAGTTTCATGGCCTTTTACTGGCAAGGGGATAGGGAGGTTCAAGTCTGTGAAGCTGTGGAAGACTGAAAGCCAAAAATACTCTAGGATGTGGGCAGAGGGCTGCATCAGACCTTAAACTATTAGAACCCAAATGTCTCTTTTGATAGATGCAATTCGAGTACAGGGACTTCATCCTAAGAAAATACCACTGGAAATCCCCAATCCAGAGTGTTCAAGGATCGTCCTTCTAGTATTCAAAAATCTGAATTTAAAACTTAAAATAGCTACTAAAATTTAAAGCAACTGGGGAGGTGGCTCAGTAGATAAAGGACTTGCTGTACAAATGTCAAGACCTGAGTTTCAAACCACCAGAACCAATGTAAAGCTAGGCACGGTAGTGTAATCCCTGTGTTTCTTTTAGTCCCAGCACTCAAGAGGCAGAGGCAGGTGGATCTCTGTGAGTTCAAGGCCAGCCTGGTCTACATAGTGAGTTCCAGGGCAGCTGGGGCTACAGGGAGGCCCTGTCTCAAGAATTATCATTCCCACATTGGGAGCTCGGTGAGTAAAGCTGCACAAGCGTGAGGATCTGAGTTTCAATCCCCAGCACCTATGTAAAAAGCTGGGCCTGGCCCATAACCTGGCCTGGCCTGGGCCTTGCCCATAACCCCAACACTCTGATGAGCAGAGACTGGGGCTCACTGGCCACTCAGTCTAGCCAAAAGATGGTGAGCTTCAGGTTCCGCGAGAGAGCCTGTCTCAGGAGAACCAAGCAGGGAGCGATAGAGAAGAACTCCTGCCATCTCTCTCTTCCACATGCGTGAGCACAGGATGCATTTCATGTATCACACACAATAAAAATTATCAATTAATACAAAAGAAATACAGAGGACAAGTGAACCAATGAGTCAATCAAGGACATAGACAGCTGTAGACACAAAATTCCCAAAGTGCCTTAACCAAAAAAGGAGTATCAGTCCCAGTTCACAGGCAAAGAAACCAGGGTCCAAAAACGTCAAATGTCTTGTCTGAGGTCACATAGACAAATGGCTCTATGGCTAGAGGCTTAGTGGATATGAGAATTGTGGCTGCCCCTGGGCACTGGGTGGGGCAAGGAGGACCGACAGGAGCTGGATACACAGCTCAGCCATTAAGAGCACTGGCTGCTCTTGCAAAGGACCCGGTTTTGACTTCCAGCATCCACATGGCAGCTAATCACTGTCCATAACTCCAGTTCTAGAGGATCTGATGCCCTCTTCTGACATGTGCAGGCGTTGCTTGACATGTGTGCACTTACATGCTTGCAGGCAAAACTCTCATACATATAAAATTAAAAAAAAATTAAAAGTGAGAAGACATTCATTCTACTTCACAGTATTAAAGTTATATTTCCTTATTAAATTCTTATTTTTTTAAATAAGTGTTTAGCCTACATGTATGTTAGTGTACCCATGTCATACAATGCCTGTGGAGGCCTAGTGGAGGGCATCTGATCTCCTGGAATTTGAGTTCCAGGCAGTTGTTAGCTACCATGTAGGTACTGGGAACTGAACTTGGGTCCTCCAGAAGAACAGCCAGTGCTCTTAACCACCAAACCATCTCTCCAGCCCTCTATTTGTTTCTTTTATAACAAGCATGTTTTATTTTGCAAAAATAATAAAAATATCTTTGTTTTAAAAAATTTGAAGTGATATATTTTTGGGAAGAATGGAAATTGTGCAGAAATCATATGAGGATCTTTGGGGTGGGGCTCGGGGAATCAACAAATATACTAGTCACATAAGTAGCTGAGTTATAGCAGCATGAGAAGAAATGTTTTATCAAAGTGACTATGTATCTAAAACAAAGATGGGCAGGGTGAACCTGGTGAGGGATGCTGCATTGTGACTGTTTCTTGAATGAGGTAAAAAGCTGTCTGTTCACTTCTGATAGATAGAGAACACTGGCTGTCCACATTCAGCTTGGTGAACCTGTTTATTTATTAGAATTATGACAGGGATTACTTACAGATGTCTCAAAGACAGCTACCCTGTTGGGAAGTTCTACCCCAGCAAGTTGGACTCAGGGGCAACGATAGTATTGAAGAGGCCCACCTCAGTCAAGGGAGGAGAAGGACCTTGTGAGGACCTCATGAAAACTCAGGAGTCTTATGAGAAAGCATAATAGGCATGATCTCATGAGAGTCCTGTGCAGGTGACTGCATGGCAGTTATGTTCAACCAGGAGGAAACAGCTTCAGCGCACCCTCAACAGAGGGCTCTCTCCATGAGGGAGCACCACCTAGCAAATGGCTGTTGTGTGATTCTAACAGCTTCCTCCGTAAGACCAAAGGCCATCTTGAGAGGCTTTTGGTAAACATTGAGGATGATGAATCACTGCAAACAAGTAGCAGGGTTTATAAGGAATAACTCATGTCAGGCAATTTGACAGCCCTTTAAAAACAAAATGATTAGGGTGGAAAATGAAAGAGCCTCTGCATTTGGATTTCAGTGATGCTCTCTCCAGAGCCCCTCCTACAGAATGCTGTCAGAGGGACTGGTGCTCAGGTTGTGGTGTGGATTCAGATAAGCAAGAGGAAGATACTTGGGAGGATGCGAAGTTGCATGCACAGTGCTATTCATTCCAGTATTGCACGAAGTAGGAAAAGCTAGAAATGCTTGAGCTATCACCAGTGGGGTATATTAGCACCCTTTCTTTTCCTTCTTATTTTTTTTTAAGATTTATGTATTTATACATTGTTCATATGAGTGTCTTGCCTGAATGCATGTAAGTGCATGCAGTATCACCATAGGTGAGAGGAGGGTTTCAGATCCCCTGCAACTGGAGTTACAGATGGTTGTGAGCTGCCATGTGGATGCTGGCAATTAAACCCAGGTCTTCTGCAAAGGCAGGCAGGGCTCTTAGCTACTGAGCCAGCTCTCTAGCCCCCTAGCTATCTTTTGATCACTGTAACAAAAGAGCTGATGTAGACAAAGAGGATTCATTGTGGCTCATTGTTTCAGAGGGATCAGCCTATGCTTGGCCCCATTCAGGTGGGCAGAGCATCATTTTGGCAGGAGGGCATGGAAGAGGGAGCTGTTCACTTCATGGCAGACAGAAAGCTGAGAGAGAGGAGGGAACTGAGGATCAGGCATACCCTTCCAAGTCACACTTCCAGTGACCTGCTTCTTCAAGATAGGCTCTACTTCCTGATGTTTCCTCCCCATCCCAAGCATTCAGGTCTGGCTGGGCATATAGCATTTTAATGTAACAATGGAAACTGGTTCAAAAACACTGGATCTTTCAGGTGAGCGGAATACTATGTAGCTCTAGTCAGGGATTAGCATCTGGGACCCATTACCAATCTGTTCTAAGAGTTAGGGATGCTTTTTTCTTCTTCGGTCTTTTTGAAGCAGGGTCTCTCTGTAAGCCCCAGCTGTCCTGGAACTCACTATGTAGATCAGGTTGGCCTTGGACTCACAGAGATCAACCTGCCTCCGCCTCCCAAGTCCTGGGACTACAGGCATGCGCCACCACGCCCGGCTAGGGATGCTTTTTATTCTTTTAAATGGCTAAAAAACTTAACAAAGCATAATTTTTCATGATGGGTGAAAATGCGTTGTGAAATGAAATCTTGTCAAACAGCATACTTCTACCAGTGTTTTGGCTCTGGCTGCCTTTAGGCTGCAATAACACAACTGAGTAAGTGCGACGAAGACCCAGTGGTTGGCAAAGCCTCAAATATTTACTGTTAGAACCTGAGCAAAATAATTTTGCAAGTTGTTGTGTGACTTTTCCTAGGGAGATGTGAAGAAATATCTGTTCACCCTAGGTAGGACACCAGCAACAGACCAAAGAAACAATTCCGTTCAAGTCCAGCTTAGTGAATGTTCTAGCTTGTCTCCTTTTTCTTTGTTTTTTTTTTCACAAAAATATTTTATTTATTATTTTTATTTTATGTGTCTGGGTGTATTGCCTTCATGTAGGTAGGTGCATCCTTGTTGTGCAATACCTAAGAAGGTCAGAAGAGGACACCAGATCTCCTGGAACTGGAGTCACAGATGGTTGTTGGCTGCCATGCAGATGCTGGGAGTCAACCTAGGTCCTCTTCAAGAGCAGCCAGTGCTCTTAACTGCTGAGCCATCTCCAGCTCTAGTTTCCTAGTTTGTTTTATTTTTTTTTGCCAATTAAAATAATTTTTTACTACTTTTAAAATTACATTTTAAAATTAATTTGCTAAGAGAGAAAGAAAGAGAGAGAGAGAGAGAGAGAGAGAGAGAGAGAGAGAGAGAGAGGGAGAGCACCATGGTCTGTGTATGGAGGTCAGAGGTTGGTTCGGTTCTCTCCTTATACCATGTGGGTCCTGGGGGGAACTGAACTGAAGTCATCAGGCTTTGTGGCAAGCTCCATAACCCATTGAACCATCTTGCTAACCCACATGCCAGTTTTTGACTCTGCAAGCTTAAAGTTAAAAATAGCAATCATTACCTATGATTAAAGTGTTCTTAACTGATTTTTCTATTTCAAGGTGTCATCAGTAGATGAACTTTCACCATCTATTTCAAGGTATTACCAGCAGATGAACTTTCACCATAATGAGGAAAAGAGATTTTTGTCTTTGGCCTCCTGCTCTTGCCAGCTTTTATGAGTGAAGCAGTAAATGGACAAAGAAGGATCAAAGCCAAATACACTTGCAAGGAAAAAAAGAGTTCTGAGGTAAAACAAAGCTTTAAAAAAGTATTAGTTGTTGGAGTGGTTAGAATCAGTGTCTGTTCCCTCTCAAAGGCTTCTAGATGGGGGGAGAAAAAAAATTTAGCCCAAGTTTTAGAACAATAGTAGGTTGTCTCCCTTAGCTACAGGTGGGCACTACAGTATTGGAGACCAAGATTTGAAGTAACACTTTCTGGTTAGGAACAAAATCATCAATGAGAAATAATTGTCTAAATAACTTTTTATATAGACTTAAGCCTAATGTCTGGGTAGTGTAATCCCTTGAACTCTTAGAGAAATATGCTGATGACTTTACACTTTGGTTATACTTTCCTTTTTGGTGTTTAAGACCATACAGTTGACCCAAATAAATCAAGTTATTTTTACACTTAAGGTCATTTGAGGATCTGTTCCTCGGGGATCACATGGGCTTGGGAGGAGCTCCTGGCTCCATCTTTTACCAGTTCCATCTGTGTGAAGATAAGTCAAAGGTCCTGCTCGACCATGTCTGGCTTCACTTGGAAGCATGAATGACATGTTTTTTCTCTGAGTTGACTCTCCTCTTTGTAGACTGGACACTGGTTCAAGTCCATCTCGTGGGGTCTCCATGGCCTCCCTGAACAAGGGAACAGGTGACTCGCCACAGTTACAGGACATTTTGAGATACGTTCCATAGTCCCCTGGAACTTATTTGACCTTGGAGGGCAAGGGGCAAAAACTGTCCTTTAAGTCCCTCTGATCATGTAAGTACAGGCTTCAAACTATGACTGTTAAACATCCAATAAGGTTAGTTCCACTAGTCTGGTACTTTTAATTATTATGTGCTGTGTAGCTAAGGCTTGGGTAAAAAACCAAATATTCTCAGATAAACCTTGACTAGATATATATTTTGCTCCATAAACTAGTTGACTAAACTATGACTATAGAAAATTTATGATTATGTGTATATTATTTTTGTGTCATCCTTTATATATCATAACAAAGCTACACAGACCTTCATCACTTGCTTAGGCTTTCTCATTTTTTCTATTTTGGAAAATATCTCCATTCTCATATCCTTTTAACATCTTTTACATTCTCATTTTCTTTTTTTTTAAAAATTATGAGATATAATAGCACTAACAAATAAATTTCCATCACTTGTGAGACTTCTTTTTCTCAGATTGCTAAGCAATGCTTATTCCCTTTTAAGGTTCTAGTGTCAAGCCAATGTTTGATTAAAGTTTTACTAGGGAACCAATGAATTTATTGAGCTTACTTACCAAGATAACTTAGGAGTTGCTGAGGTGTATATAGGACCTGAGGGTATGCACACTGGAAAACCTTTACCCAGCACTGGGTCATGCCTTCTCTTCCTAGCCTTCCCCAGATTGTATACTTAAGCCCTCCCCAAATCCAGGAGGCCATGTGTGATTAGAGCCAAATTACATACAGTTGGCTGGGAAGAGTGGCTGGATAATCTGGTGAGGGTCCAATGACCCTGCTTGGCCCTCCCTTAATGAATGAGCACAACCATCAACGAGCCCAATGGTGACGATGTTTAGCGATCAGGCTCAGCTGAAATCGTGATGATGGTAGTTATTTCGCGCAGAAGGGACTGCTGTATAGCATCATCTTACTTAAAGGACCTGGAATTTAAAAGGATTTGGTGCTAGGATCCACATATAAGGGAGAATATACATCGTTTGTTTTCCTGAGTCTGTGTTACTTCACTTAGTATAACACTTTCTAGATCCATCCATTTACCTGCAAATG
>NW_008332583.1:2756809-2801822 GCF_000622305.1 Nannospalax galili
GCTCTCTTTCCTCCATTGTGTGTTCTTGGCATCTTTATCAAATATCAGATCGCTGAAATTGTGTGCACTTGGGTTTTGGTCTTCAGTGATGTTCCATTGATCTATGTGTCTATTTTTGTGCCAGTACCATGCTGTTTTATGATTATAGCTCTGTAGTATCCTTTGAGATCTGGTATAGTAATCTCCTCAGCATTGCTTTTAGTGCTCAGGGTTGCTTTTACTATCTGGGGTCTTTTGTGCTTCCATAAGAATTTAAGGATGCTTTTTTGCTAATTCTGTGAAGCATATTGTGGGGATTTTGATTGAGATTGCATTGACTCTATATATTGCTTGGATGGTAATTTTCACAATATTAATTCTTTCAATCCATGAACATGGGAGGTCCTTCCATCTCCTGGTGTCTTCTCAATCTTTTTCTTTAACAATTTAAAATTTTCATTGTAGAGATCCTTGGTGTCTTTTGTCAGATTTATTCCAAGATATTTTATTTTTTTTGTCTGTACTTTATTTCCAATTGCTTGTTATTGGAATATAGAAAGGCTACTGATTTTTGTAGATTGATAATATATCCTGCCACTATACTGAAAGTGTTGATCAGTTCTAGGAGTTTTCTGGTGGAACTTTTGGTTCCTAAGGCACAGTATCATATCATCTGCAAAAAGTGATATTTTGACCTCTTCTTTTCTCCTTTAATTTTCTTCTCCTGTCTTATTGCCCTAGCAAGAGTTTCAAGCACTGTGTTGAAAAGGAGTGGAGATAGTGGACTTCCTTGTCTGGTTCCTGATTTTAATGGGAATGCTTCCAGTTTTTCTCCATTTAGAATGATGTTGGCTGTGGGTTTGTTATATATGGCTTTAATTGTGTTGAGGTGTGTTCCCTCCAGTCCAATTCCCTCCAGGACTTTGAACATAAATGCATGCTGAATTTTGTCAAAAGCCTTTTCTGCATCTATTGAGATGACAATGTGGTTTTTGTCTTTGAGTTCATTTATATGATTAATAATGTTTATTGACTTGTATATATTGAACCATCCCTGCATCTCTGGCATAAAGCCTACTTGATCACAGGGAATGATCTTTTTAATGTGTGTGTCTATGTGCAGTTTACAAGTATTTTGTTGAGAATTTTTGCATCTATGTCCATTAAGGATATGGGTCTATAGCTTTCTGACAAAATATTCTTTAAACTAAAACTAGTCAGCAGAGAAAAATTGAACCTCAGAAATTAATTTGGCTAGTACATATATAACTAGTGTATGAGGCACAGTTAAAGGAAAATGCAGTTGTTGAGTACTGCTAGCTCTGAGTTTATTTTCTTCCCTGAAAACTTTTGGGATTTGTTTTTGTTTTCGTCTTTTTGAGACAGGGTCTCCCTGCAGCCCCAGCTGCCCTGGAGCTCCTTGTGTAGACCAGGCTGGCCTCAAACTCACAAAGATCCACCTGCCTCTACCTCCCGAGTGCTGAGATTAAGTATGAGCGCCACCACCACCACCACCATCTCTTTTGTGAATTCACTCAGAAGTTTATCTCTATCTTCTTTTAGCTCTTGGATTTGTTTGTGTGTTCTTTAAATTTGTTGAATTCCTTGATCATGTTTATGATCATTCTTTTAAATTCAGTGTCCTGGGTTATCTCTAGAGGGTTCTCCTTGTAGAACTCTTCTACAGTACTGGTGGACTTTGGTGGGGACATAGTGTTTTGGCTTTCCATTTTATTATTCTTTCGTTGTGATTTTGGCATGTGAATTTCTTTTTTTGTTTATGATTCTGATATGAGAATTAAGTTGAAATATGCTTCTGTTTGTATTATCGGGGTGCCTAGATCCTTTTTTTTATTGATTATGTAAAGCTGGTTGGTACAGGATTCAGGTTCTCTCAGGCTTAATTTGGGGGGGACTGATGGCTTCAGATCAGCTCTTCAGGAGTACTCACAGAAGCCCAATTCAAGTTCCACTCAGATACACCCAGGCTTCCTTCACCACACAAGGGGAGCCTGAGGTAGGCTAGAAGTCAGCACTCTCTACCAATCTGCTGAGATCAGAGCTGCTACACTGATGGAGGTTGAAACCCACCCTCTCAGGCTGTCTGCTAGGATCTCAGCCTTAGCCTACCAAAGCTAGGTCTGCCCTGGGTCCTTGCAAGGGGCCTCCTAAAATCCCAGGTAGAGGGATGGGTATGGCGCAATTAGGGGAAGCTCACCACTACGTGGAGGCCGGATCTGGGGTCTCTCAGGCAGTTCCCTGCTTTCTCAGGTCCTCTGTCAGAGGGAGGCCAGAGGGAGGCCAGAACTCGGCACCCTCCGGCAGTCTGCTGAGATCGGAGTGGGAGCTGCTATATGGATGGAGGTTGAAATGCACCCTCCTGTTTTCTTTTATTATACTAAGTGAAGTAACACAGACTCAGAAAAACAACGATGTATGTTCTCCCTCATATGTGGCTCCTAGCACCAAATCCTTTTAAATTCCAGGTCCTTTTAATAAGATGATGCTATACAGAAGTCCCTTCTGCATGAAATAACTACCATCATCATGACTTCAGCTGAGCCTGATTGCTAAATATAGTCATAATTAGTCTTGTTGACAGTTGTGCTCATTAAAGGAGTGCCAAGCAGGGTCACTGGACCCTCGTCTGAGTATCCAGCCACTCTTCCCAGCCAACTAGTCCAGCCTTGGAAGACAAAAGGAAAATGAGGCAGAACCCAATAGAGGGATGCTTTTGGAAGCCCTTGTCAAGAAACTCCAACGGACTCTCATATGAACATTTGAAAATTGCCCTGTTCTGACTTTTTTCTAGCTCTCTGGCTAGAACTTGTGATGCTAATTACTCTTGCCTTTACTTCTCCTTCACATCTCCTATTCATGATTCAAGGACTTTCTTTTCCCCTTAGAGACAAGTGTTAGGCAATTTGGGAGTCTTTTAGATAGACCCACTGAAGGGGTACTCCAATTGTCTCAACCTGCGTCCCTGTTCAGCATGGAAGAACCAGAGTGGTCTGCGTCCCTATTCCCTATTGGCAATTTGGGTAACCTCTTCAGAGGATGGCGTGATAAGAATAGGAGGTAGGAATTGGCTAGGCAGTTAGGGTAAAAAGACCCCAAAGAAATGTAGCCAGTTACTTGGCTAAAAGTCAAAATCCTTTGGCCTGTTAGCAACATACTCTGTTCCAAGGCCAAAAATGTCAAAAGTATTTGGAAGCTTGTTTCTAATCCTTAAAAGATTTTAGGGTTACCTCTTCAGAGGGGGGAATGTTGGAGGGGAGGGAGTGGGCATCGATTTGATCAAAACACCTTATATGCATGTATGAAACTCAATTAAGTTTTTGTAAAAATTAAAAAAAAGTTAGAAAATAGACTCTATCAAAACACCTTATATACATGTATGAAATTCTCAGTAAAGTTTGTGTAAAAGTTAAAAAATAAATAAATAAAAATATTAACTCTTAAAAAATTATTTATTTTTATTTTATGTATATGAGTGTTTGGCCTGACCTATGCTGTGCAATGCCTGTGGAGACCAGAAGAGGGCGTCGGATCCCTCAGAACTGGAGTTAAGATACAGACAGTTGTTAACCTTTATGTAGATGCTGGGAACTGAGCCCAGTGCTATTTGCTGCATAGCCATCTCTCTAACCCCTTTTAGTTTGTTTTCTATTGTTGTCATAAAATAATGACCAAAACCATCTTGGGGAGGAAAGGGTTTATTTCACCTTATAACTTCTAGTTCATGAAGGGAGCCAGAGCAGAAGGCAGGGGTGAAGTAGCGACCACAGAGGAATACAGCTTATTTCCTTGTTCCCCTAGGCTTCCTCAGCTACTTCTCTTACACAGCCCAGGCCTACTGCTTAGGGATGGCACTGCCCACAGTGGGCTGGGCCCTCCCATATCAGCCAGCAATTAAGACAATGCCCCAAAGACAGGCTCATGGACCAATCTGATTGAGACCTCAATTGAGGTTCCCTCTTTCCAAGTGTGTCAAGTTGACTATTGAAGCTAATCAGGACAGTGAATGAACGAGTCTTTCTTTCTTTTTTCTTTCTTTCTTCTTCCTTCCTTCCTTCCTTCCTTCCTTCCTTCCTTCTTTCTTTCCTTTCTCTCTCTCTCTTTCTTTCTTTCTTTCTTTCCTTCCTTCCTTTCTTTCTTTCTCTCTTTTTCCCTCCCTCCCTCCCTACCCCCTCTCTTTCTTTCTTTCTTTCTTTCTTTCTTTCTTTCTTTCTTTCTTTCTTTCTTTCCTTCCTTCCTTCCTTTATGTAGCTCTCTCTTTCTTTCTTTTTCCCTCCCTCCCTCCCTCCCCCCCCTCTTTCTTTCTTTCTTTCTTTCTTTCTTTCTTTCTTTCTTTCTTTCTTTCACTCATGTGTTACTTACAAGAGTATGGGTGGGGGTTGCTTATAGGAGCAGGGATGACTCAAAGGTAGCTGTATCACCAAGAAGTGCATCCCAGCTCACAAGAGCTGCATCTCTGAAGCTCCCTGCACAGTGGCAGGCAATTGGGCCAGTCAGAGTCTGCTCTTCCCAACAATTGTTACTGCTTATATAACTTTGGGAAGTGGCCTTATGAATCTTGTAAGTTTCAAGAGCTTCTTGAGACTTGCCAGGTTCATTGACTTCCTAAGTCTTAAAGAGCTCCCCCACCTCTGTCCAGGAGAGAATTTTTCAGTTTGGAAGAAATCACTGAACAAAACAAAGGAGACTATTCAGAATAGAAGATGCATTTTGCTCCTGAAGTATCTGTATTTTTTTCTCAGTATGGCTTCTTCTCAGATTCATTTGATCTGGTTTTCTGTTTGCTTGTTTGTGTATTTATTTACATATATTCCTTTATATATTTATTTCTTGTTCTATAGCCCAGGCTGACCTCAAACTCATGATCCTCTTTAGGATCCTGCTTCAGCCTCCTAAATGCTAGCATTATAGGTGTATACCAACATGCCCGAAAACCTGCTTTATTATTTTATTTGGTTTGTTTTGCGTATCTGTGGGTTTGTTTGCCTCTGTCTTATAGCTGTTGCAGATCGTTAATTATTCTAAAACCTAAATTGGCTTTTTTTTTTTAGCTGATCAGTAGTATCTAATCATTTTAAAAATAAAATGTTAAGGTTGTATAAACAATATTCTATGTCAATCTCTGTTATCAGAATGAAAATTACTGAGGGCAGCAACCATTTTGGGGGTTGGGGTCTTGCTGTGGAGTCCAGCCTAGCTTTGGACTCAGGATCCTCCTGCCTAAGCCCCCTGAGTTCCACAATTATAGGCATACAGGCATGAACCACCATGTGGGAATTAGGACCATGTTCTTATTAAATTCTATACCCACAAACTTAGCATAGGATTTGGCATGTAGTGAATTATTAGATGAATGTGTACACACACACACACACACACACACACACACACGTGTACTTTTTGCAGCATACTGCTCCACAGTGTACTGGTTAGTTCTTGTCAACTTGACACAAACTAGGGTCACATTGGAAGATGGAACCTCAGTTGAGGAAGTGCTTCCATTAGATTGGTCTGTGGGCATGTTTGTGGGGCATTCTCTTGATTACTAATTGATGTGGGCGGTATCATCCCTGGGCAGGTGGGTCTGGGCTATGTAAGTTGACTAGCTGAGTGAGCCAGGGGAAGCAAGCCTGTAAGCCATGTTCCTCCACGGTCTCTACTTCACCTCCTGCCTTCAGTTCTTGCCTTGAGTTGCAGCCTTGATTTTCCTCTGCAGTGGACTGCAACCTGTAAGATACAACAAATCTTTTCCCCAGTTGCCTTTGGTCATGGTGTTTTAACACAGCAACAAAAAGTAACTGGGACAGAAAGTTGTACCAGAGAGTTGGATGTTGCTGTGATGAATCTGACCAAGTTGGTTTTTGGGAGAATTGTGGAACTGTTTGAAGCTTTGGTCTCAAAAAGTTATGGACTGCTCAGCGCTTAATGAGGTGTTGTGGGAGCTCGGAAGATAAGAATGTTTAGAAGATGGAGGCCTGGCTTGAGAGTTTCAGAGGGTCCTTCAGAGTTGAGAGTCCCTCAAAGACTCTACTGGGGCTGTTTCAGTGATATTTTCATTATAGAGCTGTGGAAGTGAAACATTTTGTGCTTTAGTGGGACAATTGATGCTGGGACTGATAAAAATAAGCTCTGATTAACAAAAGCCCAGCATCATTGATGTAGAAGCTTCTGAATGTATATCCTCAGAGTCAGCACAAAGAAGCTGTGGTCCAGGGGGGACCAAGGCGGCCTCGCAAGCACACAGCTGAACTTTATAATGTGTATGAAAGAGACATGGAGAGCAGCTGAGGCTTTGCACCATTTTGCAGGTTTCGAGGCTCTGCAGAGAGGACAGGTGAGGCCATTGATGAAGGTGCTGCCTTAGTTGCAGTGGAGACCTCAGCACATTGGAGATGCCAGAACCGTGGGATAATCACTAGGGACAGAGGCAGGTGTGGGGTAGAGCCAGCTGGAGCCTATGAGACAAGCTGTGTATGCTGCAGATGGCATGGCCGGGGGAGTGGGGCTGCCCTATCCTTTTGGAGCCCTGAAGATCATGGATGCATCGGAGATGTTGGACACTGAGCTACACGGCTGGACTTTGGTTTTGCTTCAGTGTGCCTGGGTCTTCCCTTTTGAAATGAGGAAATACATTATTTTTTATTTTACAGGAGACCACAGTTAAGAGACCAGATTTATTTATTTCTTTGTTATTTTTATTTTTTGAGAGACAGGGTCTCACTATGTAGCTCTGAATGGCCTGGAACTCACTGTGTAAACCAGGCTGGTCTTGAACTCACAAAGATCTGCCTGCCTCTGCCTCCTGAGTGCTGGGGATTAAAGGCCTGAGCCACCACACCCAGTAGGACTTAGAATTTTTTTTTTTTTTTTTTTTTTTTTTGGCTCTTTTAGACAGGGTCTCCTTGTAGCCCCAGTTGTCCTGGAACTCATTATGTAGCCAGGCTGTCCTGGAACTCACGGAGATCCGCCTGCCTCTGCCTCCAGAGTGCTGGGACTAATGCTGGGTAGGACTTAGAATTTTTAAAGAGAACTTAGACTTTTAAATTGTTGGAATTTTTAAAGAGTGTAGTACTGTTTCTTTTAAAAAAAATTAAAAAATTTTTTATTTATTATTTTTATTTTATCTGTATGCGTGTATTGTCTGCATGTAGGTAAGTGCACCCATGTCATGCAATGCCCACAGAGGTCAGAAGAGGCTGTTGGATCCTCTGGGACTGGAGTTATGGACAGTTGTTAGCTGCCATGTGGGTGCTGGGATTCAAACTTGGGTCTTCTGCAAGAATAACCAGTGTTCTTAACCTCTGAGCCATCTCTCCAGCCCCAAGAGTGTAGTACTTTTAAAAGTTGGGCTGTGTTTTAAATTATGATATTAATGTGTGATTTGGGGGATAAACAGAAAGGAAAGATTATGGTTTAATAGTAGTGTGTGTGTGTGTGTGTGTGTGTGTGTGTGTGTGTTAAGTTGAAAAGGGGTCAATTTTGCTGGTTAGTTTTGTAAACTTGACACAAACTTGAGTGACTCGGGAAGATGGAATATCAGTTGAAGAATTGCTTCCATTAGACTGGCCTGTGGACATATCTGTGGGGCTTTTCTTGATTGCTAATTGATGTAGGAGAGAGCCCAGCCCATTGTGGATGATGCCATCCTTGGTGGGTTTGGGATGTATAAGATGACTAGCTGAGTGAGTCAGGAGAGCAGGCCTTTAAACAGCATTCCTCCATGGTCTCTGCTTCAGATCCTGCCTTCAGGTTCTTGCCCTGACTTTTCTCAGTGACAGACTGTCATTTGGAAGTGTAAGATGCAATAAACCCTTTCTTCCACAAGTGTTTTTGGTCACAGTATTTTGTTACAGCAATAGAAAACAAACTAGAACACTCGCAGTGTGCTTTTGTGTGACAGTGCCTGGGATGCTTCAGTGCCCATGGGGAAAGTGGGATGTGGGATGAGAGAAAGTGTTTCCCTTATGGCAGCAGAAAGCACAGGCCTGTGTACAGCAGCCAAGGCCTTTTCAGTAATTTGCCTCTGTCCAGATGTTGCTTCAGGCAAGTGGAGTGGATCACAGTCAGGAAGCCTTTGGCTAACCCATTTTTTGGGGGGGCGGTATTCATCAATAAGAACACAGGGAACCTGGCTTTGAAAATTTCCCAGGCTGCCTTCTTTAGGAGGTGATTGTATTTCTGTGCTGTGAGCACAAATGTGTTCCTCTCTGTCCATCTCCATTCTTATTTTTACATTTTATTTTTTTCACTGTGTTTGTGTGTGGTATGTGTTCACATGTGTGTGTAAGTATTCTCACCAATGTGGGTATGTGTGGAGGCGACAGTTGAGGCTAGGATGTTTTCTTCAATTGTTTCTCCGTCTAATTTTTTGAGGCAGGGTCTCTCACTGAATCTGGAGCTCATTGTTTTGGCTGGACGGACTGACCAGTGACTCATCTAGATCTGCCTGTCTCTGCCGCCCAGTGCTGGAGTTAGACATGTTTGTAACCATGCCTCACTTTTATGAGTGCCAGGGATCTGAACTCAGGTCCTCATGTCTGCACACAAGGTACTTTACCCACTGAGCCATCTCCATGGCTCCTGTTTTTTTTTTTTTTTTTCCTTCGTGTGTGTGTGTGTGTGTGTGTGTGTGTGTGTGTGTGTGTGTGTCCAACCTCAGGTGTCATTCCTTGGGCACTGCCCACTTTATTTTTTGATACCGGATCTCTCACTGGCCTGGAACTCACTGCTTAGGCTAGACTCACTGTCCAGTGAGCCCCAGGGATCCTCCTGTTTCCACCTCTCTACTGTTGTGGTATCAGGTACTTGCCACCATGTGGGGTCTGGGGATCCAGCTCAGGTCCTCATGCTTACACAGCAAGTACTTTACTGACTGAAACATTTTCCCAGCCTCTTTTACTCTGTTTTTATTTTTAATTTTTGTTTTTTTGAGACAAGATCTCCCCATAGTGCCAGATGGCCTGGAACTCACTATGTAGACTGTGGTGGTTTGAATGAGAATATTTCCCATAAGCTCCAAGTACTTGGACATTTTGTCCCCAGTTGGTGGTGATGTTTTGGGGGGTCTTAGAAGGTGTGGCCATGCCTGAGGAAGCACATCACTGGGGGTGGGGTTTGAGAGTTCTGAAGCCCTGCTGGGTCTTGAGCAGCTCTCTTGCTTCCTGTGCCTGCTTAAAGATGCATACTCTCTGCTTTCTGCTCCCGCTCCAGCCACCTGCCACCATGAGTCCCCACCATGATGGACTGTAATTCTCCTGGAACTGTAAGCTCAAATAAACTCTTCCTTCTATAATTTGCTCTGGTCAGTGTTTCTGTCACATCAACAGAAAAGTGGCTAATACATGGACCAAGGCTGACCTTAGTATCACAGAGATCTGCCTGCCTCAGTTTCCTGAGTGCTGGGATTAAAGGGATGTTCCACTATACACAGACCCTTTATTTTGTTGCTAATTAGCACATAATAATTGTGCATATTTTAGGGATACGGTGTGGTATTTTGAATCATGTATATATTATGTAGCACATCCATTGCTCCATACGCCTATTATTTTGTGGTGAGAAAATTCAAAATGTTCTATTTAGAAATATTCAATATAACACTGTTAACCATAGCCATCCTGCTGTGCAATAGGGCACCACAACTTGTTCCTCCTATGTGTAACTTGTTGGCCAGAGCCCCCCACCCCACCCCCGTGCAACTTCCCAGCTTCTGACAACCATTTTTTGCTATGTTTTCTTGGCTCCCACTTCTGTTTCCTGATTTTTGATCTGTTTCTTTGCCATCCCTTCCTATCTCCTGCTTTTCCTAAGATGCTGTTCCAAGTGATTGGTGCTGTGCACTGCAACTTTGAATCTCAGATTTGTAGACTAAATTGGGCAAGTTTGAGACTCTATAGTTAAAGAGACTGGGCAGAGAAGCTAATCATTTGCTCGGTGTGCAGGTCTGTTTCAGAAGCAGTGTCCAGAGCTCTTTGCTGGGATGCCCCTCTAGCACGCAGGTCTTTCCCCTCCTATTCCAGTGTGATGCTCTACCAGATGCGCAGATCTGACTTGCCTTTGCATCCTCAGGAGCTGACCCAGGACCCATGTTCAGGAGCCTGTTGATAAAGTAGGTTAGAAATATCTCATAACACTTCCCCACCTTTCCTCTTGCAGCTGTTTTTCAAGCTCTCATAACATGGCTGGGGCTGGGCAGCCATTTGGTTAGTGTGGTGCTTCTAAGCCTCCTTGCAGTGATGTCTGAATAAAGAAGTAGCCTGACTCTTAGCATTTGTTTTAAGACCAAGATGCCTCACGGAACTGTGCTCTCAAGCCAGGGTTCCCTCATTCTTTTATTGAAACAGTATCTCCAGCATGAATTGGGGAAGTGGAAGCTAGCATCCAGCCTTGTCTTTTTGGAGAATCCTGCCCTTTGGTCCCGAGGCCTAGAGTATCACACACCACCAACTTTCTCTCATTGTTTGCAACAAGTTTAGTATCTCTGCTCCCTGTACTTTGATATGTAAATCATGAGCCCTCACATTCATTCACTAACCTTGCACACCCACATACATTCACTATCTTGGGTGGAGGGCAAGGAGGGGTCCTCAGGGGTCAAAGGAGCACGTGGCTCAGTGAGCTTGTTTGTATTATAAACAGTAGCTTTTTGGTTGCAAGGTTATGTAAAAGTCTTTAGTCCAGATTATGTCTGTATTGAAAAAGTCATTCCTCCAGTTTAGAACTTTCTAGGAGGGCCAAGTCAGCAATGCTGATCTCTAGGAAAATGATCTTACTTTGAGCAAGTTTACTTGTAGAGATTTCTCTTCAGGAAATGTCACAGAGGTGTATGTGGAAATGTATATGAGGATGTTTGTTCACTGAGATGTTGTTCATAATGAGGAACAATCTGAAGCAGTCCAAATGTTGTGACAGAGGATAGGTTAATGAGACCTGCTTCTTGGCCTTCTGGCTAAGATTAAGTGAAGAATGGGTTGAATAGGTTTCCGTACACTTCTTTAAAAATTTTCTTCTATTGTGTGTTTGAATGTGTGTGTGGGGGGGTGGGGGTGACGAGGGAGGTGGTAATGTGTGGAGGCCAGAGGACAACTTCTAGAAGTTAGTTCTTTTTTTCTACCATGTGGGTTCTAGGCATTGAACTCAGGTCATCAGCCTGGTGGCAAGCACCTTTATCAACTGAGCTGTCTTGTTGGCCTGAGTTACAGTACATGTCTATCATGGAACATTTTGCAATCAAGAAAAAAGTTATTCTTTTAGAAACATATTTTATGTATTATTTTTTATTTTATATGCGTATAAGTGCACTCATGTCATACAATGCCCATGGAGGTCAGAAAAGGGCACTGGATCTCCTCGAACTGGAGTTATGGATGGTTGTTAGTCGCCATGTGGGTGTTGGGAACTGTGGCCAGTGCTCTTAACTGCTGAGGATCTCTTAAGCCCCTGTTTTTTTTTTTTTTTTTTTTTTTTTTTTTTTTTTTTTTTGTTTTTGAGATATGGTTTCCTTGTAGCTTCAGCTGGCCTAGAACTCTATGTAGACCAGGCTGGCCTTGATCTCAGAGAGATCTGCTTACCTCTGCCTCTTGAGTACTGGGATTAAAGACATGTGCCACCATGCCCAGCTTAAGAATTCTTTCTTTCTTTCTTTCTTTCTTTCTTCCTTCCTTCCTTCCTTCCTTCCTTCCTTCTTTCTTTCTTTCTTTCTCTCCCTCCCTCACTCCCTCCCCCCTCTCTCTTTCTCTCTTTCTTTCTTGTCTGTTTGAGACAGGGTCTCCCTATAGCTCCAGCTGACCTGGAGCTCACTATGTGTATCAGGCTGACCTTGAACTCGCAGAGATCTGCCTGCCTCTGCCTCCCAAATGCTAGGATTAAAGGTGTGTGCCACCATGCCCAGCAAGAATCATTCTTTTTTTTTTATGTTTTTCATATCTACTAATTAACATGAAGCAAATTTTTATGCTTCTTCCTCAAATATAACTATTTTAAAAATTTTATTGGTTTTTTTTGTGTGTGTATTTCATACAGAACATCCCAAACACTTTATTCATCTTTATACTCGCATCCCAAATGGCACCCTCCCATAGCCCCCCACCCCTGTCCCTCACTGGAGATCATATACTCTGTCATCCCTGTTATTGTCCACTGTGTTGTCAGTGCCCCCAGCTGCAAGTCCGTCTGCTGAGTCTAGTCTAACCTGGCTAGAGTCCCTTGTTTTCGGAAGATCAGCTCTTCCTCATCTAGCAGTAATCAGTTGCCTACATTCCTTTAGATAAGATTGGGGTCTGCTGTTCATTTTCCCAGTTCTATGCTGAGTTACTGTCTGGGAGTCTCTTGGGCCACCCTGGCCAACAACTCAGAGGAAGGTATCTCCTGTCTGACATTGTTTCTTGTTATGTAGCCTTTAGCTATACACATGGACTACACATGGACTGCAAGAATCATTCTTAATGTGCATGTGAGTGGGTACCATTGGTGAAGGGGTGACTGCCATCCAGGGGAATACATGTGTGCTCTGAAAGTGTTTGTGATTTCATTCTCAAGGTGTGTATTCATTGTAGAATTCTGTGTGTGTGTGTGTGTGTGTTTGTATATGTGGGTGCTAGGCATTAAACCTTAGGCCTCACACATGCTCAGCAAATGAGCACTCCAGACCATTTCTCTCTCTCTCTCTCTCTCTCTCTCTCTCTCTCTCTCTCTCTCTTTCCTTTCCTTTTCTTTTTTATTTCTTCTTTTAATTCTTTTGGTCTTTTTGAGACAGTCTCCCTGTAGCCCCAGCTGGCCTAGAACTCACTATGTAGACCAGGTTAGCCTTGAACTCAGAGATCTGCCTGTTTCTGCCTCCTGAGGCCTGGGATTAAAGGCGTGTGCCACCATGCTCAGCTTTAATTTTATTTTTTAAATTAATTATGTGTATGTGTCTGTATATGTGCATGTGAGTACAGGTGCCCACAGAGTTGTTGCATTCCTTAGAGCTGAAGTTTAACATGATTAGGAGCTGCTCAGTGTGGGTGCTGAGAACTGAACTCAGGTCCTCTGCAAGAACAGCAAGTGCTCTCAACCTCTGTGTTGTCTCTCCAGACCTTCTTTATGTTTTTTTGAGACAGGGTCTCACTTGTTGTCCTAGCTAGTCTGGGACTCACTAGGTAGACCAGGCTGGTGTCAAAATCACCAGATTCCCCTGCCTCTGCTTCTGCTGGGATTAATGACAAGCACCACCACACCCAACTGTCTTTTTGTACTTGATACTTCTTGGTGTATCTAAAATATTAATTAGCTGAGAAAAGAACATTTTAAAATGTTCACAATTTTTAGCGATGTGGAGGAATGATCATGAAATATGTCTAAACGAACAGGTTGCAGTACATGGTATGAATGGAACATATGAATAGTATGTGTATTTAGGCATAAAAGAAACATGGAAAAGTTTTGGTTGTGTTTACGCTTAGGCAGTGGCACTGTAACGAACCAATCTCATCTTTGTATTAAAATGCTTTTGTATTCATTGGCTTTTGTCTTTGGCTACTTTCTATTTGGTCCGTGACTTCCTGTGGAGCCCAGCACGGCTCCAGGTTGTCTTTCCTTTGTATTTTCAAGTCTAGCGATTTTGCTGTTTCCTTCAACGTTTTCCCCATCTCTTCCCTTTGTTGCCAGCCTAGCTCCACAAGGTTTCAGACTTTATTTCTGTCATCTATCTAATACAGCTCATCTTGGGGTTATCCACACCCTGATCCGGTGGTATTGAAAACCCCTGTGAGTTTTCTATTAGCCAGTCTGAGTTTAATTTTGAAGTTCCTTGTGGACAGAGATCATAGGGTTTGGCAATAAATTGCTCGAGAGGAGTCAAGGATAGTGATAAGCTGCAAATTGACTTTATAACTTCGCACTAGTGAGGCATGTTGGGATACTCAATAGTTCTAGCCTGTCATATCAGAAAGGCCATTAAATATTAATAGCCTGGAGTCCCTCACTGGGTGCGAATTCATTAGAGAGCAGAGTGTGCACATGGGATGAATTCAAGGAGGCATCCTTGACCTGTGTTCTCTCTGCTTCACTGTGGTGGAGAACATGGTACGATATTGGAAGACTGTGTGCGGTCTCATGACCTTGGCCTAGCAGGATTCCTTAAAGAAATCACAATTGGAAGAAAGGCATCAGGATGGTGGGGGAAGGCCATTCACTTCATAAAAATCTAAATGGTTTCTTGGAGAAAGAGAAACAGCAGAAGTCAAGTTCACTCAGCATATGTTCTGAATTTGAAAACATTGTGCAGAAGGCAGGCTAAGAAACAAGAATTTGCTGCGTAGCTTAGGAAATGTGTGGGAAAGTGTTTGTAGTAGGAGGATTCAATTAAAAGAGCTTCCTGTCCTTTTCTTATGCCCGGATCACCCCCACCCCCCCAACTAGACCAGAAATAGTAGATAAAGTTCCAGGTGAATGGATTAACTACCTCATTAAATAACCTTTGTAGAAGGCCAATCTATGGCTCCTCATCTCTATACATCAGGATTTTTGTGGTTGTAAGTGACAGAAACCCAATTTGAAAACAACTTAAGCCAAACTAGTAAAGGATTATTGGCTGTAACTGAAATGCCCAGGAGGTAGGGCTACTTTAATCATGACTGGAGTCAAGGGCTCACATAGTGGCATCAGGAAATCTGTCTTCCTCATCTGATTAGCCTTGCTTTTGTCTGAGCAGCTTTGGTTCTTAAATGGCTTCTCCCTCAGTGATAGAAAGACCATTTCACCAGCAAAATGGTCTGGATCTAACTAACTTAACAACGAGAAAGTCTGTTGTCTAGTGTAGCCCCAGCAGAACCCCAGTGCTGATTCTCATGGGGTTGGTTTTGTCCAAATGCCAGTCTTGGCTCCATCAGTGTGTCCAGGGAAACCGAATGCCTTGAATAACTAAGCTTAGGGTCTGTGTTGGGAACTAAAGATTTGGCATCAATTCACTGAAATGACAGAGGAAATGGTGGGGGATTGTGATCTCCCAGGAACATGCTGAGATGCCATCCTCAGAGAAGGGAAGAATAATGTGTGCTGACTTGTCAAAAGCCTTAAAAGTCCACTTTCCACCAGAAGTCCTTTGTTCTGAAGATAAGCATGACTACAGCTAAGGACACTACATAATGCCAGGTAAATAAGATTGCCTTAGCTGGGAAAAGAGGGTCACAGCCTTACTGTCTTTTGCTGTAATTTGTTCTACAAATCTGTGACCAAGGGCTTATCACCATAGAAACTTCGTAGTAGGAAGGGACAATTAGCATCCATTGTTATCGCTGGAATGCCATCATCTCCTCAGGAGGTGCTAATAATGGTGCTCTTTTGGTTTTCCAGGCTTTCCTATAGATCTTTGCCTTGTAACCAGTTTCCTGAGGTCACGGCCACATCAACACGCTACCAGGCAGCTAATTAGTGGCTTGTCAGATGCCCACTTGGTTCTCCAAATTCTTCTCTACTTTAGACTAGCGGAGGCTCTGAGGTGCCCAAGCTAGTCAGACAATTCTGAGTTTGACAGCCCAAGAACAGCATTTGAAGGCTAACTATAGCACAGAGGGGCAGAAAACACTCGCTGTTTCATGTAGAGATTACACCATGGCAAACAAGGGAGAAGGAGGTATTATAATAGGGTTCTCCGCTGCTTTTACAAATATCTGACTGCTACTTATGTAGAAACGATGGTTAGTGACAGATAGTAAACGCGTCCTTCCCACAAATCATGAAACGGGGGAGCCCTGAAAATTAAAGTCATTGCTTCTCAAAGACTAGCCTTTAGATCTGCTTGAGAACTGCCCGAGGTACTCTGCTGTATCTCTTCTGTTACAAGCATCAAAACCTGACCAACTAACAAGGAAAAAACTGGTATTTGTTGAATAGATACTTGAGTAAGTAGGGTGAGGGTTTGTGGGATTGAGAGGATCCTATAGAGAATCCCTCCAAATAAAATTGTGTTGATTTCATGCCAGGAAATGAGTGATTGACAGCTACAGGATAAAAATTGCCGGCATATTTGATATGATACTTGTTGGAAATACAGATGCTAGGCTTCAAGCCGGTGTTACCGAGTCAAAATCTCAGAGGATAGGGATTTTCACATTTCTGTTTTTATGAGGTTCCCCAGGTAAGACTTGTATACACCAAAGATAGGAACTACCAGAGATTCCAGGGAGGGACACTGTCACCCAGCTTTCTGTTACTGCAACAGAATACCCAAGGTAATTAACATAAAACAAGGAAGGTTTTTTTTGGTTCACAGCTTTAGGGGTTCTAGTTCAGGGCTGATTGGTCCATTTCTTTTGGACCTGCGGCAAGGCAGAATATTGTGATGGGGAAACGTGGTAGAGAAATAATCGCCGCATGGTAAACCAGAAGAGGGGGAGGAGGGGCTGGGGTCCCAATATTTCCTTCAAGGGCATACCCCCATGTGATCAGAATTCCAACTACGGCCCACCTCTCAAATGTTCTGCAGTCTCTCAATAGAACTGGGGGTTGGTAAAGAGGAGGGAGCTCATCAGGAGGAAGGAGGCTAACAGGTGAATTTGATCAAAGTCCATTACAAACATGTTATAATGAAACCTGCTATTTGTACACTTAATATATGCTAATAAAAGAGAGGTGTAGATGTGTTAAGTAGCTTGTTATGCTCCCTAATTTAGCAGAGACCATTGAGCCCACTTTTCTCTAACTGCAAAAACCAAACCCTTAGCCACAAAACTCTACTTATTATCTTTGAAATGAATGAACGTGAACACTGGATGTAGGAAAATTCCACTAAAACATCTGGGACACTGGGGGATAATTATTTAGATTTAAAAAAATTTAGTTATGGGGCTGGAGCGATGGCTCAGTGGTTAAGAGCACTGGCTGCTCTTGCAGAGGACCCTGGTTCAATTCCCAATACCAACATGGTGGTTAACAACCGTTCATAACTCCATTTCCAGGGGAGTCAATGCCCTCTTCCGATCTCCAACAACACAGGTGCATCTACCTACAGGCAAACAATACACAGGTACACAAAAAGACCAAAAAAAAAACCTAAAAATAAAAATCTTTGAAGAATTTAGTCATTGCTGAAACACCAACTTGAATGGGGGAGTAGAAAAGAAAAATAAAACAGGGTTCTCAGAGTTTGTAAGCTAAATTCTAAATTTGGATTCTTTTTTCCTTCCAGAATTTTCTCAGGAGCATAAAGGACATACAATTAGTCGACACTGAAAGATGGTAAGAATTCCTTGCATAATTTCAATGCCTGCAATCAATCCTTGATATTGCAGAGTGGTCACCTTGTGAGTCAGGTCTGGAAGGGGTTTCACATTTTGCTATATGAGTGTCCATGTTCGCTCTAGAGCTTGGTTCTGAAATCAGAGAAAAGTGGTCTCTGCTAGATTGGGGAGCACGAACAAGCTGCTCAGCACACCTACAACTCTCTTTTATTAGCATATTTTAATTGTATAAATGACGAACTTCATTATGACATGTTTGTAATGGACTTCGATCATATTCACCTTTGTTACCCTCCTTCCTGATGAGCCCCTTCCCCTTCTCCCAAGTCTCTCTTCTACTTTATATCTTAAAAAAAATCTAGATTCCACATATGAAATAAAACTTCTGATACTTGTTTCTTATTGTGAACTACTTTCCTCACATATTAAACAAGACTTTACTAAAACCAACCTCACATGACTGTTGAAAATTAAAATGACATGATGGATGTGAAATTGTTAACACTTTCCTAATGTGTCGTCCATGGTAATTAAAGAATAGCTATAATGACTAAGTAACTGATACTTTGAATTTATAAGTATGTATTTACAGGTTGCTTATAGGGATAATCAGGGGATAGCGTTTCCTCTTAGAGTCTAGGGAAGGATAGGAGTTCACCTGTAGCCCTTGAAGAGCACCACCAGACAAGAGACTGGCAAACCTTCTTACTGTCTCCTTTTTCCATCAATGGATCTTCCTGAGTTGTGGTAGTGGTTGCTGAGCCTTTGAGTATTGCATCCAACTCCAATGTGGTGGTAAAGGCACATTCTTGCAGCATGTTGAATGAGGAAACTTTCTGTTCCTTCATGGTCACCAAAGGGGAATGTCTCTAAGTAAGCCAAGCCCTTCTCCGATTCACCTTGATTTCTACTTTAGGGACATCTCTTCTGTCTACCCCCTTTTTTTAAAAAAAAAAAACAAACAAATATTGCCTCCCACCAAAGCTGACCAGAGTAGGAAAGAAAAAGATGAAGGGAGAAGTGAAGCTTGTCAGGTCTCATCCACATGAAAGGTGAATCTGCAGTGTGACATTAGAGAATTGACTCCTTGGTTGTGATGGGAACCACTACTAGCTAATAATAGTAATAATAATAATATGAAAATTGGCATTAACTGTTGGAGAGGATGTGGAGTAACTAGAAATCTTTTACACTGGTGGGATGTAAGAAGACACAATTTTGAAAGACAGATTAGGCAGTTCCTTTAAAATAAACATAGATCTACCATATGAAAGTGTATAGCCCCACATACATTTGTATAGGAGTTTTTATTATGGTTTTTTCATACAATAATTACTAAAACTGGAAGCAACCAAAATGTCCTTTTAAAAATGAAGGATAAAGGCCTGGGTATGGTGGTGCACGCCTTTAATCCCAGCCCTTGGGAGGCAGAGGCAGGTGGATCTCTGTGAGTTCAAGGCCAGCCTGGTCTATATAGCCAGTTCCAGGCCAGCTGGGATTATAGGGAGACCCTGTCTCAAAAAGACAACAAAAAATAAAAATAAAAAAAGAAGGCTAAAAAGAGTTGTGTTATGTCCATATGGTTGAATACGCTTCAATAATAGAAAGGAATAAGCCAAATGTGACGATGTATGCCTTTAATCTCAGCACTTGAGAGACAGAGGCAGGTGGATTTCTGTGAATCTAAGCTCAGCCTGGTCTACATGGAAAGTTCTAGACCAGCCAGGGCTACATAATAAGACTATATCTCAAAAACCAAACCAAACCAAACTCAATCAAAAGCAAGCAAGCAAACAAATCAGAAATGAACTATAGCTACAACGTGAAAGAATCTTAAAATATTTATGCAGGTGAAAGAATCTAGCCAAGAATAGGACATAATGAATGATTCCATTTGCACAAAATTGTCAAAAAAGCACATTTAGAGTGATAGTAGACCAGTGGTTCTGTAGGGGTATGGCTGCATAACATAAGGAAAGTTTAGGAGCAATGGAAATTTTTATCATTACTGCAGTGGTGGTTTCACAGCTGAACACTTAATATCAACATGGAGTAAACTGGTCAGTGGTTAATGCCTTTGCTGTGCAAGCCTGATGACCTGAGTTTGGGTCTTCAGAACCCACATAAAAATAGGATACAGTAACGCATACATCTGTAATCCCTAAGCTCCAATGAGGAAATGGGAGACAGAGACTGTAGAATCCCCAGAGTTCCCAGGACATCTAGCTTGCCTTATGCATCCTTGCCTCAAAAAGGTAGAATTGAAGACCAACCTTCAAAGTTGACCTCCACATGTGCTGTGTGGCACACATGTGCCTGCACTAACACATACAAGTGCGCACGCATACACACACACAATATGGAGCAAATTGAAGACTTCTAAGCATGTGGTTTAATGTACTTCAATTACATCTCAATAAAATGGTTCTCTTGAATAAAAAGGATATTGGGGAGCTGGGGAAATGGCTCAGTCAGTAAAGTTCTTGTTGGGCAAGCATAGGGACCTGAGTTCAGATCCTTAGCATACTGTAAAAAGCACGTGGTGGTACACATCTATAATCCTGGCAGGAGGATCCTTGGAGTTCACTGGGCAGCTTGTCTTGAGGAATCTGTGGACTCCAGGTTCAGTGAGACCTGTTCCAACAAGCGAGTTAGAAAGTGATGGAGAAGACCCTTGACACTGACCTCCAGCCTCCACAAATGTGTGACACGGATACACCACACACTTAACATTGGATCAGGAAGGCAAGGCTGACTCCTGTATCCACTCAGCTGGGCCCTTTGATGAGTCTTTTTAGCTCCGCTGGGCCTGCATTCTTCCATTTTTAAATTGAAAGTGAAAGTTTGGTTTCTATGCCAGGTCTCACCAGTTGAACATTTTGATTATATAATGGCCTTTCAGCCAATAGGCAAAATTATCAAGGTATCAGTTTCTTTGACTGATCTTCTAACTCTTGTGGTAATTTTTTCCTGTGTTTAACTGATTCTCTGAATTCTTAGATCTCAAACACAACTGACAAAGAGAACCAACTTTTTCAGGCTCTGAAAAGAGATCAATATAAGCCTAAGGTCTTCATGTTAAGTCTGTTATCAGCACCTGCAGATTCATAAGCAACTCTCTGATGAAGGATGTAGGCTAACAATGGCTCTTGAAGATGAGACTCACAAAAGAAATACCCTCATGTTTCCTTAAGAGAAGCTTAACCCACTGCACGGCTGTACAGGAATGACCCCGACAGAGCCTCCATGCTGAGCAGTCCTTGCACAGCTCTTTCTACTTTGCCTTCTTGGTGCTGTGCTGCTGTGCTCTCGGAAACAGAAAACACCCTTATGTTCCTTGTTTATTTTTTAGTTAGGGTCTCACTGCGTGGCCTAGGCTGACCTTGAACTCGTAGTCCTTCTGCTTCATCCTCCCCAGTACTGGGATTCCAGGCATGTGGCACTACGTTGACTCGATGTTTCTTATCTTTAAAATGGGTATAATAGTACAGTTAGTTTGAAGATTGATGGAGTAGATAGTTCATATTTAATACTTAGGACTATTTCTGGCACAATATAAGTCCTGAAGTAAATGTTAGTGCAATTGTTGTAGTTTTAGCTGTGTGTGTGTGTGTGTGTGTGTGTGTCTGTGTGTGTGTGTATGCATGCATGCACATTCACATGTTCATGTGTGTGGGTACCTGTGGAGGTCAGAGGTCAGCCTCAAGTGTCACTCCTATGGGGCTGTCCACCTCGTATTTTGAGATAGGACCTCTCACTAGAACCACAGGCTTGCTGATGAAGCTAGGCTGTCTGGCCAGCAAGACCCAGGGACCTACCTTCCCAGTGCTAGGATTACAGGTAAGTGCCACCACCCCTGGCTTTTTATGTGGAGCTCGGGATCAAGCTCGGGTTCTCACACTTACACAGCAGGCACTGTACTGACTGAGTCATCTCCCTAAGCTCTATTCCAGTTATCAATGGCGCCGGGCAGCCCACATATCATGCCCTTGACGGAGTGAAGGCGACTTTGGGGCTGAATATCTAGTAGATAGTCAGTGAATTTTTCTGGATAAAGTCACAAATGATGACTAATAGCAAATGCAGGGATTCAGGATGTTAATTTCTTCATTGGACACACAGCCTCTGTATAAATCTTGCTGACTGCTGAGGAAATGTCACCAACTGTCAGAGATACAGCAACACATTGCTCAAACATATGTGCTAGGGAAACCAGAACTTGTTATTGTATGTGTGAGAGAGCCACAACCAATGTAGTTAGAAAAGTGCTCTTGGGTTTTTTATTGGATTCCAACAATGAATATATGTGTGTTATATATTCATGTGAGTTTATAAGGAACACAGCATCAGCATGCTTCTTTGGGTCAAGGTCACAGCCATGATTAGAACTCTAATGGGATGGTGTCCCTACCCCCATGCTTCTTACTTTTCTCTGGGAACCGTTTTCTTCCTCTACTATTGAGTCATTCATTATGAAACATCAGCAATGACTTGAAGACTCAGTGACAGAGGCTTCAGGCCCAATGATTTTAGACACACGTGGAGTGTTTTTTGTTCCCAGAATCATATAAGCCTCTGACTTGGGAAGAGGACAGAGGGGCAGGGGGTACTACTCAAACTGGAAGCTGACTTAGGCCCAAGGTCACTTTTGGTGACTACTCAGGGAGTCATTTACTATCAATGCCCAGCCTTTCTGCCACCATGTTCAGCCTGAGCTAGTAGTTGGAGGTGCCCTGGAAACTGGCTGGCTCTCCTCACAGACCTCTCCCAACCTGTGTCTGTGAATATCTTCCTCATTTGTGATTCTTCAACCCTTCCAAACAGAGTGAGACGCATGGGTGCTTTGCAGGCTGATGGTAGATCAATCACGAGGTCCTGATCCAAGTGATAGCATAGAACCTTCTAAGTTACCAGATGTGTGTCATGGCACTTGGGAGCCCCTCAACCTCAATGCCAGTGGTGAGAGCAACTCTAATTGGACTTCACGAGTTCCAACCCGAAGGTTGCCATCGTCTAGCTGTGTGAGCTTGTTTCTCAACTGGGTTTGTCATCTTTTCAATGACAATTGATTTTCTTAAGCTGTAAGTAACAGAAACTGCCTCCACCTGAAGCAAGGACACTTTATTTTGAAGACTGTCAAGACCTTACAGATTTGAAGGCAGTGGGGATGGAAGGCAGGAGGAAGCTCCTGGTGGGCTCTTGCCTGAAGGAATCTGGCTCCTATCCATCTCCAAAGATGGAATGAAACAACTGGTTTCTGCTTCACTGTCCCTCGGCCAGTTGCCAGATCCCAGGGAGGAAGCACTTGCTTGACCTCACATGGACAGGAGGACAGAGCCTTTGCTGAACACTCT
This sequence comes from Nannospalax galili, assembly GCF_000622305.1. Taxonomy (NCBI): domain Eukaryota; kingdom Metazoa; phylum Chordata; class Mammalia; order Rodentia; family Spalacidae; genus Nannospalax; species Nannospalax galili. The sequence continues at coordinate 2,779,380 of NW_008332583.1, forward strand.
CTGGTAGCAGTGTTTGCGGTTACTCTTCACTCTGAGGCCAGAGACCGCATCTGTGTTTGTCTGCCACTGTCAGACACATATTAAACAGGCACAAAATAGTTGTTGAATAAAAGACTGAGTAAATATCGGTGTGTAACCCACACGCTTTGTTGTGTGCTTATAAAGCGTGTATCAGTATTACTGTGCTTTGGTGGCAATGATGAAATACCTGAGCTTGGGTAACTTTATAAAGAACAGGTTTATTTAGCTCAGAATTCCATAGATTCAAAGATATGCTGCCATCATTTGCTTGGTTTTGGTGAGAATTTCATGGGGAGTGGTGTCACAAGTGTCACAGATATTTGTGGGAGGAGGTGATCACATGTCAAAACAGGAAGGCAGAGTATGATTCAGGGCTTAGACTTGCTCTCATAACAACTTGATCTTGTGAGAACTCAATGACCCAAGGAGAGCTGCTTTTACCTTTTTGAGTGCCCTATGATTTAAGGACCTCTCACTAGGACCCACCTTCTAAAGGTTCCACAATACCTATGTACTATGAAACTAAGGACTGAGCTTTCAACACACGATCCCTGTGGGACAAACTATATCCAAACAGCAATCTCTAAAATCAGACATGTCAGGACGCATGGCCTATCTTAATGATCAAAAAACATTTAGATTAAAAACTCTACATCTCCTTGGTCTCTGAAGCAAATGTCACAATGATCATCTGAGGAAGATCAATTTATTTTGATTTATTTTATGTAAGTGTTTTGCCTGCATGTATGTAACTGTACTTGCATCATACAATATCCATGAAGGCAAGAAGAAGACATTAGATGCCCTTGAATTGGAGTTACTGACTGTTGTTATCTGCCATGTGGGTGCTGGAACTGAACCCTGGTCTTTTGCAAGAGCAGCTAGTGCGCTTATCCACTGAGCCATCTCTCCAGCCCCCAAACTCAGGATGTTTAAACATCAATGTTTCTAATCAGTGCTGGACGCATCTGGCTTGTCACTGTTGCAGTATGCTGTGCTGATTTTTTAAAATGTGAGACTGTGTGTGTGTGTGTTATGGGCTATGCATGTATATCTCTTTATGTATGTGCAGGTGTGTGTGTGCAGGTGTGTACAAGTGTGGTGTGGAGACCAGAGGTTGATGTCGGGTATCTTCCTCTATCTCTTTCCACCTCGGTTTTTGAGACCAGGTTTCTCAGTGGATATCTTCAGCAAGAGTGGCTAGCCATCGAGCTTTAGAGATCCTCCTGACCCTGCTTCCCCAGTTCTAGGATTACAGGCATGTGCCACCATGTCCAGCTTTCTTTGTGGATGCTGGGAATCCAAACTCTGGACCTAATGCTTGCATGGTAAGTGCTCTGCTGGCCCAGCCATGCTCCAGTCCCGTCTATGCTGAGTCACTCACTGCTCCATGGAGTCATGACTTACAATGAGATAGAATCTGTTACGTGATCTTAGTGCATCATCCTTCGAGATTCCTCAGCATCATTATCATCATCACCGTTGCTTTTTCCTCCTAGGAAGTTAAGCCGCAATTTATGTTTACCTTTATTGGGAACCTAATCTTGTTGTCTTTAGGTACTATGAGTTCTGCTCTTTGGTGATATTTAGTTGCTGGGCCTATACTCTGAAGAAAACATTATTTTCCCCAATCAGTAATTCATTATTTCATTCATCTCATAGATACTGACTCCCTAATTTGTGTTCAGGCTACAACCAAGAGCCAGGGAGTCCCAAGGTAAATAAAAGCAAACAGAGCTCATGTTCATATGAAACTAAGCATTTGGCAGTCGAGCTTGGCATGTGTAATCCTAAATACATGTAAAATTATCTCTGGGAAGTGTTTCTGAGGCGGTATATGCTGTTGGTTAAATGAGAACCTGGCCTATCCAGACACCAGGAATGTCTTCCCTGTGAAGTGATCCTTTAGCTAATAACTTAGGGACGAGTTGGTGTTAACCAGGCAAAAAGAGAGCTCTAGGGGACCTGAGCTGAAACTCTACCTGCTAAGGTTGGAAGCAACTGGGTGGGACCATGAGGCTCCACAGACAGGCTGGTGTGGTTACAGTGGGTGCTCGGTGAGATGGGGCTGCAGAGGTGGGGTTAGGGGTCACATCACTTCAGGCCCTGTAGGCCGAGGTAGGGAGTTTGCTCAGCAGAGTATTTCGATCATGGATGGGACTAAATGTCATTTTCATTTGAAAAACAATGAAGCTGAAGTTTGGCAAGAGGATAGGTCTGGAATGACGATAACACTCAGCATAGTAATTGTGACTCAGTAATCTACAGAAATGTGCCTTGGGCTGGTGTGTGTGGCAGATGACAACTGTGGTGAGAACTGTTCCACCAGGCATGTTGTCGCTCAACATTTGATAACTGACAGCTCAAACACTGCGATTAATTCTGGCCTCTATGGAGGCCTTCTTAGCAATTAGAATCCCACATTCATTCTCAGATGGATCTCAGCAACTTCCAGAAAAAGAAATGTAAAAGAAAAAGGCACACAAGATGATAGATTTATTATCTCCACCAGCTTGAGTTCATCCTTCCTGTGCATTAAACCAGGCTTCTTGTTATTTTTCTCTTTCTTTTTTTAATACGGGTGTCGTGTAATTACTATGTCCACTTGTATTGGTGAATCAAAGATGAGCTAAGAGTCTCTTCTTGCCTTACATCCTAATAGAAGGAAAGCTCAAAATGCAAGTGAGATGGTAATACTCTGCGATAGGCTCTAGGATAGATATTTAAAAGATGCTCTGTGGTCTTAGGAGTGATGGCTGCTTTTATAGGGAGTATAGGAAAGGTTTGCTGAAGGTTTACCTTTGGTCTGATTGTAATAGCTAACAGCTATTATTGAACAAAGGGAAATGAGTACTAGAGGAAGAAGAATGTTTTAGGTTAAGGATTAAGAGTAAGTGATGAATTTGGCTGGTGACAATATATAAAGAAATCCTGTGGCTCAGAATGTGTGCTTGGAAACATTCTGTGTTGTTGTATCTGTTACTTTTCTCAGTGTTGTGATGAAATGCCAGACAGAAACAATTGAAGGAGGAAAGCTTTATTTTGGCTCACAGTTTCAGAGATTCCAGTCCATCTTGGCGGGGGAAGGCTGACAATTGGAGTATCTCTAGCAGCGGTGTTGGGAGCATGTGGGAGAGATGCGTTATACCACTGAGGACCAGGACACAGAGACCATGGCCAGAGCCAAGGGTGGGTATGATGTTCAAGGGTCATCTCTAGTGACCTACTTCCATGAGCTATGCAATGCCTCCTAAAAGCTGCACAGACTTCCAAACAGCATCATGAACTGGAGCTGGAGAATTCAAAACATGTGCCTGTGGGAGACGTTTCAGATTCAAATGCTAACACATATCCGTAGCTAGAAAATAATCAACCCCTCTGCTTATTTAGCATAGTACCCACCAGCCACATATGGAAATTCATTTTACAAGTAAATTAAGTAAACTGAAATAAAACTTAACGCTCACCTTTTTCAGTAACATTTCAAGGGCTCAAAATCAGTGTGTGGGGACGGGGTGCCACATTGGGGACTGGGATGGAGAATGTTCCATCACTGCAGAAAGTTCTGTTGCAAGTGCTATAGAGCACAAACTGATCTGTGGTCATGGAAAGGGTCAGCAAGGAAAGAAGTTTCTGGGTGCTTAGAACCCTAAGGGTTGGATGAGTCAGAGGATTTGGTGGAAGCGTTTCTAGTTGTTTTGGTTTGTTGTTTTGGTTTGAGGGGGTTCATCTCATGTTAATGACATGATAAAGCCACATGCAGACAAGGAGGACAGGAATTGTAGGTAGCCGGACTCCCTTCACTGTGGAGAAAAGCATGGGAGAAATTGGGTGAGGCTGTGTGCCAGAAGTGCAGGAATAGACTATCAGGGAGGTGGAGAGGCAATAAACTAGACAAGTGAATAAAACGGTGAGAACTTACTAGTGTAAGTCCCTGACATGGTTCCAGTGCTCAAAATCAATTTGCCTGTTGAATCTGGCAGCCTCTCTATTCAGAGGAAAACCAGACTGCAACACAATAGCATTTTCTCTGGGAGATGGCTTGGATAGCAAGACTTTGTCAACCTGCCTCTCAGTATCTTCCACCTTTGCTACCAACAAAGAAGACTGCAGCTTGACCAAAAGTGTTAAGTTGGGTAGAAGAGGAAATTAAGTTTGGGAGAGAACAAGCATATCTGGGAAGTACATGGAAGCAGCAGGAAAAAAACTGGTTCAAGCGGGGCATGGTGGTGCACGCCTTTAATCTCAGCATTCGGGAGACAGAGGCAGGCAGATGTCTGTAAGTTCAAGGCCAGCCTGGTCTACATTGCAAGTTCCAGGCCAGCTAGAGTTACAGGGAAACCTTGTCTTGAAAACAAAAAACAAAACCAAAAATAAACCCAAACCAAACCCCAAAACCAAAACAAACCAAAAAACTGGTTCGATACCAGCAAGGAGGGAAAAGTAAGGCATATTTGGGAAATACACCTGTGCTTGACGAAGGGTGTGACATAATGATCTATGGGTCCAGAAAAGGGTGGGGCCAAGGTGTGCTGGAATGTGGTGAGCTGCTTACTGGCTCTGTGGTTTGGGAGGCTTTCTCTTCTTTTTTTTTTTTGTACCTCAGTCTCCTGATATCACCCTATGTAAGTAGGAGTTTGCTACTGAAATGAGCAACAATAAATAGCATAATTTAGTGATGCAAAATATTAGAGCTCTTTAGTTTTCTGTAACTGCACCTAACTTCTGAGTGTCCATTCCCTTCCCCTTCTTCACATTTGAATTCTGCCTCTCTTGGATGCTTGTTCTTCCTCTAAGCTTGTGCCTTTGGATGCTTGTTATATGTATTGTCATGGACCAGGGCCAGGGCTGGACCTACTGGTCTTCGCTGACCTCATGAAAATGTGTCTAATTTCACTTGGCAGTAGCTGCTGAATTTCAAAGACGGTAAAATGTTCATCTCATTTTCTTGGTTAGTTTTCTTTGTGTGTGATTTCCTGTGTTGACATGACCTTTCCTTCTGTAGATCCTCCAACCATCCCACGTCTGGACTCAAGCTCCAGTTGTCCACCCATCTTCTACCATAGAGTCACCTCTCACTAAATGACTTCTGATCTAATAGCTAACTTTAGTACACCTTACTGGTGCATGTGGACACATCTGGATTCCTTCAAATGATCTTTTTGCCACACCCATCCCGTGCTTCCTGTTTTTTCTGTTTGTCTGAGGAAGTGTGAAAAAGGGTCCCCTTCCAGAATCACAATGTAAAGTCGTTCCCCAATCCCCAAGGCTTTTATCTCCTCTTCTTTTTGTCTCTCCTCAATTCCACCCAGGCTCTTATCCCTGTGGCAGAGTTGGTACTCTTAAACCCTGCCTCCTTTCCTTCTTTTCTCCAGGTCCCTACCATACAAACACCTTTCATACTTCCTGTCTGTGCAGGTGAGAAATTTCCTTTTACCATTCATCAATTTCCTGGTTCTTCCAGTTTTTGATAAGGAAAAAAAAAAAAATCCCTTCAGATCTAATGTTTTACTTTTGATATATTAAAGGGAGCTTTTAAGATTCCTTTTTCTTGTGCAGTTCAGCCTCATCATCTCACTGGTACATCTTCATCCTACAGGGATGGTGATTGATGCGAACACCAGCGGATGTTGGGCTGGGAGAATCTTAAGTGGCAAGGAGACCGCGAAAGCAGAGGAATTTGTTACTGGAAGAATTTGTTACTGCAGTCTCTTTGTGAGTGGCTTCTCCGTTCCCCCGAGATCTTCACAGGGACTTCCGGCAATGGATGATGTTCCTTGTGACCAGGGAAAAGTCAGATGGGAGGCTTCTTTGCTGTTCTGGTTTTTGACTGCCAGCTCTCCCTGACCCCTTCCTCTGCCTATTTCAATTGAAGACTGGCCCACCAGGAGTGCTGTATTGGTGCAATACAGCCCTTCTTTCTTCAGAAGTCACTGTAACCCTCAGTGAAGCCAAGGACAGCTCTTAGAAGTAGCTGTCAGCTGCCATGGTAGGTCCACTTCCGCAGTGGGAGACGCTAAACCTGAATTTCACTGCAGTAGCTTGGGCAACTTTTTTTTTTTTTTTTTTAATTGGTTTGCTGCAGTTTCTGAACCTTGGCACTCTTTGCAGTTGAGGCCTGGTAATTCCTTGTTGTAAGGGGCTGTCCTTCCCTGTGTCACTGTGGGCTGCTTAACAGCATCCTGCCTTCATACGTGAGATGCCAGTGGCTCTTCTCAGTTCGACTATCAAAAATATCCTCTGCAGGGTAAATGTTCCTGCTGGGAAATCACTAATCTGATATGTACTGATACTCAGGAAAAACTGAAGCTGTTTATTCAATGACCGAAAGACACAGGTACATGATTTAAAGAATTTTAAAATGGGGCCTGCAAGATGGCTTAGAGGGTGACGGCACTTGCTGCCTGACGACCTGAGACTCACATGGTGGCAGGAGAGAACTGACTGCTGCAAGGTATCCTCTGACTTCCACACAGGTGCTGTAGCATGTGCACATGCATGCATACATGATAAATAGATATAATAAAATTTAAACAATAATTTAGAAGCACTAATACAATACTAAATGTGATGTTTACAAAATGCCCAACATACAGGTTTTTCTTTCTCTTCTCTTTCCCTCCTCTCCCCCTTCCCTCCCTCTCCCTCCTTTTTATTTATTTATTTTTTTTGTAGTCCTAGCTAGCCTAGAACTCACTATATAGACCAGGCTGGCCTTGAACTCACAGAGCTCCACCTGCCTCTGCCTCCTGAGTGCTGTTATTAAAGGTGTGGGCCACCATGCCTGGCCCCCAGCATATAATGAAAAAATGTTATTATATAGATCTTGGACTTTCTTCTGGTAGGTAAGTGACTTGACCCTGATAATTTTTTAGGAGTTATGGACAGTTGTTAGCTGTCATGTGGGTGCCTGGATTCGAACCTGGGTCTTCTGCAAGAACAGTCAGTGTTCTTAACTGCTAAGCCATCTCTCCAGCCCCAACCCTCCTACTTTTTAAAGCAAGATACTGACAATGCCAGATTCATCTTCAGAACGGTATCTATGATGGTCCTGGAGAGGACTGACTGAAGGAAGAGAACTTGGTGGCAGCAAGGTGAGCCTGAGTTTAGAAAGAGCTCCTGCACACATGGCAGAGTCTGGGCTGGATGCATGTGGATGGCTGGTTGGAGCTGAGATAATTAGTTGCAATTAAGGCATCATTCCGACAATTCTCTCCAAAAAGACTGCAAAGCCGAGGGCAGGAGCTCCAGCCAGCATTCCTTTTGTAGACATTGTAGCCTCAAAGAGTGTAGCAGAAAGAGCCTTTCTATTTTTAACTCCAGCAGGTGGACCACACTCTGATCACAAGCACTTAAAATGTGTTAATATGGCCACAATCTATTTCTTGAAGAGACTTTCCGTAGATACAGCAACATCTTTCACAATGCCCAGTCTCTTCTTTGTTACAAAAATCAGTGGGAACCTTTTCAGGGAGATGATGGATTACTTGTGTTGCGTTTTAGTGTTGGTATCCTCTGCCATTTCATAATTTACCTCCTTTACCAGAAGATTTGGCTCCTAAACATCCTAAAACATAACTTGGCTTTGCTGCCTTGGACATTCTGTATGCGTTGCATTCTGGTTGATGAGACACGGCAATGGCTGCTGGGGAAATGAGTTTAAGAACTTGAACCGCAAGTGGATCAGACTTGAGGTGAAGGAACAGCATGTGGCTGAGTTCTGCAACAGCAATAGCATCTGACCAGTTTTGAACCCATAACCTTTTTTTCTTTTTCTTTTTTTTTTTTTGAAACAGGGTCTCCCTGAAGCCCAGCTGGCCTGGAGCTCACTATATAGACCAGGCTAGCCTTGAACTCACAAAGATCCACCTGCCTCTGCCTTGCAAGTGTTGGGACTGTAGGATTGTACCACCATGCCCAGCCTTGAACCCATAACCTTTTAAGGCTAACAACTTATCAATCATCAGTTTTTAACTGACATAATGGTGCATTTTGTTGCTTTTATAGATGTGGCTTTTAGTAGTTTTTTTTTTTTACATTCTCTTTTTTTTGTTAGGAAATTAGACTTTCTGGTCCTGCTGTGTTTCTGTCTAACATGAAATCTCATTTACTCTCCACTAATTAGAAAAATGAGCTTATATGTGTGTGCATGCACACGTGTGACATTTACCTGTGCATGTGGAGGCCTGGGGTCAATGTTGGGTGTCTTCCTTTATCCATCTCCATCTTGTTTTTTGAGGCAGGGTCTCTCACTGAACCTGGAGCTCCCTGTTTAGGCTAGACTGGTTGGCCAGTAAGCCCTTGGGATCTGCCCTGCATCCTCCCATCCTTGGGACTACAGATGCACACAGCTGCACCTGGCTTAAAAAATATTTTTAGTGCTTCTTTGAAAATTCCATACAATGTATTGTGATCATGTTCAGACCACCTCTTCCTTCTCCACCCCCACCTTACCATCCCTCCACTTCATGTCCTATGATATTATTCGTCTTTTTTAAAAAGGCCCATTGAGTCTAATCTGTGTTCAGTGCTCTTGGGGGTGGCTCTATCCTTGGAGTCTGGTCACCTTACCAGGTGTCACACCAGTAAAGAAAACTAACTCTCCTTCTTCCAGCATCTATCAAATGCCAGTAGATTCTCAACTACAGCTGGGGCTTCCTGCCCACCTCCCTCATCATCTGATGGTATTGATGAAGTTTATGCTGCTGTCAATGGGAACAGCTGCCGTGTGTTGAGGGCTTATGAAGTGCTGTACTTGGTGTTAGATTCTTTGCATACAGTACATTACTGATTCCACATCTGACTTGGGCTCATCTGGCTTTTTTTTTTTTTTTTTTTTGGTCTTTTTGAGACAGGGCCTCTCTGTAGCCCCTGCTGTCCTGGAACTCACTATGTAGACCAGGCTGGCCTTGAACTCACAGAGATCCGCTTGCTTCTGCCTCCTGAGTGCTGGGATTAAAGGTGTGCGCCACCACGCTGGGCTTCATCTGGCTTTTATGTTGGTATTGGGGATGCTTATGTATCAAGCATTTTACCCACAGAGCCATCTCCCCAGCCCTAGAAAAACAAGCTTTTTTTAAATGATGATTTTCCTCCAAGAATTATCTTGAAGAATGTTCTCATCCAGACTGTAAAGTTAAATGTCTTGCTCCAAACCAGTTAAATCCATGGACGTCAGTGCACTGAGGAAATCAGGAACCCTTTCCCAGCATTCTCGAGTGTGATATCTACAGAAGCTGAGCTCTTTGCCCAGCACAGCACCCGTCTCCTGGGTTCTGCTTGTGTTGTGCGGACATGCCACTCTTTCCTTTTTTTCCTTTAAGCTCAGGCTAGCTGCTGATAGCCTGCTGTTCCATGGTGTAGTTCTTGTGATTTCATACCAGACAGGCCCTCTCAATAGAAAAGTCCTGTGTCTTCTCTACTCCCAGGCCACCCAAAGTGGATCTTTTGATATTTTGTAGCTGTTTTATTGAAACACAAGCTTCACAACCATTGTATTTGCAAAGGTTTTTTCCTTTCATCGGGTAGGCCAAGGTTTTCTGGGACATTTTGCTTTTTCCAAATTAGCTGGAATGCTTTCTTCCTACCTTCTCATCCTGACCCTCTTTCAAATGGTACCTCCAGGTGAGGAATGTTTTGGAAACTCATTTGTAGGAGAAAAACTTTCCTATAGGAGAAAAATAAGGCTCAGGTATGCTTAAAAAGAGCAAGGAAGATGGCATTTGCATCCAAGCAGGGTGGTTGTGGTGATGATGGTGGTGATGGTAGTGGGATGGCAGTAGTGTGGGTGATGATGGTGATGGTGATGGTGCTGGTGCTGGTGGTGATGATGCTGGTAACAGATGATCCCATTATGTTGTTGTTAATGGTAACAGGGACTATGTGTTGAAGGCTTGTAAAGTTCCATACTTGACATTAGGCTTTTTGCATACACTACATTGCTGATTCCTCACAATGATTCTACGAGGCACTGTGACTATTCTCACTGTACAAATGAGGGAACGAAGGGGGTGTTATGAATCCATGACGATCGTGAATGAAGAGGCGCAATAAAGTATAAAGTTATTTTGGATGTTAACCATGATGGTACTATCTGATGGCATTGATTGGTTCATTTATTTGTTAGTAGGATTTTATTGTAATCTATATACCAGGAGCTAAGCTATAACCCTCTCGAAGGTAATCCTTAATGTGCATGGAGTGATGACATTTGTAGATATTCATAGAAAGCCTGTGATACTTAAGACACTTCTGCTACACCTAAGTGAAAAATTGCCATGTTGAAAGCTTGGTTACTGGAAACAAGGATACAGGAACCTTGTAGAACACTAAATCAAGTAGGGAAGAAATTTAATCCTCTTATTATTAGTAGTTAATCTGTTTTTTAAAATTAAAATTACCTGCCAGTTATAATAAAGTATCTTAGACATACTTAACATAAAAGTGGAAAATCCTGAGTCCAATTTATTAATTTTTATTAAGTTGGGATTGGATCTTTGTTTCCAAAAGTATCAAGATTTCTCAAAGAACAATAGTGCACTGTTTTGCATCTAGAAATGTCTCTATGAGTTTAAAAGTTTTATGTCTACTTTGAGTTATTTAGGACAGACTTACAGGTTGGGGAGGTGGTTCAGTGGGTAAAATGCTTGCTGCATAAGCCTGAGGACCTTGGTGTAAATCCCCAAAATCCAAATAAAAGCTGGAAGCAGTAGTGTGAGTCTGTCTTCCCAGTGTACCAAGGGAAAGATGGGGGGCAGAGGCAGGAGAATTACAGGAAGCTCACAGACCATCTAGCTTGGCAAACATTATGAGCAGCAAGGGACCCTTCTTCAAACAAGGTGGAAGGTAAGCACTGACACCTGAGGTTGTCCTCTGACATTTACACACCTCCTGTGGCAGGTGCACGTGTACACACACACACACACATACATGCACACACATGATCTATCTAATTCTAAATAGTAGATGAACAGCAGCTAAACTTTCAGTGTGCTAAAAGAACATTCTACTTTTTCATATGGTTTCTAAACTAGTGGAACTCATATTCTATGGGATGATAAAACACACATACTCAAATCCCTTACAAAAGCTATGTTGGGGCTGGAGAGATGGTGTAGTGGTTAAGAGCACTGGCTACTCTCGCAGAGATCTGAGTTCAGTTCCCAGCACTTACATGGTGGCTAACAATCATCTCTAACTCCAGTTCCAGGGTATCCAACACCCTCTTCTGGCCTCTGTGGGCATTACACATACAACACACACATGCAGGCAAAATACTCATACACATAAAAAAGCTATGTTGAGGTTCATAAATGGCAGATGAAGAAAACTGTTTTTATGATTTTGATATGAAGAAGGCTATACCTTCTTGATACTATTGATACTGTCAATAGTTGAGCAAGTGCTATATAGGCAGGCATAATGCTATGCAGCTGTTTGAAACTTTATACTTTTATTCAAGTTCTTTTGTTAACAGTGCTATGGAAATGAGAAGTTGGATCATTATACAGATTATAGATTCATTCTCTTAGTTTTTAACATAACATGAGGGAAAGGAAAAAACACAGGTATATGTATCAATATAAGGATATTTGTTGAAGTATTTGTTTTCAAATGGCTGAAAATGAGAAGCATCTCAAGTCCATTTAATAGATGGTATAGAGTACAGTCATTAAATGACAGCGCAGAAAACTAACAATGCAGGGGGAATGCACAGTGCGATAGCTCAACAGTGTGTACGATGAAATCCCATCTTAAAAGTCTTTATGTGCATAGAAAATTGATTAGTGAAGACATACTCTAAATGTTAAAAATGACAAAAATTAATGTTAACCATAGTTATTGCTGGGAGGTAAATGGATGAGTGATTTTATGCTAATAAATTTCCTTACCTTTGCTTGAAAAGTATCCTATAATAAACATGTATTGCTTGAGCAGTTTATAAAAGTGATAATACACAGAGAGAGAGAGAGAGAGAGAGAGAGAGAGAGAGAGAGAGAAAAAGGCTCAAAACAAATGAGGAGTCCAGGTAACCTAAACATTCAACACAACATGATTAGATAATATTTGAAAAGCAGAGACTGAGATCGACCCCGTGATTTAACTTTTGTTCTTCTTCCTTGTATCTCTAGCTTTGTATTTTGCAGACTGACTGTTAATAGGTAGAGAGCTTTGACTAGACAATGAAGCCTAGTTCTGCTCTAGGTTTGCCCTTGACCCCACATTGCTCTGCTTAGGGGATATCTAAGCACTTTATACATATTTTCATTTCAGTATCACCACAGGTAGATTCTTCAATAACAGGCATCGGGTTTGAAATCCTGCTGACAATTTGTGAACTTCCAGAATTACTGAATCCATTCACTCTGCCGTACCACTCCCAGAGTACAAGTGAAATTCAAAATAAATCCAAACAATTACAGTTACAAGGGTAATCACATCACATGGAAAAATAAAATTACAGCTATTCTATCTGAACTATGGACAAGCTTAATTTTGTTATAAAGGTGGGAAAATGTGTGCTTTTGTACAAATCATGTAGGAATTAAAACATGGAAATGGCTATAATATCAATTTCTCTAATATTTGTGCTAGGGTGACTGAAAATTATAACAAAGTGGAAGGTGATTAGCAAAGGTGAGGTGGGTAAGTTCAGGGAGGCTGCGTGCGCAGGAGCAGGAGCAGCTCTGTGATTTACAGGGCCTGTGGGAATGAAAACGCAGGGTCTCTTGGTAAAGAAGTGATTAAGAATCTTAAGATTGTGATAACAGAGCACTAAACCAAGGTCAAAACCTTTCAGTGTTCAGGGTCCTTGGTGCCTACTCAGGTTGTATATCCATGAAACCGTCCTATAGTAGATAAAATGGCTCTGCTCTCATTCTGTCATCACCTACGGTACCAAGTCAGTTAGGTATTCCCTCTAAACTCCATGTTATTTATCCTTAAAGCCAAGGCAGTATTTCTCAGAAAATGCTTTGTTGCAAGTGACAGAGCTCCAAACCCCAGTGTATAAGCAATAAAAGTGTTTTTTGGCTCAGGTAACAGTTCAGGGCTGGTAATGGCCTGACCCTAGAGCATCCATCAGTGAACTGTTTCTGAAAGAGCCAGATAGTAAATAGTTTCAACCTTGTGAGCCATGTGGCCTCTGTCGTAACTATCTGATGATGTTGTTGTAGTACAGAAGTGGGAGGACAGGGCAGAGGAGGGAGCATGGGGAGGGATAGCTAACACTACCTACCACTATAGAAGTTTTTTTAAAGTATATACATATACATTATAAAAAGAGATGAAAAGGAGTTACCCTATAACAGAGGGAGATTACGCTTTTCAGACGTCATAGACTAATGAAAAAAACCAAAAAAACCCCCAAAACAAACTCTCAATGCCATGAATGGACTCCCTCTCAATAAGCGGTTGATCAGGGGTCCTATAGACCCTCAAACGTTACTGGCCATGACCCCTGCTCTTGGTTACCTGCCAGAACTGGATAGTAAGACTCTGTTGCTGTATGTATACACACTACATGCGTGAGCTACAGAACAAACAAGGAGAAGTCAAGCTAGTGCTGACTTCAGACCTTCATCTCTACTTTCTAGTGTTCATAGTGCTGGAAGGTGCTATGCATGCTATCAGAAGGAAAAAATAATAATCTACCCAGCTGTGAATCCTCTGAGCTACAGTAACAACTGGCCTGACAAGATAGGCCCACTAGTGCAACAGTGGCATGAATATTATGGTAGTAACCAACTACTCTTTAATTGGATTTAAGGTCCACTTCCTAGGATGGAGCTCATACCTGACATTGGCTTGGGAACCTGATACTAGACGGGTCACAGAATATAGGAAGAACCTAATACTAGTTTTCTACTAGCTATTATATTAAACTGACTCCCAATGACATATTGTTATACCCATAGATTTATGCATCTCTCACCTCTCACCAGAGAAGTTCCTTTATGCAGCAGATGGTGGTTAACACAGAAACCCACAACTGGCCAACATGCAGAGAACAAGAGGCTATGGAGTGCTCATCCCTGCATAGGACACCTTATCCAACTTCTGCCTCCCAAGGCTCAGGGACCATTGTGGAAGAGGTGGGTGGAAAGATCGCAAGAGCCAGAGGTTGTGGGTGACCACAAGGAAATGGAGTTTTCCAGACAGCTGGTCAGTTACTCAGATAAACTCACAACAATGGTGACAGCATGCAGAAGTCCCATGTGAGCTCAAACCAGACAAAAATCCCAGCATAGATGTGAGGAAGTGGGTTGGAAATCCCAACACAACCTAAGGAAACTATGGGCACTGATAACATCTGGGAGGGGCAGAGACAGTTTCCTTCAAGGTTGGGACTCTTGATAGGCTAACCAGGCTCCAGTGGTTAGACCCACACCGAAGGACATTTGGGGACACAAATTACACTGTATAGGACATATATACACATATATATGTATATATATTATATACACACATATATATAATTATTATATATAATGCATTAAATTGGGTGGGGAGCATTATGGGAAGGTACAGATGGGGAGGGATCTAAATACAATCAAAATATATTGTATGAAATTTGCAAAAATTCAATAAAAAGTAGCTATGGAAAGATGTCAAGGATTAAACTTGGTTACCTTCTGTAAGACTTCACTTCTGGATAAAATGAGTTTTATATCATTTCATAAACCATAAAATATTCTTTCTTTCCCCATGAAGATGTAAAAACCATACTTGGCTCTTGAGCATTACAGTACACGGTGGAGGCTGTTTCACAAGCAGATGTTTGCTAGATGGACCGCCTGGCTTTGGAGACATTAGGTACTGGTCCCTTTGCAAGTGCTCTGTCTCGCATGGCTCTTTTTATCTTCTGCTGTTGAGCTCACTCTTTCCCACTGAGGTAGACTTACTCCACATGACTAGGTGAGTGGGATCTGGTGGGAAGGAGAAAACTCTAACCTTACTGCTAGAGTTTGGTTATCTTAGAGGAAAGAGTTCTTCATCTGCCTTGTGGAGTCTGCACATGCATTTCTCTTTGATTGGATTGGTTTGGCTGTGTACTTATCGCAGATTGGTCACTATGGACAAAAGGATTTGATATTCTGCTTGGCCACTGTGTTAGACTTTTTTTTGAAATAACAAAAACCTGAGTGAACAACATAAAAGGAAGAACTATTTGTTTTGGCTCAGAGACTTTAGTCCATGAATTCCATTGTTCTGTGCTTCAGGCTAAGCATAGAGGAGGAGCAGGTGGTGATGCAAAGCAGCTCATTTTAGGACAGACAGGAAGCAGAAAAGAAAGTTACAGGAAGGGGATGGGATAAGATATAGCACCAAAGACCCTCCCCCAGTGACCTACTTCTTCTAGCCAGGCCTTATCTCCTAAAATTTCCAGTACTTTCCCAATGGTACCAAGGCTTCAACACATGAACTTATGATGGAAATTTCATATTCAAACTGTAACAACCAGATTAAGGTCTTGTGGTCATCTGTCCCTTAAAGCAGTGTTGTAGAAAACAAAAGTTTGCTGTCTCCACAGACCCACATAACATAGGTGAAGCAACACTTGCAAAAGCGTGAAGCAAGACCTGTAGAATAGGGAAAATGTTAGAAGTTCGCTACAAGGATGATGATTAAAACATACATTTACAATCCTTATAATAGCGCTGGGGAGATGGCTCAATGTGTATAGCGCTTGCTCTGCAGGCATGAGGACCTGGGTTTGGATCCCAAGCACCCATGTAAAGGCTGAGTGTAATGACTTGTGTCTACAACCCCAGCACAGGGTAGAGGGAGTGATAAGTGGATCCCAGGGCCTTGTTGGCCATCCAGGTTAGACTAAATGGCTAACTCTAAGTTCTGCGAGAGACCATGTATTGAAGAAAATAAAGTGGAAAGTGATAGAGTGTGTGAAACCTGCTGTTGACCTCAGGTTCCACACACATGTGGGTGTATGCATGTAGACCCCCCGCCTCCATACACACACACTCACAGATTTTTATACTAGTATACTTTGAAAGAATTATTTTCATAGCATATGTATTATGAATTATAGCTCAATGCTGTTTTAAAAGATGTTTACGGGGCTGGAGAGATGGCTCAGCAGTTGAGAGCACTGACTGCTCTTGCAGAGGACCTGGGTTCAATTCCCAGCACCCACATGGCGGCTACGAACCATCCTTAACTCCAGTTCCAGGGCAATCTGAAGCCCTCTTCTGACCTCCGTGGCATTGTACAACACAGGTGCACTCATATACATGCAGACAATATACTCATACACATAAAATAATAATAAATAAAATTTAAAAAGATGTTTACAATGATAATTATCTCTCTCTTATTTTGGAGTGGATTTGCAAGAATCCCACCATTACTGGGGGAGGGAGACAATTTCCCATCGTCCTCCACCCACATTTGCTACTGTCAAATAGCTTCCAAGAGTTTTCCATCGTCTCTGACTTGACTCATTCTCTCACACACCTCATTGTCACTCTCCCACAAATGGAAATGTCTTACTTCCACCCACTTCCCTCCAAGAGACTTGTTTGAACACTAGAGAGTGTGATTGCCACTTGTTTTAAGTTCTGTTAAATTGGGAGGGGTTTTAAACATCTGAGTTTGCCCTTCAGCTTCACATCTCTTTACTTGACATTCATAATTCCACACAAAGCGTAATTTACAAAAACTTTGTGCTTGCCCCTAACTCCTCTAACTCTCAAAGTAAATATGAACATAGAAAGGAAAGCTCCTGCCCCACTTTACAGATGAACCACTGACATTTAGAAAATCCAATGACTTGTTACAGATCCCTCATTTGCTACCTGGATAGAGATGGTATCAGAACGCAGGTCTTGACAGTCCCTTTTTGCACAAGGTACATGGCAACGTTTTAACAACAATTACTAACCTTTTCCTCCATCATTTCAAATGCCACCTCCCCCAACCTGGTCTTGATCTTCCTTCCTTATAGAACTAATACTTGGCTCTCTCCTTTTTAACCTCTCTTCTCGGGCAATGATTCCTACTTAAGATGACTTTTGGAAGGCTTTCCAGATCTCTGTTGTTTATAGGAGCCATTACTTCCTCTAGCCTCTGCCCCAAGTCTTCTCAATGCTTCTATATGGCTTTAATCAAATCACGCCTCTGGCATCCTTCACTGTCTGGTGGAGAAGACTTTGCGGCTCTATTGACATCTTTTCTTGACCATTGCTGTGCTGATGACAAAATTTTACCATTAAAATGCAATTGAATTAAAAAACTTAGGCATCAAGATACAATGACAAAGTGAAAAAGAAATTCACAGAATTAGAAAAAATATTGGCAAATCATATAAAAAGTTTTGATAGGGGATTAATATACAGAATACATAAAGAACTCCTCTACAGCAATTTCACCAAAGAGGCTGATTATTATTATTATTATTATTATTATGCTGGCCTGGAACTCACTATGTAGACCAGGCTGGCCTTGAACTCACAGAGATCTGCCTGCTTCTGCCTCCTGAGTGCTGGGATTAAATGTCTGTGCCACCACGCCTGGTAAGAAGATATATTCTTAAAAATGACCTCATAGAATAGACTCACCATCATTAATTGTTAGGGAAATGAAAATAAGATCCAGTATATGATACCATTTCACACCTTAAGGACAGCCATGGTGAAAAATTGTAACAACACTGCTCCCCCACAAGAAAACCCCAGAATGTAACACTGGTTAGCATGGGTATGGATAAATTGGAACCTTTTTGCATTGTTGGTAGTAATTTAAAATTGTGTAGCCATTACAGAGAGCAGTATAATGGTTTCTTGAGAAATTACACATAAAATTACCTTATGATGCAATGGTAGCCTAACCACACCTCATTGTAATGCCAAAAAGATTGAGAGCAGGAATTTAAACAGATATTCACACGTGGATCTTCACAGTGGCATTATTTACAATAGCTGAAAGGTAGAAACAAAACCAAAGTGTCCATCAACAGTGGAATGGATGGACGAATGTGCTACATGGACATGGAATGGGCAGGTTTTAGATGTGTAAGGTTTCAGTTTGGGGTGATGAACAGTTCTGGAGGTGGGTGGTAGAAATGGTCGTTGCCATGCATGTACTTAGTTACATAGGAAGGCATACTTAGAAATGGTTAAAATGGTATATTTTATGTTATGCGTATTTTGTCACCATAAAGTAATTGAAAGAAGCTTGGGAGGTAGGTCTATGAGTAAATCGCTTGCCTTGAAAGCATAAGACCTTGAATTCTGGGGGCTGGAGAGATGGCTTGGTAATTAAGAGCACAGGCTGCTCTTGCAGAGGACCTGGGTTCAATTCCCAGCACCCACCTGGCAGCTAACTACCGTCTGTAATTCCAGTTCCAGGGGATCCAACACCCTCTTCTCCATGGGCACTACATGACATGTGTGCACTTCCATACATGCAGGCAATACACTTATATAATAAAATAAAAATAATAAATAAAATACTTCTTAAAAAAGTAAAATAGGGGGCTCAAGAGATGTTCAACAGTTAAAAGCACTTGCTACTCTTGCGGAACACCCAGGTTTGGTTCCCAGCCCCACATTCTGACCTCCATGGGCATTGCGTGACACAGGTGCACTTACACACATGTAGGCAATACACTCATGCACATAAATAAAAATAACCATCTGTAACTCCAGGTCCAGGGGAATCCAACACCCTCTTCTGACCTCCATGGGCACTGCATGACACACGTGCACTTACACACATGTAGGCAATGCACTCATGCACACAAACTAAAATAAAGAACTTGAATTCCACCCCTAGCACTCATGTTAAAAATAAAAGCCAAGCCTGGTGGTGTGGTTTGTCACTCCAGCACTGGTGAAGAAGGGTGGATTCCTGAAGCTTACTGGTCAGTCAGCCTTACCTACTTGGTGAGTTCCAGGCCAGAGAGAGACACTGTCTCAAAACAACGAGGTGGATGGAGCCTTTGGCTTTTAAAACATACATATACACATGCACCTACATACATGTGCCCATATACACATGAACCGAACTGCATCCCAGAGCCCACATGCAATTTCTGTGCAATCCCTAGCAGTTGTAGGGTAATAGGATGGGTTAAGCCCCCTTATTCCAGAGACAACTGGCCATAAAATCTTAACCTTAACCTTGTAGCTTTTGAAAATATGCCCTTGGCCAGGTTACTGAACCTGCTTCTAGCTCAGGACTTGATGGGTAAAAGTGGCTCCAACCCTGTGGGCCTGGCTATGAGAATGCCAAAGAGATTGCTGTGATCTTGGCAAAGTGCCTGAACTCCACAGAGCTTCAGTAAGTTAAGTTATTATCAAGATTTCACATATTTTATGTGTGCTAAATAATAAGGGCCATTTGTGGAGTTTCTCAATGAGTTCTCTGCCTCCTGAGCTATCACCTGGAATGGAATCTTGGTGCAGTCATCCATTGTCATGGCTATGCAGGGACTTAATGTCTCTGTTTGCTTTAGCCTCTGTCCCCCATCATCTGCCTAATGACTCAAGCCTGCCAAGGATGAATGAGGCCAATGGGTGAGGCTTGTCCACCATCCTTGGCTGA
Organism: Nannospalax galili; assembly: GCF_000622305.1. Classification (NCBI taxonomy): domain Eukaryota; kingdom Metazoa; phylum Chordata; class Mammalia; order Rodentia; family Spalacidae; genus Nannospalax; species Nannospalax galili. The sequence goes on from NW_008332583.1 coordinate 2,798,964, forward strand.
GATCCATAGCATAGTCGTAACTCAGCAGACACTGCTATGTGGGACATTTGTGCTTTGGATTGCAATCCTGGCCCTCGTGTGACTATGCACACATTGGCGTTAATGCTGCCTGGGGTGTACCTTTTGATATTAAGTGAGAGGTTACAGGGGGTATTATATGATTAGGGCAGACATATCTGAATTCTCATTTGAGAGGCTGTTTCTTGTTTTAACTCTGCAATTCCACAGAGTGTAGTTGGGGGCAAGTTTCCCTTAGAACTCTGAAAGGGGTTTGTTCTCAGGCCTGCATTCCAGCCTTTGCAACATGCAGAGAAATCAGGCCCTTTCGGGATCAATAACTAGTGTGAGTTAAAAAAAGAAAACCCAGGCTGGTGAGATGGCTCAGATGGTGAAGCAGCCTACCGCCAAACCTGACGACCTGAGTTTGCCCCCCAGGACCCACATGGTGGATGAAGAACTGATTCACACAGGTGCTTGTCTGACCTCCCGCACAGCATGGCAGAGGCATGTTCACACACACTAAGTGAATAAATGGAATGTAGTAAACATTTAAAAACCCAGTTTTTTGGTACTGTAGCAAACTGTAAAAAGCTTGTTTTAAATGTGGAGAATATGTTGATATATGTTTGCTTCTGAGGAATGGGGACAAATTTCACTCTCTGAAATTTACTCTAGTGACATCTATGAAGTATTGGTTATTAAAGTAATAAATCAGATAAATAAGATAGTTTAAGGAAATATTGAAGTATGCTTGAGGAATATGTTTTTTTTTTTCTTTTTTAGGATTTAACTGAGTGAGTTTAAAAGGTTTCCTTGAGATCTTTTTAGCTAAATTTGTTTCATTCCTTTCATTTAATTCTTTCATGTTCTTTCTTCATTTGGCTGTTCCTTTCTGCTCTTAGTGCCAACTAAGACAGAAGACAGTAACTGGGCACCAAGTATGCGTCAGAGCCTGCATTAGATGCTGGGGTCCAGAGAAGAGGCCTGGGGAAGGCAGCCGAGGGGGTCAGGAGCACAGGCTTTGGTGTCAGTTGGGCACAGAGTTGAGTCTCAGCCTTAGTGCTTACTGGCTGTATCACTGGGAAATTCTTGATCTCTCTAAACCTTAGGCTTTTTAAAATTTGTTTTACAGACAAGGTCTCACTCTGTTGCCCAGGTTGTCCTGGAACTTGAGTTCAAGTGGGCTGTCTGCCTCAGAAGCTGGGACTACAGGTTTGTACCATCGCACCCGGCTAGCCTCAGATTTCTGGTGCAAAAGGTGCAGAGTACTCCAGTCTTTTCCCAGGAGGAATGCTATGGGGGATAAATGAAGTAGAGTGTGTCTGTTATTTTTAGTTGCAAGGTCAGAAGCTAAACCCAAAATAGCATGAGCAAAAAAGAACGGACTGGTCCAGGAGTAGGTGTGAGGAACAGCTAGCTGAGCCTGGGGGGCACAGTGGCCCTGGGACTTGGCCTCTTTCTCTGTCTCTAGGGTTTGCTCTCTGCTGTCTTAGCCTCATTGTCAAGCTCTCTCTCCAGTTTTATGTTATCCATGCTAATTTTCCATTGCTATGGCCAAACACAATTGAAAGGAGAAACAGCTTTAAGGATTTGGGCTGACAGTTTTAGAAGCAATAGTTCATCATCCTTGAAAGGCATGTAGGTACTGGGTAGCTTATCCTTATCTTTTGGTGGCTAAAAAGGTGAGAGACAGTAGAGAGAGAAGTAGGGAGGGAGAGGGCGGGAGAGAGGGAGAAGGGGAGGCAGAGAAGGGGAGACTAGAAGGGAGGGAGGGAGGGGGGGAAATCCATGCCAGTGGGCTTTCTATCTCTGGCTACAGGATAGTGCTCCCCACAATTCCCCCTTTCTCTCTGGAAATGCCTTCACCCACTCCCCTGAGATGTGCTTACTAGTCTCCTAGGTGGGTCTCAATCCCGTCAATTTGACAATCAGGATTAACTATCACACTTCTTTTATAACTCATAATCACAGAAGAAAGAGACTGTCGTCTTCCCAGTAGCTCCAGGAAAACCAGGACTAGTCCTGATTGGATCAATCTGGATCATTCCTGGCCAAAGACCATAGTCAGGAAAGTAGACAATTTTGAGACCTGAGTCATATGACCATGGAAAGAAACTATATGGATTTGCATGCTCATGAGTGTGTGTGTGTGTAGAGGGAGAGGGTGGAAGAAAGGAGAGAGGGGAGGTGGATGCCAGTGGGCAAAGAGAGCAGACTGACTTCAACATGGGCACATAGGAATACTTGCTTTAACTGTTACTATAAAATCATTCGGAGTAGAGTAATGAATTAGGTCCAGTGGCACAGGTCTGTAATCCCAGCTGCTCAGGAAGCTGAGGCCTGAGGCTTGCCAGTTCAGGGCCTGCCTCTTCAGGGTGTGCCTTGGAAATTTAGTGGGAGCTTGTCACAAAAAGAGGCTGAAGATAGAGTTGACTGTAAGAGTGCTCACCTAGTATGCATGATGTATGGATTTACTTTTTATGAGAGAGAAAGAGAGAGAGAGAGAGAGAGAGAGAGAGAGAGAGAGAGAGAGAGATATTTCCCCCCCTTTTAAAAGAAGAGTAGCTTGATCAGATGTGTGTTTTGGGGATCTCAGTCTACAGTGCACATCGGTCCTAGGTGAGGGAAACTGTAGAGTATTGGAGGCTCAGATCCTTATCGTTTGATATAAATGCCATATGTGCTCTGTGCTCAGGATTGATGGCACTTAAAAATAGGCTACTTTTGTTTCATACTGGATTTTTAAAATTAAGAATAAGTGTAAAGATCATATTTACTAAACTGTCCAACATTATAGTCATCAATAAAATTGAACAAATCTGTTAATCTTTGCCACTCCAAGTTAGAACCTTGTGCTGA
>NW_008332583.1:2803515-2814056 GCF_000622305.1 Nannospalax galili
AGTGGGTTTATTTTTATTTTATGTGTATGAGTGTTTTGCCTGCATGTACATAAGTGCACTCATGTATACAGTGCCAGCAGCGGCCAGAGGAAGATGTTGTATCCCCTGGAACTGGAATTAGATTGTTGTTGGCCACCATGTGGATTCTGGGAACCAAACCCAGGTCCTCTGTAACAACAGACAAGGTGCTCTTAATTGCTGAGCCATCTCTTTGGTCCTTAAAATGTTAATTTTTAAAGTAACCAATCAGCCTTTCTAGAGAACTTATATGTATTTAAAAAAAATGAATTTTCTTTAAACCATACCTGGGCATAATTTATGATATATCTTGGAGATTAAATAAAAGCTTAAATAAAACAAATTGTTTAAGCAAACTACTTATTGGGAAACATTACAAAGAAAGAAGAGTTGGGTGACTTCTTATTTCAAATTGTGCCTTCCAGCATCATGTGATGGCAAGGATGGGGGGATAGGGACTTGAATGTATATAAGTAAATATTTTACTGAATGAGAAAAGTTTCTATAAAGGTCTAACCCTTGTGTTAGTGTGTGTGTGTGTGTGTGTGTGTGTGTGTGTGTGTTATGTGTAGTATGCATGCATGTGTGTTATATGTATAATGTGTGAGTGCATGCACACAGGTGTGTGGAGGTTGAAGGACAAGTTTGGGAGCTGGTTCTCGCCTTCTGTCTTGTTTAAGGCGGGGGCTCCCTGATTGTTTTTGTCGTTTTGCTGTGTCCAGGCTAGTGGTCTAGCAGCTTCTGGGGGATTCTCTTGTGGAACCCTCCTCCTTGGCCCCCTCCCCCGGACTCCCTAGACCCCTGCCCCTATTTAGGACTAACTGGTCTTTTCACTTCTGTAAATCACTTGGCTTGAGGGAACCAGAGGGACAAACTGCACCGTCTCCATTTTGACTGCTGATTCCTCCATTTTCGTGATGTCTCATGGTCATGGACTAGTCAAGCCCGGGCATGTCCAGCCCCCCCCCCCCAGTAGGTTTGAGGCCTTATAAGGAATAAACAGGGTCCTCTAGCTCTAGCCCTGAAGATAACAGCACATTCCACAGCCCTGAGGGAAGCACCCACCAATGAGAGGCCTCCAAGACTGTAACCAATCAATTCAAAAGTATGTTGGCATGCACGGGCTCTTTGGACCAATCAAAATATAACTCTGTCATTCCTCTCCTCCCTTTGTCTGAAACCTATGAAAAGCTCCCTCCCCTGCAATCGGGGCTCTCAGATGAACCTACCATGTTAGTTTGGTCTGACAGTCTGAGCTTAAGCCCGAATAAAGACTCTGTTCTTGCATGCTCTCTGGACTCTATGGTAATTCTTGGGGATCTGTTCTCTGGGCACAACATTCTTGCCTTACCTCCCACCTTGTAGTTGGGGTGCTGGGATTACAGATGTGAGCCACCACATCCCACTTTTTATATCACTTCCAGGTTTCTGAGTTGAGGTCATATGGCTTTCACAGCAAGCTCTTTTAGCCACCAAGCCATCTCCCTAGCCCTTGTGTTGTTTTAAAAACTATCTATTTCCTCAACTTCATCCTTTTCTTACCATCCAGTGAAAAGGAAGACACTAATAGTTGGAAAGTATTTTGGCTTATTTTCATATCTTTAGGTCATCCCCTGAATTTACTTCTTCCACATGGGAAGATTATTTATGTTAGAGAGATTTTAGAAATATCATGCTGTCTGGTGAAGGCTATAACACTGAACGCTCTCTTAACGGTGATGTTACAGTCTACACTGGCCACCTAACACTGTAGTTTTTATGGATGCCTAAAATAACCAGCTGGCTCTATTTTCTCGGGCAATAAATGGCCCATATCATAACAGTGTGTGACACCTCTCCAGATAAGTAAGTTGTCTGTGTTATGGAGAATGTCTTTCCTGGTCACGCAGGCCAGGAAGATAAAGAACAGCTTCTACAATCAATACCATCTTAGCTTTAGCTGGTGATGTTATCTAGATGTAATTCAGCCGTTCTTTGTAGCCCAGAATGAACGGGCTAACCATTCTGATCCTGTTACAATCATTTTTGCACATGTTAGATTGCATGGAGGATGTGAAGCCATCAATGGACTGGGTGTAAATCTTTATAGAGAACAGAGGGAAACAAATGATCAGTTAAGAAGATTTGGTCATCAGAGATAATTTACATGGCCATTTTGGTCCCACAGATTATTATATTATTTGTCCTTTTTTTGGGTCTTTTGGAGACAGGGTCTCCCTGTAGCCTCAGGTGGCCTAGAACTCACTATGTAGGCCAGGCTGGCCTTGAACTCACGGAGATCCACCTGCCTCTGCCTCCTGAGAGCTGGGATTAAAGGTGTGCGCCACCACGCCCACCTCATCCCACAGATTTTTAAAGACAGGTTTATTGAGATATAATTGGCAAACCATAAAACTCCTTTTAAGTGTGAAGTCTTAGTAATATTTACAGTTTTGCAACCATTGAAGGGGCCTAACTTTGGAATGTTTTCAGCATTTCCCCTGTAAGCTCATTGGTAATTATACAAATCATTGATTTTCATATGCACCCTCTGTTTCTATGGAGTTGCTGTTCGGGAACAATCTATATAAATGCCATGCTACAGCATGAAGTCTCTGCTGTTCACCAACTTTGTTTCAGAATATTTGGGGTTCACCCACATTGCAGCGTCAATCCTCTGCTCACTTTATCACGGGTGTGAATTTGTGTCGTTGTGCTTATCCATTCACCAGTTGATAGATGATTGGTTTGAGCAATGCCGTAGTGAACACTTGTGTACAAACCTCTGTGTTGACACCTTTCCAGTTCTCTTAGACACTTAAGAGAGATGTTGTGTTACATGGTGAATTTCTGTTCAATGTTTTGACTGCCAGGCTGTTTTCCAAATGAGTTGCACCATTTTGAGTTTTCTCAATGGCTATTGTTTTACAGTCTTTATATTAGATGTCACATACACACACACACACACACACACACACACACACACACACACACAGAGAGAGAGAGAGAGAGAGAGTAAAACATGTCCTTAAAACCAGTAAGTTCAAAGACTATTAAAAGCAAACAAAAAACAAAATGACAAAAAATTACCAGATACATTATTGTCTGTTTAACCCCTGGAAATTTCTAGGTATTTTATCAGCTTCCTTTTTTGTCTTTAACCACTGCAGACTGTATTAAAGGTATTAAAGATGAACACCTGACTTGACGGTGACCACTCTGCTGGTTGGCCATGTATCTATAAGGTGCTGAACAGTCAGGAATGGAAATTCAAACACTTGCCTGGAGAGGTTATATTGAAGACAGGCACAAAAGTAGACAAGTTATGTTGTGCAGGATTTGAATTTGTCATTGCTGGTCTGTATGAATGACGCACAAGCAAAGGGAGGCGGGCAGAAGTAAAGAGCGACCGACTCAGACAGAAATGAGAACAGATGCTTGGGGAAATGCCGGCCACACCGTTCTGCTTGCCCCGCTTTACATGTGTCCAGCACAACTTCAACCTCTCAGCGTCTTGGAGGTGGCTGCAGCATTCCGGTTAACTTTCAGTCCTTATTTTTACTTGAACTTCTTTAAGTAAATTTCTGCTGTTTGTGGAGAAGTTCTGTTGATCTCGATCATTCTGTAAGCATGTCATTCCAAGGCCTTTGTACACTGGCTTTTCTCATTGTCCATCACCTACTACTTCTTTCTTTCTGACTATGGACCCATGGCTGCCATTTAATTATCCATACTGTAAAGGTAAGCAGTGACCCACATAGGCCAGATCATCAAACTACCTTAGTCAAATTCTACACTTGATTCTGTAGTCCAGAGGCTTAAAAAATTAGTAGAATTCTCTGTGCTGTGTTTCTTTTTCCTCTTCCAAAGGATCATGTGTTGGGAATTTGGTCTCCTATGTGGTTATATCAAGAGGTGGTATGGGATTTAGAGGTTGGGCCCAACAGTAGGGCCTCAGGTAATTGAGGACACTTCCCTCAGAAGAGGATATTGAGTGTTCTGAAGGAAATTTGTGCATAAATGTAAACTGTTCTAAAAGTGGAGCCCAGTTGTGTATCAAAGCTCACAACTGTAATCCCAGCAGTCAGGAGGTAAAGGCAGGTGGATCTTGACTTTCTTAGCAAGACCCTGTATCAAAACCCAGACCAAACCAAAGCAACCAAACAAAAGCCTGAACCCCAAGTCTCTTTCTGATGCCTGTTCTCAGTAGTTTGCAACCTGTTCCTCCCACATGAGCTGTTCCCTGTGATCTGTTATGAACTCACCAGAACTTAACTCAGTGCAGCACAGGATCTTGGACTTTTACCCTCCAAAACTGTCTCTATTCTGTATAAAGTTACCCTGACTGAAGAATTTCAACTATGAAAATCTGTGTTAATATACCCTATTTTTCGATTATTCTTTTAAGAAACTTGTTGACTGCTTCCCCATTGACTCTGAACACCACTAGAAAGATACTGAAATGAGAGGCAGTCCCCAGTGATGCTGAGTAAGCTTTCATTCCTAGGGTTGGTAGTCACATTGAGGAACATGGAAGGGTTACAGATGTATGTGAATAGTTCACAAAACAGATACATGAAAAGAGATGTCAGGCCCACAGTGACATATTTCCCCCTGTGAATGAGGCCACAGTGAAGACAGCTGCCTAAGCAGTAAGGCAAAGGGAATTCCTTCCCAAGAACCTGAGAAGGAAACCATGGTAAAAATGAGTGATTTGTGCTATGTAAGTAATTCATTCATAGCAACAAAACCGAGGGACTTAGCTTAAGGTAGTAAAACCCCTAAATTGTAGTGCCAGGGAAAGAAATATGAAGAGATAGGAAACCCCTCCTAGATTTTATACTGGCCAGAGAAATGATGGCGGACAGGGATGATCCCATCCTTTAACCCTGTCTGACTTCCCGGAAGCTGACTGGAGAATTCATAGAAATCCCACTGTGCCTCGTGAATGCGCAGGCACACCAAGAAGTTACCGCATCTGTGTTGCTAACCTCACCAAAGTGCTGTTGAGGTGCAGTGTGCTGAATGTGACTAACCCAGCTGCCTCCCTGAGGAAGTATGCGTGTATTCAGTTCCTCGGGTGGGTACTTGCACTTTTGATGCCCAGACTATGAATTGAGGTCCTGTAATTTAGTCCTGATAGGGGTACAACTGAGAGATTCCTCGGGAAGCCCTGTACAGCCTTGCTGAAGAGTCCTTCCGAGAATGAGGAGCCCTGGTCTCTGCCTCTGCACTCTCAAGGCAAAACCAGGCAGGTACTGAGAAAAGCCTCCCATCAATGAGCACCATGGAAAACTGGCAGTTTCCATCACAAGAAATGCCAGTACCAGTGAGGCCATGGGCAGGAGCCTACCTACCAGGTCAGACTGCGTACAACCTCTTAGGCTACCTCACCATAAGCTTACACCCTGTACTGTCCATTGTGGGAGAAACTGGGAAAAAGATAGCACCCAGGAGCTTCTGCTATTGGCTGGATGGCCTGGCTTGTGAAACAGAGCACAGCTGCTTCAACTGTGGGTTGAACTCCATATGGGGTCACCGATCAGAATGTGACATTTTTTGGCCGCAGTAAGTTTATGAATCACGATTATGGAAAATTAACTCGAAATCAAGTATGTAATGAGTCCAGGGTGTTATTGGCAACTCGCATGTGTTGTATCCCAGACCCTCACCGCCATCTTTGCTTTGGATACTTTGCACAGTGCGTACAGCCACACCACCTAGCACTGTAAATGCTGCCCGAGACACCTTGGTTCAGATTTGTGACGGTGGTTATGCCGTGAGTTTCAGTGTTTTTCTCTAACCATACACAGGAAGTTTTCTGCTCTTATAAAAACGTAATCATTTAATTATGGAAAACAAAGACTTTCAGTATTTTCCTGCCATAATTCTTCAGTATGTATTGTTAGTATTCATTTCAAGATTTAATTCTTTTTAAAAACTATTTTATTTATTTTTAATTTTATGTGTATGAGTATGTTGCCTGCATGTATGTAAGTGCACCTGTGTTGTGCGGTGCCCATGGAGGTCAGGAGAGATCATCAAATTCTCCTGGAACTGGAGTCACTGATGGCTGTTAGCCACCTTGTGGGGTGCTGGGAACTGAACCCTGGTCCTCCTACTCTACAAGAGCAGCCAGTGCTCTTAATATTCTTTTTTTTTTTGGTCTTTTTGAGACAGGGTCTCCATGTAGCCCTAGCTGACCCAGAACTCACTATGTAGACCAGGCTGGCCTTGAAACTCACAGAGACCTGCCTGCCTCTGCCTCCTGAGTGCTGGGATTAAAGGCATGTGCCACCATGCCCAGCTTCCAAGATTTAATTCTTTATGTAAAAACAAGTAAGCACTTCCATTTTGTCAGTATGCAGGTTTGCTTTCATTTGAAATAAATGATAAAAAAACTGTATGTATACGAAAGAACTGGTTTGTTATCAGTAAATGTTTGGTCTGTATGCCTGTTTTGCATAACTACATACACAGGGTTATGTAAAAACTTCTCAGGTAAAAAGAGGTTTTGAGTGGAAAAACATGTATGTATCCCTGAAATGGAGTAGGGAATGTATTCAAGGTCGGTAAGATCCCATAAGCCATAAAATTAATCTTTTAGTGCAATGATTCTGTGTATAATCCTGATCTCTGCAATCTTATCTACTTGCTAGTAAATTCTGCTGTGGGAGAGAAAGTTCTAGAGTTGTCAGCATTAATTTTAGTACCTGTTCACCCTGTAGCTCAAAGACAGAAACCTTGGACTTGGGAGTTTGCTGATCTGTCTGAAGTGAGGAGGGAGGGAAAGGCTTCCAGAGACTGATGCTCCTTAATCTTTGCTATGTTACTCAAATAGCCACGAATGGATGGAATTACAAGTCTTTGGGCAGTTTAGTGAGATTTTTTATAGCAAATTTGGCTCCTGCCAGCGGATTATCTATCTAAAAACACTCTGGGAGCAATTACACACTCAGTAACCTCTTATTATGTAGCAATTTTATCATAGCCTTACTCTGTTCCTTCTGAGTGTGAGAATAAAGGACAGATGAATGAAAACATGCAAGGCTCTGTACGCTCCCGCTTTGGATAGTAATGAGTGGCAGGGTGGGTAATATCTTCGGCAGCTTGGTGCAGAGTGTGGGGTGGGGGATTTTGGTTAACACCTCCCACTCTCCCACTGCCCACACTTCAAATCAGTCAGAATTCCCAGGGCTGTCAGAGAAAAAAGGAGGTGTGGGAGGAAAAGAACGATTTGCTGGCGCTGTCCCCAATTCAAGTGGCAAATGTGTGCAAAGCACTAACCCTGCTTTGGAACTTGGGGAGGGGAGGTCCTGACTGAGCCGGAAACAACTGGGAAATGGCAGAAGGCAGAGTCTCTGGAGAAGGGATCAGCCACTGCTCCTGTCTCACTCATCAATCAGACTTCTCGGTGGTGGGATTTTCCCCAGAAGAGTATACCTAAATTAATTTATAATGAAGTGTGCCTGGGAAATAGGTGCCGAAACAAATCATATAGTTAAGTGCAGAGATAAAATGGACCCATAAGTGGAAGGCCCCAGGATAATCCGACGCCCTCTTCTGACCTCTGTGGCATTACACGACACAGGTGCACTCACATACATGCAGGCAATACACTCATACACATAAAATAAAAATAATAAATAAAAAATATTCTCAACAACATCCTTGTTTTCTGTATGACACCAAATTATCCATTAACAAACTTATTTTCCATTTTTCTTCTGTCGCCTTTTCCCCTTGTCGTTGAACAAATGAATAATGTTGATAGAATTTGGATCTGGGGTTCCTCCATTTTCTCTCTTAATTCTGGAATCTGCTGCCATTATGTCATTAGTTCCGGGAGATAATTTGTTGTCAATGTCATTGTTTTGGGTGGTGTGCTGCTAAGGGCTTGGTAAGAGCAAAACTCCATGTTAACTTTAAGCCATTGTTTCAGATCGCTTGTTTTAAGGGCGGTATGGTGTGCACAGCCTTATGCAGTGTCATAGAGCCGGGCTGTTTGCCCCTATATGTCCTCATTACTTACTGGGAGTTTCCTAACCACACCATCCCTGTGGCTACCTGTTCAAAACAGGAATGATGGCAGTAATTGCCTCGTGGGGTTATTTGGAGACAAAATAGATTGATATTTGGGAGGAACTTAATACCATGCCTGGTTTATACTAAGTTCTTGTAGTAATGATTTTTACAATATGGACATAATTGGGACTAATGACTTTCACTTAACCTTGCAACCCACAAGGTTACTGTTTGTAGTATGAATAAGCTCACTGAGCCAAGTGCTCCTCTTATCACCTGGGCATCCGACCTTAATCTCTCAGGACCCTACCTTGCCCTCTAACCAAGATAGTGAATGCATACGAACATATCAAAGCATGGAAGCCGCATGCTCTCAGTGCAGCAATGAGAAAAATTGAGAGGTCTGTTTGATACTCTGAGTGTGTGTGCATGTGTGACTTTAGGCCTAGGGATCATAAGGCATGAGTCTCTGATAAGATAAGGGTGGATTCCAGCCTCTGCTTCCCCAATTCTTGCTGGAGATACTGTTTCAATAAGTGATTCAAGCCTGGCCTGAGAACACAGTTGCCCGAGGCATCGGAAGGGAAGGGATTCTGAGTTCAAATCCACTCTTGGCCTTAAACAGCCTGACTCTTGACTTTAATTTTCTTTTTTCAGGTATAACTGTAATGTGACTTAGTAACTCTAAAAAATAGCTGAAGAATTCATTTATCCAAGCCAGACCTGATGGCACACACTTGTAACCACAATTCTCAGGAGGCTGAAGTGGAAGGACTGTGAGTTTGAGGTCAGTCTGGGATGAAAAGTGAGACCCTATCTCAAAAGAAACAAACAAACAAACAAAAATAGAGCTTCATTTATACAAACAAAATTTGAGGATTTCCTGATAGAAAGCATTGTTACAGACATGCTTAAAGGCATAGAGGCTGGATATGGTGATTTAAGTCTATAATCTAGCTACATGGGAGGCTGAGGCAGGAGGATCTCTTGAGCCCAGGAGCAAAAAGATACGAAGACCTAAAACCAGCTTTTTGGAAACTTTCTTCAAACTAAAAAAAAAAAAAACAACAAAAAAAAAACCTTGGGAATATTTCTTCAGTTTATCAAGTATCACTTTGAAAAGTAGGGCGTATAGTATTTCCTAATTCAGCTGAGTTCTTCAATTAGCTTGCTGGTGTTCCCTTTAAGGGATGGATGTAGCTATCGCATACATTGTTGGAACAATCACTCTTCTATGTTAGAAGCTAGCATGCTGTTCTGTCTTTAAAAAAGACCTCCAGGTATGTTTTGATTAAATAAATGAAGCCAAATGAGGGGCGGATTGTTCAGTGCTGTAAACTTTTCCCAGCAACCATCTGTGATCTCTTCTACTTTTTCCCCTTTTCTTTTAGATGGCTGTTGTGGGTCTCTTTCTTTCAATAGAGAGCGGAGGAAAAGGGATAGGAAGTTACCAAAGGGTAGCAGAGAGCTAAAGATCTGAGATAGGATCACAGGCCACACCTCACTTTGGGTTCTGAGACTATTCTGGACTCCATGAAAGAAGTCATGCTTCCTGTTCGCATTCAAGTTTCATTTCCTGTCATCTGATTTGAGTACTGAGGCTCATGTCTTTGTCCTTAGTACATGAATCCCCGTTTTGGGCCTCAGTTGAGCAACTAGTTCTGTCTTGTTGCCTGGTTTTGTCAGGCCTGGTCTTCTAGCTCCTTGCCTGATGATTTAGTCTCCCCTTGCTCCTTAGTTTACCCCGACTGCCTCTTTTCTGCTGGGGCATCAGGTTCACCTCAAGCCCTCGTCTGACTGTTTGAACCAAACCCCAGTCTGGTATGAAATAAGAAAAGTGAACAGAGCTAACTACTCTTTTGCTTTCATTTTTGAGACAGGTTCTTGTGGAGAGCCACAGCCTCCGCCGCCATTACAAGATGGCGCCGGTATTGCCTCTTTTCTGCTGGGGCATCAGGTTCACCTCAAGCCCTCGTCTGACTGTTTGAACCAAACCCCAGTCTGGTATGAAATAAGAAAAGTGAACAGAGCTAACTACTCTTTTGCTTTCATTTTTGAGACAGGTTCTTGTGGAGAGCCACAGCCTCCGCCGCCATTACAAGATGGCGCCGGTATCCGGACCTTCTTAAAAGTAAACATCCTACCGCACCCATAAGGGGCGTGCACAAGAGCCTGCTTTCCCCCGCCTCCTCCCGTGGCGTGATCTCCAGCAACCAATCCGCTTCTTATGATCTCCAGCAACCAATCCGCTTCTTATACATCATAAATGGGACCTTTGGGGCATATATAAGCAACAGCTCTCCCACTTCTCGGCGTCTTTGGTCTTCAGTCTTCAAATAAACTGCTGCAGAAGGATCCTGACTTGTCCTCCCGCGTCGTTCTTGCCGGCGAGACGGAAAGCGGTCGGGGACAGCTGATGCCGAGACCCGGGAATCAACATCGCTGGCGCCGCCCGAAGACCCCTCCAATACAGGAGGAGGATTCAGAACTGCAGGTAGGTTCGGAGAGGTATGGATGTT
>NW_008332583.1:2815929-2833085 GCF_000622305.1 Nannospalax galili
ACTGCTGCAGAAGGATCCTGACTTGTCCTCCCGCGTCGTTCTTGCCGGCGAGACGGAAAGCGGTCGGGGACAGGTTCTTGTGAAGTCCACTGTGGCCTCAAGCTTGCTATGATAGAAGTAACCACTTCCTAGGGTTATTCGGAGGCAAAGTAGATTTATAGTTGGAAGGAACTTAATACCATTTCTAGTACATTAAATTTTCACTGAAAAATAACTTAAGAATTCACTTATCCAAGCCAGACATGGTGGCGCACACTTATAATCACAACACTCAGGGGATTCAGGCTGTCCTTGAACTCCTGATCCCCTTACCTCTAACTCCCATGTGCTGGGATTATAATCCCGTGTACAGCCATGCCACACTTCAAGCTACTTCTTATCCCTTTGTTCTGGTTATCTCTTGCTGGGTAACCCATCACCTTGATGCTTTCGTGACTTAAGCAATGCTCAGTTTTGCATTGCTTGTTTTCTGTGGGTCTGTAATCTGGCAAGGGCTCAGCTGGGTAGGTCTGAATTGGTATCTCATGCATTTGCAATCAGATGGAGCAGCTGGAGCAGTGGGAACTAGCCAGGCATTTGTCTTTCATTACATAGTCTTGGGGCTTTTCTGTGAAGTCTCTGCATGGCCAGGAAGGTCTTTCTCACAGCATAGCACTTCCAGGCAGATGAAGTGCTTACACGGTAGTTTAGGGCTCCTGCATGAGTATTCTAGGTAAAAGAGCAGAAAGTGAGTTTTTTGACCTCGTCTTGCTGTGGTTTGGTTATGGTTAGTCTCCTGTAAAACTATGTTGAAATTTGATTGCTCTCGTAATACTTTGGAGAGGTGGTGTTTTTTAAGAGGTTAAGAGGGATTAATGCCTTCCTTTCAGGACTGAATTAGTATCGAAAGATGGGTCTTTAGGAAGTGAGGATGCCCTCCAGATGGGTCTCTCTCTGCTCCCTGATGCCTGCTTGGCTTTCTGCTTTTCTGGTGATGATGCAGCATGAGGCCCTTGCAAGTTGTGGCCACATAACCTTGGACTTCCAGCCTCCCAAGCCATGGACCAAAATAAACATTTCTTCTTTATAAATCATCACTCTCTATCACTGTCCTATCTATGCAATAGAAAAAGGACTAAGGCAGTAATGTTTTGTCTGTCATAGTCTGTTGCTTGAGGTCACAAAAGTTAACTCCATTCAGAAGGAGGAAATAAGATTCCATCTTGTGATGGAGACTGTGGCCATCTTTGGAAACTATCAATCCACCATACAGAGCTACCACACATTCTCCGGTTTCTCTCATAGATAATTCACTAGGCTTTAGAAGAGTGGATAGGCTAAACAGAGACTCCTTCCTAGGTGCTGTCACCCAGTGAAAGGATGCCTGTTCACCTGCAAACCCAGGTCGAGTGCTTCTCTGTCTTCTGGGAAGACAGGCCAGGCAGATCTGCCCTCCACAGCACTGTCTCCTCTTCTTAGTAATATGACTGACATCAGGCTGTGTCTTGTATGCTACGCAGTATGATGCCAGGGGCCTCACGTTCTGCCTTTATCTATATTGTGTTGCTGTGACTTTCTCCCACCTATGAGTGAGAATCTTCTACCACAAATCTTTGTGTATGTGGTTATATGAGTGTGTGTGTGTTCATGTGTATGCATATGCATGTGGAGGCTGGGATTTGACAATGGATTTCTTCCTCGATTGATTGCAACCTTATTCTTACTTTTTTAAAAAAGATTTATTACATTTTTTTAATGTGTGTGTGTCCTTAGAGGCCAGAGGAGGGCATTCACTCACCTTGGAGCGGTAGTTACAGATGGTTGTGAGCCGGCAACTTGGGTGCTGATCTCTTATCCTCTACAAGAGCAGTAAGTGCTCTTAACTGATGGGCCATTTCTCCAGCCCCTCAACCTTATTGTTTGAGAAAGGGTCTCTCACTGAACCTGGAGCTCACCAATAACCATATAGGCTGGCTACCAAGCCCCAAGGATCTTCCTGTCTCTATCTGCCCAATGCTGGGGTTACAGGTGTGTGCTGCCATGTGCTGTTTTATATGTGGGTGCTGGGAATCCAAACCCAGGTCCTTATGCTTGTATGTAAATCACTTTATTGACTGAGTCATCTCCCCAGCTCTTAGAAATCCTGATATTCCTTCCCATCTGATGTTACTGCCACCCTGGCCTTCAGCTCTGAAGTACTTCTACATGTCTATCTGTTGAATGAATGAATATAAGAAAATAAAAGATAGAAATAAGGAATAGGGAGTGATATAAAAATTATAATTAACCAAGAAAATGAAGGTTTTAAATGCCTTCCTTTAAAACTGATACAGGCTCAAATGGGCTTTTTAGCAGGCGGCAACTGAGTCACAGAATCCCATTTTCCTCGAAGATAGGCCTTCTTCGGAGATACCTGCTGTTTACTCTGAGCATCCCTTGAACTAACTGCGTTGCCTTCAGTGCTCAGCAGACCAGTTAAAAGCAGAGTTGTTGACAGACCACAGTGTAAATTAAAGGGCTGGGATACATCATTAGACATATGGTCTCCTAGGAACTGAGACTTTCCTGTAGTAGGTGGAATTCATAACACTCTGGCCTCTAGGACCATATGGTTGTATTTAGAGATGCCAGCAGAAATAAATGCTTGACTTTTAGTGCTAGATTCTTTTCTTGCTGGTCCTCCTCCATAGCCAGAGGGAGGGTTTTTGCTTCAAAACCGAAAAAGACAACAAATTACTTGAAATCCTTGTAGTTATTCATGATGCCTTTTACCCTGTTCAGGAACTTGGCCAATCAAGGGCCGTCTTTCCTTGTGGTTAGTGACACTGGGCTGACTGTTTAGATGGGAGAGCAGTATGGTCTTCAACTGACCGGACTGGACTCCTGACTGGGGAGCTAGCACTTTAAGAATTGGTTTAGCATTTCAAATCTTCCCTTAAATATAAACAGACAAACAAATAAACAAACAAACAAAAAACCCCCAACAGACAAAAAAAGAGGAAACTGCTTACAATAAACAATTCAAAATTCATATTTTAAAAAAACTTTATTATTTTTTATTTTATGCGTATGAGTGTTATGCCTGCATGTAGGTAAGTGCACCTGCGTTGTGCAGTGCCTGCAGAGGACAGAAGAGGCTGTCAGATCCCCTGGGACTGGAGTTATGGACAGTTGTTAGCTGCCATGTGGGTGCTGGGATTCAAACCTGGGTCTTCTGCCAGAACAGTCAGTGTTCTTAACCACTGAGCCATCTCTCCAGCCCCTGAAATTCATAATTTTAAAACCCAAATTATCTATAGCAACATTAGACAAATTAACCACTTAGGATAAATCTGACAAAATGCTTAAGAGCTATGTACCAAAACTATAAATTATTACTGAGAGAAGTTTTAAAAGATAGAAATAGAGGGCTGGAGAGATGGCTCACCAGTTAAGAACACTGATTCTTCTTGCAGAAGACCCGGATTTGAATCCCAGCACTCACATGGCAGCTAACAACTGTCTGTAACTCCAGTTCCAGGGGATCCGACAGTCTCTTCTGTCCACTGTGGGCACTGCACGACACGAGCACACTTACCTACATTGCAGGCAATACATATAAAACAAAAATAAATAAAATATTAAAAAAAATACACACACACACACACACACACACACATGAATTGAAAGACTCACTATTGGGACTGAAGAGATGGCTTAGCAGTTAAATAGAGTAGCAGAATAGATTAACATTGTCTGTTCAGGCATTGAACTGCCACTTAAAAAAATAAACCTGGGACATGGAGTCGGCTCAGTGGTTAAGAGCACTGGCTGCTTTTGCAGAGGACCCAGGTTCAGTTCCCAGCAGCCACATGATGGCTGACAACCATGCACAATTCCACTTCCAGGGGATCCAATGCCCTCTTCTGACCTCTACGGGCATTGTATGACACAGGTGCATGACACAGGCACACTTTCATACATGCAGGTAATATACACATAAAAATAATGAATAAAACACTAAAAAAGACTCATTATTACTAAGGTATGACTTCTTCCCAAAGAATTCATACAATTCTGTACAATCTCAACCAAAATCTTGATAGGCTGCTTTTAAATTAAAAAACATTAAAAAAATTGTAATTACTTTGTGTGTGTGTGTGTGTGTGTATGTGTGTGTGTGTGTGTGTGTGTGTGTGTGTGAAGTTCAGAGGACAGCTTGCCAGGAGTCTGTTCTCTCCTTCCACCGTGTGGGTTCTGGGAATCAAACTCAAATTGTCAGGCTTGGCAGCAAATGCTTTTACCCACTGAGCCATCTTGCTGCCCCCTCCTCACCTTTAAGTAGCCTAAATAACTTTGAAAATGAGGAACAGAGATGGAGGAATAGAACTACTTGATGTTAAGAATTATTATAAAGCTACAGTAACTACAATAGTTTGGTACTAGACCCAATAGAGATAAGAAGATCAATGGAACGGAATAGAGATTCCAGAAATAAATCTGCATATGTTTAGCTAATAGATTAAAAAATATTTCTATTTTATGTATATGAGTGTATTGTCTGCATATATGCAAGGGTACCCATGTTATGCAATGCCCGCAGAGGTTAGAAGAGGGCGTTGGATCCCTGGAACTGGAGTTCTAGATGGTGGTTAACCACTATGTGGGTGCTGGGAACCAAACCCAGGTCCTCTGCAAAGGCAGTCAGTGCTCTTAACCACTGAGCCATCTCTCCAGCCCCTAGCTAGTATATTTTTGACAAGGGAAATTCAAAGAATAATGCTCTGGAACAATCATATATGTAACAAAAATGCATTCTGCTCCTGAACTTACGTCACACATATAATTTGCTTAAAGAGGACCAAAGATCTAAATATGAAACCAAAAATTATACTACTTCTACAACAAACAGTAGAAAACCTTTATGACTATGAGTTAAATGAAATTAGGCAAAATAGTGAAATAAAAATCTATAGTAAAATCAAAACTAAAACGTTCCACTCTTTCACAGATGCTGGTGTGATTATGAAAAAATAGACTACAGACTGGAAGAAAATGTTTGTAGACCACATATCTGAGAAAAGATTTAAATCTAACATACATAAAGAATTCATACAACACATGAATAAGAGAACAGTTCAATAGAGTAATGAGCAAAAATTTGACGAGATAGTTCACTAAAGAAGATGTATAGATGGCAGATAACTACATAAAAGATGCTCAATGTTATTTTTTCCTACATCTCCTTCAACATCATTACTCTTTTGGGAAATGCAGGGAACACCAAGAGCAAACAAATTCATGTCTATTAGTGTGGCTAAATTTTAAAAAGATTGATGCAGCCGGTGCTGGTGGGTACATGAAACTGCTGCAGGACTGTAAAAGGCAACAGACACTTGATGAAACCGTTTGGCAGTTTCCTAAAAATTTAATATGCGTTTACTTTGCAATTCATCCCCTCTGCTGCCAGATATCCATTCAATCAAAATGAAAGCATATACCTGCCAAAGACTTGCACACAAAAACAATCCAGGTAGCTGTCAGTAGGTAAGTGGACAATGTAATTGTGGTATATCCTTGTTATGGAATACTACAGAGCAATACAAGAAAGAGATGGTGCGTGCATGATCATGGATAACTCTCAGAAGTAAAAGAAACCAGCCAAAAGGAAGTACTTCGTATGGGATTCCTTTTATTAAAAAGTCTAGTAGTGGGCTGGGGAGAGGGCTCAGAGGTTAAGAGTGCTTTCTGCTTTTCCAGAAGACCTGAGTTGGGTTCCCAGCACCCATGTTGAGCTGTTGGCAAATGTCTGTGACTTCAACTCTAGGGAATCCAGTGCCCCCTCTCGCCCCCATGGGCACCTGCACTTGTGTGAACATACCCTCACATAGACACACATGCACATAACTAAAATAATATAAATTAAAAATTTTAGTACAAATGATAATAATCAAAGAAGAGGTCAAGAAATTGTGAGGGAGTTGGGGGGACATGGGAGGAACTGAAAGGGGACTGGGAAGGGTGGACATAATGTAAATACAATACTCGTGTATGAAATTCTCAAAAATTATTTTAAAAATTCTGGTAGTAACTATATCACATGCAATTGTGACAGCTGATCAGTAGTTGTTTGGGGGCAGTGGAGAGGGTGGGAAGGATGAATGAATGGATTAAAAAGTAATTCAGGGGGCTAGAGAGATGGCTCACTTTTAAGAGGACTGGCTGGTTTGGTTCCCAGCATCCACATGGTAGATAACAACTATGTGTAACTCCAGCTTCAGGGGATTCAACACCTTCTTCTGGTCTCTACAGGCATTGCACACATGTCATGCACTTATATACATGCAGGAAACACACACACAAACACACACACACATTAAAAAATAAAAATAAAGCCAGGTACGGTGGCACATGCCTTTAATCGGAGCACTTAGAGGAGGCAGAGGCAGGAAGATCTCTGTGAGATCAAGGGTGGCCTGGTTTACATAGAGAGTTCCAAGCCAGCTGTGGCTACAGGGAGACCCTATCTCAAAAAACAAAATAAAACAAAAAACACTACCCCCCCCAACAAAACAAAACAAAAAAAGCCACCCAAAACCTGCCAGGCACAGTGGTGCACATCTTTAATCCCAGCACTTGAGAGGCAGAGGCAGGCTGATCTCTGAGTCCAAGGTCAACCTGGTCTGCATAATGAGTTCTAGGCCAGACCCACTGCAGGGAGACCCTGTCTCAAAAAGACCAATCAAACAAAGAAAAAAAAATCAACAATAACCCCCAAACCACCCAAAACCTAAAACCCAAAAAACAAAAAGTATGAAAAGTAATTCATAAAATCTCGAGGGTGACAGAGATATTCTCTTTAGATTGTGGTGATTGACTGGCAGGTGTATACACATGTCAAAACTTACTGAACTCTGAGTTTTAGGTATATTTCAGTGAAGTTATGAAAGGAAGGGGGGAGGAAGAGGGACGAGAGGAGCCACAGAGGTCAAGTGCATTGCGGGATGCTACCAAAAGAACTCAAGAGGGGCAGCTGTATGCACTCACAAACGTGAAGTTTTCTGAATTTGTTTCTTTTCATTTCTTGGTTTTGTTTTTTTTCCCATTGGTTTCCATCCATGACCAGTTCCCGTCCGGTGACAAACTGGAGGCTAAATTCACCAAGGAAAAGAGAAGTTATCTTCTCCAGTATTTCTAACACGTGTCGTGTTACAGGTTGCCGGGGGTTCGAACCAGCGACCCCCGTGCGGTGATGATTGGGGATGAGTAAGCATGCTGTTCACCAGCCCACACTGCCCCCAATACTGGGAACACTCAGGCACAACAGGGAGCTTAGTCAAGCAGGGACTCATTTATTGCAGGTGTTACAGAGCTTATAAAGGCACCTGGAAATCCCCCCTCCCCCTGAGGGTATATCTTAAGGATGGTCATGTGCTGATCATGCACTCCTCAGCAGTATGGAAGTATTCTTCAGACTTTCAAAGCAAGCCAGGCCGCGCCCCCAGTAACTTCCTCTCCGACCTATGCAAGGTGGGCCTTTAGGTCCCCACAACAGGTTGGTTTGGGGCACATGGAGTGGACATGTGTTGTTAGGCTCTGCCAGGTGTGTGTTCTTGGGAGATAGCTGAGGCAGTAAGGTCTGTTGACCCAGACCACTGAGATTTGGAGAGGTGTCCCATATAAAAGAAATGTGTTACCCTAAAGGGAAGATGCATACAGGGCAGTCAGTAACGACAGGTAGCACCACTCAGCCCTTGCTTTGAGAAGGAGGCTGCTGTCCACAGAGGGAAAGGGCAGGGTAGGTCATCCCAGCACCGGAGTTCCAACTCATTTACACCTTTGGTCTGCTAGACAGTAGGCTGAGCATGCCCAGAGATGACCCTGCATCCTGTGTAGACATGTCAGGATGAATGCAATCGGCCTGGTGGGTCAGGCCCGTGATCCCTGCTTCTCACAGGCTACAACAGGAAGAATCCAAGTTCAAGGCCTGCTTAGTCCACTTAGCAAGACTTTGAATCAAAATCAAAATAAAATAAATTAAAAGGGCTGGAAATACAGCTCAGTCGGGGAGAGGGAGTGCTTTCTTAGGATGTAGGAGATTCTTGGTTTGATCCCCAGTGCCAGAAACAGAAATAAAAGAGGAAGGAAAGAAGGAAGGGAAAGCAGAGAAGAAATAGAGATAAAGAATCAAGGACGCTTAATCCTGGGGCTGCCACGGCAATGCCTCTCCACTTTCCCAGGTGCCACTGTTTAAATGAGATTCCAGGTGTCCAAGGAACAGGGAGGGTGCTCACCTATATTCATAGGCGACCGATTCCAGGGATACATTTTTACGATGGATTCCTAGCTAATCCTCCATGGAAAGGGTTCCAAGTTACCAGGTGACTAGTGGCCAGGCGAGAAGACCAGGTGAGAGAGCTGAAGTTCCATAATCCTACAGTCCTATCGCCAAGAAGCAGGAGAGCACAGTGGTCAAAGCCACAGGTTTAGACTCAGATCAGTTAAAAGCCCAGCTTTGCTACTTGCGTTGACTGAGTTGGTTTGCCTTTCTTCCTGTTTGCTCATCTATAAAATGGGATGGTCCTAATATCTGGACCGTAATATTTCTTGATAGCTATGAAGTCTCAGATATTGTTAGCTTCTTACCTTAGATGGCCCAAAAAATGTTTATGTAAGGGAAGGTCCATGTGTTGTAATTTGGGAACAGTAAGAGGCGTGAACTCAAAACCTTTCTCCCTCAAACTGCTTTGAGCCTTGAGGCTCCCATATCTTTTTCGCACCTTTGGTTTATGGAGGTTTAATCTTATTTTGGGAGGTTTTAGAGGTTCTGATCTCACTTTTTTATAGAGTCCCACATGAGAATTCCTTTGACGAGGAGTTCTGTGGTTGATGAAGAACTTCAGAAACTGCTGCATCAAGGCACAGGTACCCCATGTGAAAGGACTGTTGTATCATCTGGAAAGGTACCAGGCTGTTCTGCTTGGAGAAGTGGAAGCGCTGCAGACTCTCCCTGTGTCTCCATGGAACCCAGGGTCATGATGTGGGTCCAGAGAATCTACAAGAGGGACACTCCTGCTTGATGGATAGAAGCAGGATGACAGCTCCAGAAATTTTAGTGATTCCTTTTGGGGCAGTGGTGCATTGCTGTCCCCAGAGATGTCCCGGCAAGGCTGTAGGCTGCCAGGGACAGCTGAGGGGATTCCTCTAAGAGCAGCATGTGGGACCATCACTGCCAAGATTTCCTCCAAACTCAAACCTTCCCGTGATCCTGCATAACACAGCAAGCTATTAATGTGCTGTACCCCACTGAATCTCTTGGTGACATTTTATTGCCTGGATTAGATGCTAAGAGTCTGGCTCTAGAGGACTGTGGTGTAGGACAATTTTATTTTGAACTTAATTGGAGATATATAGGATAGTTTTGAAATTAACACAAAAACTTCTCATTACCCCTCACCCAGTTTCCCTTAAGTCAACAGACCACATCAGCATCCTGTGATGACTGCAACCAAGAAATTAGCATTGGGGGAGGGGAGATGCCATTAACTAAATTAAAGCCCTCATTTAAATTTCTTTAGTTTGTGTCCTGAAATCTTTTCTCAAACAATGAGAAATCTGGTGGTTCTTATCTCTAACCTCTAATATATTTAGGTATTTGATCATGGCTGGTAAAAATAAGTTAGTTTAAGATTTATTAACACATACCCATGTGAGAAACTAATTTCTTGATAAGATAATACCTGTTACCCAGAATTACGGAATTTTAGAGTTTTGATATAATCTTAGCTGTCACAATCCAAGCTTCTGCCGAGTACTGTTCCTGACAGCCCATCTTGGACAGGGACCCACCCAAAGGGGAACTCTTTGGCAGTTTTTCACCCAGAAACATTCCTTTTACGTATGCTTTGGCACCAACCTGACACATTTTGCATGTGTTTCAAGCACTATAAAAATAATATACATACCTCTAGTCATTTAGAATCTTATAGAGAGAGGGGTAAATAAACAGTAGAGTGTGGACTGTGGAAGAGAAGCGGGACAAACACTTTGGAAGCATGCTGTGCTACAGCACTACAGAGCCTGGAGTCAGTGCCTCATATCCCACAGTATCAGAAAGACTTTCTAGAGAGCATGGGTCAGCTGAGTCCAGAGGGACTGGAGCCCCAGAATCCATTTCTCTAGTATCTCCTCGAAGTCCCCCAACACCAAGGAATGAAATTCTGAATGCAACCATATGAGCTCACATATTTATATTTATAAAGTTCTTCACTAATAGATCCCTATGTATTATTTCATAGGTTCCTTATATCAGCCTTTCCAGATCTACAGAGTAAGTAATATTTTTGCTGCTGTGTGGAGACAAATTATCAAAGAGCAGGTTTGGAGGCTGCGGTTAGCCCAGAGATGAGGCCTCCTGGATATACACAATGGGAAATTGGATTTTGCTTCCAGCCTCAGTTAGATACTCTCTAGCTATGGGACCTTGGTTGAGATACTTAGTTTTTCTGAGTCTGAGTTCCCTCATCTGTCCAACAGGGAGCCATAATACCAACCTCACAGAAAAATGGAGAGATGAGAAATAACAAAATGAGGTCACACAATAAAGTATGGCTGCCATTCTCTGTGTGTACATGTCAGGATCTCAGCAGGAAACAGATGCTGCAATCAAGTTATGATAATGTACGAAGAGTTCAATCAAGGGATTATTTTCAAAGCTATTAACAGGGTTTAGAGAAATCCACAAAGAATAACATGTTAGTCATGTTTTCTGTTAATATGACAAATATTGGCAATAATCCAACTTAGAAGAGTTATTTTGGCTCACAGTTTTAGAGTTTCCAGTCTATGATTGGTTGCTTTTGGACTTTTGGCCCTGTAACAAGACAACACAGCATGGTGGGAGCATGTGGTGGAGCAACACCACTCATATCACGCTGGGAGGCAAGAGAGGAGGATGAGTAAGAGAGCAGGGCCCACATTCCCGTTTGAGGGCATGCCTCTAAGGATCTGAGGGTCTCCCAGTAGGTCCCTCCTCTTAAAGGATCTACAATTTCCTAATAGCACCTTTGTCTGGGGACCAAGCCTTTACCTCATAGCTTCTCTGTGATATTCCTGATCCAAACTATAGTCAGTGATGGAGTATCCCAGGCCTTATACCAAAAGGAATTCTTACCATCTGCAGGTCAAAGAGGACAAACCATGGGAAGAGCTCACTCCTCACCTCCTCACCACCCTCCCTGGCTTTTGCTTTGTCTTTGAACTGGAAAATACAGGGGGATGTTTGTTGTTTTCCACCAGCCTTGGTTCTCCTCTCTCCTGGCAACAATACTTGCTTTTCTTTTAAAGACTGGTCCTTCCCTATCTGTGTTAGCTGTGTCTGCATTCTGTATGCAATAAGTGGGATTCTGTTCTGGGAGGATGAACACATGACTCAGGTCAAGGCAATCAGCATGTTGCATTCACCCAGACATTGTGGTTGGTCTGTGACCGAGCACATGGCTCAGTGAGAAGCTGAGTCTCAGTAGTTTATTGCTTAGAATGGCAGGGGAGAAGGAGAAGCCGCTGTGTCTGTCCTTCCCTCAGAGGGACAAACTTGAGCCTGAAAATGAGGCCAGCAGAGTAGCAGCTAGATTTTAGAGGCCTGGCTCCAGCTGGGCCAGAAGCTGCTCTCCCCACTGAAGCTGGCAGTGAGGGACATTAAAGACATATTTTTAATTATATTTTGTTGATTTGAGTTTCCTGTCATAGAATAATGAATTCTAACCTAGACATCGTCCCCATACAGGATTTTTTTCCCCCCTAACTAATTTCGATGCAAATCTGGGTTGAAGGAGAGGCAGTCATGGTAATTACGGTCAGTTACATACATTCTGCAAAGTACTATAGTGTACTCCTTAGAAGAACAGTGTTAGTGGTCAGAGAATGGTGGCACATGCCTTAATTCCAGTACTTGGGATGCAGAGGCAGGTGAATTTGAGGGCAGCCTGGTCTACGTAGAGATCTAGACCAACCAGGGCTGCACAATGGGACCCTGTCTCAAAAAAAAAAAAAAAAAAAAAATAGTGCTAGTGATATTGTAGCCTAACTCAAAGGCAGTTCACAATTCACTTAGGTGTCTGTGCACAGAGTAATGAGTAGTTGAGATCTGTGTTTAAAACGTGTTCTGTACAGTCACTTCCACACTGAATTCATACAGAAAGCTAAGGCTCATATCACACATCTCCTAAGTGGCTGTCTGGGTAGAAAATGGAAATCATACTAAAAGTTAAAATCTGCTATTTGACTGAATTGACAAAATAGTAAAATTCCAATTGATTTAATTCCCAGTGGTTGGTGCTCTTATAATTTTTCTTAATAACAACTGTAATTTGGGAATTATGGGGCTCTCTGTCAATCCTTGATCAGCTGTTCCTATTTAAATGCCTCCATTTCTATATCTTTCCTAAATACTGCCTGAATGAATTTTAGAATGCAAGGGGTGTTTTAAAGGACATGAATTTTTTTTTTTTTTTTTTTATCTTTTTTGAGACAGGCTCTCCCGGTAGCCCTAGCTGACCTGGAACTCGCTATGTAGACTAGGCTGGCCTTGAACTCACAGAGATCCGCCTGCCTCTGCCTCCCGAGTGCTGGGATTAAAGGTATGTGCCACCGTGCCTGGCTAAAGGACATGAATTTAAAATTAAGAATTTTGAATGTCAGCTCTTAACCTTGTATTTAGAATTTAGAGCTTATTTTGTCCTAAAACATACTAAAGTTTTTTTTTTGATAACAGCTTTATTGAGATGTAATTCAGATGCCATAAAATTCAGCTGGATATCTTGCTCAATTCATCAATTTTCAGTATATTAAGCTGTGCTGCCATCACCACTGTCTAAGTCTAGATTATTTTCATCTGCCCACAAAGAAGTCACTTACTTATTAGCAGTCATTTCCTGTTCCCAGTCACCCCAGGCCCGGGTAACCATGAATCTTTCTGTCTTTCTAGAATGGCCTATTTGGGCATTTCACATGGCGGTGGCCCTTTTGTGACAGACTTCTTTTGTCTAGAGACACTGGCTTCTTTCCCCTGGCATGGTGTTTTCAGAGTTCGATGTTTTGGTTCTCAGCTTCTAACAACTGTACCATCTCTTCAGCCCAAGTGTTTTCAGAATTTCTATGCATTGTAGTAAAGGAAACTTTTTGTCTGGGTTTGCAAAGAACAATCAGGATCCAGATATAGGTATGATGCTACACTCCCCTGCATCCCTCCATTCCACAGCACGGGGGAATGACTTCTTAACTGTATACCATAGTGGCCCTCCCATCTAAACTACCAGGTCCTGGTCACTTCCTAGCTCCATCAAGCCCCTCTAAGCCCTAGGTTCAGTTCCCAGGAGTGCTTCCTGCAATGACGGGCACTCACTCATGCTGCCCCTCCATCTGTGGCTGCTTTTCTGTTTCAGTTATTTCCAGGTTCCTTCTTCAGATCTCAACTTGAGTGTCATTTCCTCGTCTAGGTCAGGTTCCTTAATTACTTTTCTGCATAGCATTTATTCAATTTGTAATTATACCCCCATCAGTGTGACTATTTCATTAATTTTTATATTCCCCAACTAGATCATAAACTTTCAGAGAATATAGTTCACATCTGTGCAGTTCATTAAAAAATCCCATATATCCTAGCACATAGTCTCTTTGTCTCAAATAATTTTTAGAATATGTTAGTGAACATACTCTTCATGTTTGGTATATTTATTAATAAAACACTTTGAATATACGGACCTGTCCATTGGAATATTGGATTGACCTTGGTGTGACCAGGTTGTGTAATAGAGTTCACTGTTTTGTGTTTACATTGACCACACTGATCAGTAACAATGTGTTAGAGTCAGGCAGCCAAGGGAACAGGGAGTTAGCATAAAATCTTCCTTCTCCCATTGGATTAAACAACCCTCTTTCCTCTTTCATTCCCTCCCTCTCTCTTAGGCAGAAGGGAGCAGCTTTCAAATTAAATTATAGGCCTCTTTCCTTTCCAAATGAGAATCAGCACATATATGTTTTTTTTTTTAAAGCAACCCTACATTTTTATAGAACAATAAATGACATGATCTCATCTTTTTACAAGGTAATTATATTAGAAAAACTCTTAAAGGTTTTACATACAGTTGATTTAAATGCCTTTAAAAAATATGATAAACTATGGCAGATTTGTTCTTCCAAAGTGTAATTGATATCCCGAGAGACCAAATGAAATGTTCTGGGAATCCTTACCTTCAGAATAGTTATGAAGCTCTAAATTGACACTGAAGGTCAATATATCTTGTGGGCAGTCCTACCCTCCTCCGGTCACCCTTACAGCTCTACCCTTTTCCCTGGCCCGGGGACATCTGGCAGTGTTTGGAGACCCGTTGTCACACATAAGAGATGAGCAACTCCTGGTATCTGGGAAGTAGGAGCTGAGACTGCAGCTAAGCACCCTGGAAGGCTCAGGATCACTTCGCCCTGAGGGAATGCCCAGTGCAAATGTCAGAATTGCCAGGACTCAGAAATCATGGCCTATACAAATAGGAGATGACTGTGATGTTCAGTCACTAATAAAGAGTCATTTCTTTGTTAATGAGCAGTTTTCAGGAATTCTAGAATAATAAATTATGCCTTCCTTTGTTTACTCAATCTTTAACAACACCTTTGTGCCTGGGACTTGGGTAGCCACTGGACACATACAGTTTACAGTGCACGATATTTGGGACTGGGGAGATGGTTCAGTAGGTAAGGGCACTTGTACCAAGCTTAATGACCTGTGTTTGGGCCACCGAACCCACATGGTGGCATACACAGCCTGATACACTAAAATAAATAAATAAATAAATAAATACAAAAAAGTTGAGTCATAAAAAATAAATAAAATGCATGATATTTATCACTCAGGGATTAATTTGAGTGTGCTTTAGGGAGCTCTGGTCATGTAGAAAGGACACCACATCCCCTGAGACTCCAAGAGGCTGCTTCTTGGGGGGCACTGTATACCTTAACTGCCTCTCAAGGGCTGAGAAAAGGAAGGGGAAGGAAGAACATTTCTGGAAGAGGGTCTGAGATAGGAAAGGGAGAGACATGGGGCCCAGTATCTGCGAATAGTTGATGTTAGTAGATAAGTATTAAAGATGGTGAGGGGCAGGAGAGGTCAAAGCGATGCATAGGGCAGATGAGGGGTGGTGTTGGGGGCAGGTTGAAGAGCTGGACGTGAGGGGAAACAGGCACAGGTTTTAAGTAGTGCAACAACAAAATCCAATTTGTAATCTATCTAAATTCTGGTTATCCTGAAAGAGATGGACTTAAGGGGTCAAGACTGGATGCAGGGGGACATCAGCAGGGTATTTCAATGGCCCAGGTGAGGGATAATAAGCAGTGGCAATAGTGTGGAGGATGGAAGTTGAGAGAGATTGGTGAGCAAAGGTAGGCAGGCTTGTGACTAGATGTGGGGTCAGGGAGAAGGATTCCCATGCTGAGAGCGGGTGTCACTGAGGGGAATCGTCTTTAAATGCAGGGTGGAGATAGAGCAGGAAAAGCCAGTGCCAGTTTTTCTATAAAAATGTTAAATGCTACTTCCTTTAGGAAGCCCTTGAAAGGCCAGGAATGGAATAGACATGCTGCTGACTGGGGAATCTTTGACACAGAGGGAGAAGCTAAACTGCAAACAGTGTTTTGGTTAGCTTGGGCTACCACACAAAATAGACATGGGGGGGGGCAGTTAGGTGACCAAAATGTATTATGTCACAGTTCTGGAGGCTGAACCATCAGGTGACTTAGGGGTTGTTTACCCATGAGGTCTTTGTCTTTAGGCTGCAGATGGCTGGCTATCTTTGTGCTGTATTATTATGGTCTTTTCTTTGTGTCTGATCATCCTTCAAATCTGTCTCTCTTTCCTTATAAAGACATCTGTTATAGTGGCTTAGTGTCCCACCCTTAGGACCTCATTTAAAAACTCAGTTACTTCTTTAAAGACCACCTCTTCAATTGCATTCACTCCAGTGGACTGAATGGACTAGACACTTGCATTCCTCCAAAATTCCTATGTTGAACTCCTAACCCGAACATGACAGCATTATGAAATAGGGGCATTTGGAAAGAAATTTGGGTCTTTAAGATAACATCCTCATGGATGAAATTACTCCCATCATAAAGGAGGTTTAGAGAGCTTCTTGTCCTTCTGAAGCCATGTGAATGTCTAAAAAGTTGTCTGTCCAAGTGTACCTCTCACCACTCATCAAAGAAGCTGTTTTTGCAACAGATGGAGATGAATATAGAGTTCCACAACAGGTCACGTGCAGAGAATAAGTGTCTGTGCGATGTTTAGCCCTAAGTGACACATCTTTAGTGTAACCTCTACATGTAAGATGAATGAATGCATCTCTCATCAGAGAAGTTTCCTTATGCAGCAGGTGGTGATTAACAGAAACCCACAACTGGCCTACGTGCAGAGAACAAGAGGCTACAGAGTGCTTATCCCTGAATAGGACACCTGTTCACACCTCTGCCTCTCAAGGCTCATGTGAAAGAGGGGACAGAAAAATGGCAAGAGCCAGAGGTGGTGGGTGACCACAAGGAAACAGTTTTCCAGACAGCTGGTCAGTTACTCAGATGAACTCACAGCAATGGTGACAGCATGCACAAGTCTCATGCAAGTTCAAACCGGACAAAATCCCAGTATAGAAGTGAGGAAGTGGATAAGATATCCCAACCCAATTTGAGGAACTTTTGGCAACTGATGGCTTTTGTGGGGGTGGGGGCACCAGGAAGACGGTCTTTCACATGGATGAGGTTCTTGGTAGGTTAACCAGGCTATAGTGGATGGACCCAGAGTGAAGGACATTTGGGGACACGAATCAGACTCTAGCCTTATTGTATATATAAAATAGTATACATTAAATTGGGAAGGGGGCAGTGAGGGGAGGTGTGGATGGGGAAGGGAATCTAAATACTATCAAACTATATTGTATGAAAATTGCAGAAATTCAAGATTTTTTTTTTTAAGTTTCTGTTTGCAACGTGAAAGAAGGCCCTCACCAGAATCCATGATGTTGGCACCATGTTCTGTGACTTTCAGTTGCTAAAGTTACCCTGACTATGGTATTTTGTTATAGAGCTGCATTTATCATCATCTAGTCTTAAAAGTTTTTTTTTTTTTTAATCCCCTAGGTTCCTTGTATTCCCTTCCCTCC
>NW_008332583.1:2833726-2834484 GCF_000622305.1 Nannospalax galili
AACATCTTTTAAGATGCTTCATAGCCATCTTTACTTCTTCTTTTGAGAACTCTCTGTTCAGCTCTTTAGCCCATCTTTAAATTGGGTTACTTCTTGTCTTGATTCTCTGTTTTTTGAGTTCATTATATATTCTGGATATTAAACCTCTGTCTGATGTGTTGCTGGTGAAGATTTTCTCCCATTCTGTGGGTTTTCTGTTCACTTTCCTGGTTATATCCTTTAATGTACAGAAGCTTTTTAGTTTAATAAGGTTCCATTTGTTAATTCTTGCCCTTGTTTCCTGAGCAATTGATGTCCAGTTTAGAAAATCTTTTCCTACACCTATATCTTGTAGATTTTTCCTAGTGTTTTCTTCTAACAGTTTGAGAGTTTCAGGCTTTACATTGAGGTCTTTGATGCATTTGGAATTGACTTTTGTGAAAGGTGAAAGACAGGGGTTTAGTTTCCTTCTTCTACAGGTGGAGATCCAGTTTTTCCAGCACCATTTACTGAACATGCTGTCTTTCCTCCAGTGAATGTTCTTGGCCCCTTTGTCAAATATCAGGTGGCTAAAATTGCAATTACTCATATTTGGGTCTTCAATTTTGTTCCATTGGTCTATGGGTCTATTTTTATGCCAGTACCATGTTGTTTTTATGACTATAGCTCTGTAATACAGCTTGAAATCTTGAATAGTAATCCTCCCGGCATTGCCCTTAGTGCTCAGGGTTATTTTGGCTATTAGAGGTCTTTTTGGCTTCCACATGAAACTTAGGACA
>NW_008332583.1:2834690-2835091 GCF_000622305.1 Nannospalax galili
GGTCTTTAATGTCTTTGGTCAGGTTTATTCCGAGATATTTTATTTTATTTTTTTGCAGCTATTGTGAAGGGGAGTGTTTCCATGTGCTCATTCTCTGATTGCTGGTTATTGGTATATAGAAAGGCTACAGAGTTTTGTAGGTTAATTTTGTAACCTGCCACTTTACTGAACATGTTAATAATTTCTAGGAGTTCTCTGGTGGAATGTTTGGCATCTCTTACATATAATATCATATCATCTGCGGAAAGGGATAATTTGATCTCTTCTTTTCCAATTATTACTCCTTTAATTTAATTTCCTAGTCTTTTTGCTCTTACAAGAGTTTCAAGCACTATGTTAAAGAGAAGTAGAGATAGTGGACAGCCTGTGTTCCTAATTATAATGGGAATGCTTTTTTCCGT
>NW_008332583.1:2835694-2836514 GCF_000622305.1 Nannospalax galili
ATATAGGTTTTTAAAGTATTCCCTTATAATGTTCTGTATCTTTCTGGTGTCTGTTGTGATGTTTCCCCTTTCATCTCTGATTTTGTTGATTTGGATTTGCTTTCTTTTGGTTAACTGGGCTAAGGGTCCATCAATCTTGTTTATTTTTTCAAGGAACCAGCTCTTGGATTTGTTGATTCTTTGTATTGTTTTCTTTGTTTCGATTTCATTAATTTCTGCCATGATTTTTGTTAATTCTTCTTGTCTGCTGGATTTGGGTTTCATTTGTTCTTGCTTTTCAAGTATGTTGAGTTGCAATGTTAAGTCATTTATTTGTGTTCTTTCTGGTTTTTTGATGTAGGTACTTAGAGCTATAAACTTCCCTCTAAGGACAGTTTTCAGCATGTCCCAGAAGTTTTGTTGTATTGTATTGTCCTTTTCATTTAGTTCTAGGAATACTTTTATTCTTTCTTAATTTCTCTTTTGATTCATTCATCACTCAAGAGTGTGTTGTTTAATGTCCATGTGTTCGTGTGGTTACTAGGGCTTCTTCTGGTGTTGATTTTAAGCTTTATTGCATTGTGGTCTGATAGAATGCATGGAATTATTTTAATCTTTTTGTATTGGTTGAGGTTTGTTTTGTGCCCCAGTATATGGTCAGTTTTGGAGAAGGTTTCCTGGGCTGCTGAGTGGAAAGTATGTCCTTTCATGCTTGGGTGGAATACTCGGTAGATGTGTGTTAGGTCTTTTTGATATATGGTATTGTTTAATTCAGATGTCTCTCTGTTAACTCTCTGCCCTGTTGACCTATCTAATGGAGACAGTGGGGTATTGAAGTCCC
>NW_008332583.1:2836557-2837219 GCF_000622305.1 Nannospalax galili
CTGTAATTTCAGTTATTAGCCTTACTGGATATATTTACATTGTATGGGTTTTGATGAAGTTGGGTGCACTAGAGTTTGATGAATATATGTTCATGGTTGTAATATCTTCTTGATTTACTGTTCCTTTGATCAGAATGAAGTGGCCCTCTTTATCTCTTCTGATTAATTTTAGTTTAAACCTTATTTTGTCAGATATTAGAATTGCTGTGCCTGCTTTTTTCTTAGTATCATTTGCTTGGTATGTTTTTTTCCATCCTTTCTCTTTGAGATAGTGCCTGTCCTTGGAAGTGAGATGAGTTTCTTGCAGACAACAAAAAGATGAGTTTTGTTTCTTAATCCATTCACCTAGTCTTTGTCTTTTGACTGGAGAGTTCAGTTAGTTAATATTTAAAGTCATTAATGAAAGATGAGTATTGAATCCTGTCATTTTTATTTCTGTTCACATTCTTGATATAGCTGTACTTTTCCACAGTTATATCTTCATTGAATTTCTTTCCACAACTCCTTGGGTATAGTCATTCTTTCTTCAGCTCTTTGTGTTGCCTCAAGAAATCTCTGGAGGGCTGGGTTTGTAGACATGAATTCTTCCAGCCTACTTATGTCATGGAATATTTTTCTTTCCCCTTCGACTATAAAAGACATTTTGGCTGGGAAAATAATCT
>NW_008332583.1:2837555-2837889 GCF_000622305.1 Nannospalax galili
TATTGTCTTGGGCTTCTTCTCCTTCTTGTATGCCTATGATTTGTAAGTTTGGACTTTTTACGGTGTCACATAATTCCTTCACATTCCATTCTTGTGATTTCTTAAATTTTTCATACTCTTTTCTTGAGTGGTCTAGTTTGTCCACTTTATCTTTCAGTCTTGATACTCTCTTTTCCATTTCATTCATCCTATTGGTGAGGCTTTCTCCTGTCGTTTCTAATTGGCTTACTGTTTCACTTCCTTCTTCATTTCAGCCTAAGTATTCTTCAATATTTCTAACTCTTTTCTGAATTCAGAAGTTTATCCCTATTTCCTTCAGTTCTTTGATTTCTTC
>NW_008332583.1:2838186-2870822 GCF_000622305.1 Nannospalax galili
TGGGCATGAAAAGCTGGTCCCTCTAAGCTTCCGGTTCTCTCTTTTGATTTTATATTGGAGTAGCCAGATTGCCTTTATCTTCAGGAGTATCCACAGAGGCCCAAGTCAGATGAGGATCAGATGCTCTCAGGCTTTCTCCTAAGGTCTGGATCCCTCCAGGACAGATTTTGGCCTCAGGAATTTGGGGGTTGGACTGGCCTGGGAGCAGGGCCCAGGAAAAATGCTGATCTAGGGCAGCTGGTGGCCATGCCACCCAGAGATGCAAAGGGAGATGGGGGCAAGAAGAGGCCCCAAGGGCTCTTGGGAACTGCACTGAGGAGCTGGGTTGGTCTGGATGCAAAGGATCTGGAAGAGGAAAGGTCAGTTCTGGCATCGAGAAAAGAGGCTGGCAGATTTTGCAGCCCAGGGAAGCAGAGAGGTGAGGTCAGGGCCAGGCCCAGGGTGCTCCTGGGGACCCCAGAAGGAACTGGGTTGGTCTGGATGCAAAGGTCAGGAAGCAGTGGTGGTTCCCCAGGTGTCTGGGGTGCCAAGACAAGGAATGGGACAGGACCCAGGCTAGGAGGAGAGATGGGCAGGGGAGATGGAAAGGTGAATGAGGCTGGGGGAGTCAAGGTGCAGAAGGCATGATTGCCTTACCCTGGAGAAAGAGGCCTCTGGGTCATGAAGGCCCAGGGAAGCAGAGCCTTTTTTTTGGGGGGTCTTTTTGAGGCAGGGTCTCCCTGTAGCCTCATCTAGACTAGAGCTCACTATGTAAACCAGGCTAGCCTTGAACTCACAGAGCTCTGCCTTCCTTTGCCTCCTGAGTGCTGGGATTAACTGCGTGTGTTGCAGGTTTCTGAGTGGGTCCAGACCACGAGGGACTGCAGGGAATGAGGGTTCTGGCCAAGGTGGGGGTGAGTGGTACGGAGTCAACACACAGACTCCGGGAGCCAGATGAGAGCAGGCACTAGCTGAGGTGCTGCACTCATTTATTGCTGGGAAGTGCAAGCCTTATATACCTCTCCCCCTGTCCCCAGTGTCCCATAAGTTGGTGTGTCACTTCCTGATAGATCCCCTCATCCGGGCAGGATCCCCTCATCTCGGCAGATCATAGTTTGGCTATTTTGCAGAATCGTAGGCTGCGCTCTCAAAGCGGAAGCTGTGTTCTCTTAGTGCAGCCTGTGCTTAAGTCTGGCACTTCCTCTCCTACATGTCCATCCCTTTTTGTTATAGAAAGGTCAGTGGGAGTCGAGGTTCTTTGCCTCGACATAGTTGACCCCACCTCAGAGGACACCCAGCTTGATGGACTGTGCCTGTCTTAGGTTGTCCTGACCATCAGGATCTTACCCATCATTGACTACCAGCCCTCGAAGGGTGTGACCTCTGGCATGACCATGTGAGGGAGGAGGAGGGCAAGAAATTACACAGCCGTTTCTCAGATGTCAACAAGCCAGACCCGCTGGACCTCATGGGGGGGAGGTTGAAGTCTGGATCCTTGAGTGTTTTGAGAACCTGATACACTGAGTAATTTACTTGGTTTTGTCTGTGGAAGTGTAGAACAAGGCATTTTATGAGCAAGAAAAGAATTAAGACTACGATACCCAAGAGCAAATAAGTAATGATCCATGAAGTGTCAAACAAAGCTTTTAAGTTTGACCAAAGTTTGTTGAGGAACCAGAGTTTATATCTAATGTCTGAGCCTGTGTATAATTTAGGGAGATGATCTGGTCAGTGAGCAAGGTGGAGTAGTTGAGAAACTTTTGACTCCAGTGGCCATGGATGTACTGTGAGAGTTCCATCCTGGCCCTAGCAAGGTTATCTACTTTGTAAACTGTGAGACACAGGGCTTTGAACCGTGGGTCACAGGCCATTAGTGTCATCTGTTTGACAATTGCCATCTCTTCACCGAGGAGGTCTACCTGTTGTTGGATGACAGAAATGGCCTGGAAGAGGTGTTGATTAATAAGAGATTGAGTGTGTAAGGCCACAGAGGTTTTTGGATACTACCTCATTGAGTGTTTCCACAGTAGTGGAAGATTGAGTGATAGCAACAGCAGCAGTGGCTGCAGCCCCCAAGGAAAGGATAATGGCAGTGACAATTGCCATGGTAATACCAAAATCTCTCTTGACTCGGGGGAAGGGCTGGATAGCCGTCTGTTCCATGAGGGTGACAGCATGGAAATGAGTGGCATTAGGAACAGGAACCCAGATTGCTGTGGGTTCGTGCATGAAGAGAACAAGAGAGGTGGGATAAATCCAGCATGCCAAGAGAGTGCAGTTAGTGAGGGAGCAGTTAAGTGTATCCTCTGGGTTGCTTGTGACATTAGCAAGAAGCAGAACAAATGGAGGACGAGCACAAATGTGTGAGGAGAACGAAAAAGAGATGTTAACTGAGACTTCATTAGGTGTCCAAGTTGGGTCTGCAACACCCGATAACCTGTCTCTGAGTTATCGCCCGTATATGTACTATTAAAGATGGCTCCACCTAATATGAAGAATAGAGGACACAAATCCAGGCAAGCCACTGGTCCACAGAGCTCCCAGGCCCCCTGACAGTGTCTTTATGCCTGGGGTCAGGGTAGGCATAGGAGTAAGGTTTTGTAGAGACAAGGTGTCTCCAGGTTGCCAGGGAGGAAGCCTGCAGGTGTCCATCATAATGTGTAAAGAGGAGTGTACCTCCAGGAGTGAGCAGGAGGCAGTGTTCCCATGGAATAGGAAAGCACAATGTGGTGGGAAGTTTATAGGTGGGAGGGCACTGGGTCCATGGAGGACGCCTGACCCTTGGGGGGAGGGAAGGGTGTTGGCCCCAGGAGGCATGAAGGACACTGTAGTCTCAGAAGTGCCTTTTACTAAGGGAGACCAGATTTTGAGGCCCCATAAGGAGCCCTGGCTTCGGTTTCCACGAAAGTCACCTGTTGTGATGTTAAAGAGAGAGTGACAGCGAAAGACATTAGGGGAGGAGGGGTTAAGGGCTGAGCTGAAGCAGAGCAATCCTGCAAGGGACCATTTGCCATTTATGGGAATGGATGTATGAACCAATTCCATGGTGGGGAGACCGAAGGGTTCATTAGTAGTAAAGAGCACTGGGAAAGCGGGTGACTGTTCATCTACAGGGAGGATCAGAGGTGGTAAGGGGACCAGTGCCCAGAGATCCAGAGCCTGGGAAGAAGCACAGCCAAAGGACAAAAGGGTGCCAAAAAGCTGGAAAAAGATGTCATGGTTTATCAAACTCGCAGTTGGGCCCGGTCTCCAGATGGGTTTCCATAGCTGGCCGGATGTCTCTTGATGGAATCCAGATGGGGATTTTAGCATCCTGTGGAAAAACACAAGCATGTCCTCGTCCTCGTGTCAGGACAGGGCCTGGTTTTTGCCACAGGGATGAAATTGGGTCCCTCCACCTAACTAGTGGCAGGGGCATAGCCCGAGGCAAGAAGGGCCAATGTTTGTATGCTGGACTGAGACCCCCCTCCCCATCATCAAACATGAGGAAATTAAGGTGGAACAAAGCCTCAGTAAGAGCCAGGTGAGGGTCGTGTTTAGCCTCAGCCAAGGGGCTTTTAGCCAGGAGGGACTTAAGTATCCTGTTGGTCCTCTCAACAATGGCTTGTCCTTGTGGGTTATAGGGAATACCAAAGGTATGTTTGATTCCCCAGGAAGAAACAAATTTATTGAATTCTTGAGAGGAATAAGCGGGCCCGTTATCAGTCTTAAGTGCCCAGGGTATGCCCATGATTAACATGGCAGACTTTATAGCTTTAATGGCATGTATAGTCTTTTCCCCTGAGAGAGCTAAAGCATAAGTAAGGGAGGAGCATGTGTCAACTATAACATGAAAGAATCTCAATTTCCCAAAAGGGGGGTAGTGAGTCACATCCATCTGCCAAATGGCATTGGATATCAAACCACGGGAATTCACTCCTCCCCTGTTAAGGGGCCCAAGAGGCATGAGCAGGGCACAGGTAGCACATGAGCAGACAAGGTACTTGCATTGGGACATGGGGATTTCTGGGAAGAGTTTATGAATGCTCTGAGGGGACAGGTGGAAGTGTTGGTGCAAAGCTCTTGCTTGTTCTATTGGGCTAGACTGGACTGCCATGATCAGGGCATCTGTGGTGGCATTCCCCTGAGCTAGGATTCTGGGAAGTCCGGTATGTGAGTGGATATGTGAGATGTACCATGGGTAACTTCTATTTTGTAGGCATTCCTGTAGCTTGACCATAATGAGGTGGAGTGGGGTGGAGGAGTTTTTAACATGAGAAAAGGCGAGGACCTTAGTGGCCTGAACAGCATAGGTGCTATCAGAAAAGAGATTTAGGGGTTCATCCTGGCACTCTGCTAAAGCTTTAAGTTTAGCAAGAAGTTGTCCCAACTGGACAGAGCCAGGATTAGGGATGATGTGGATGATATCCTTTTTTCCAGGACAATGTATCAGGACCCCAAAGTTCTTATTAGCTTCCGAAAAGGTAATGGTCCCTTGGGGAATTGGGGAAGAAGAAGGAGTGCTGTGGGGCTTAACTTCAAGCATCAATGTGAGAGGGGCCTGAATTCTTTTGTCTTGGGGCAGATGACTGTCAATGGTGCCAGGGAAGCCTGACATCATGGTCTGAAAACTTATGGAATGGGCCCAGAGTGCCTGTAGGCTATGTAGGGGAAAGGGGAGCACGATAGTGTCGGGTTCTCTATTGAAGGTTCTTTTAGCTTGAGTGCTCAGTTTGACTGCCAAGTTAAAGGCCAGATCAAACTTGGAGGAAACCCGCTGGAGCTCCGAATATGAGAGATGGACCCAGATAAGTGGCCCAGTCTGCCAAAGGGCACCAAGGAAGCCAGAAGAAGTCAATAGCACTAAAGCCTGTAGGGATTGTAAGGGCACATACCTGTCGAGGGTTGTTGATGAGAGTAACTCAATGATCTTTTGCAATAAGGCAATGGCTAGGGAAGTTAAGTTAATCTTTGCTGAAGGGCAGGTAGGGCCCTCCAAAAGACAAAACAGTGCCCTCAATTCCTCTGAGGGAATGGGCAAAAATGGTTTAAGCCAATTTATGGTGCTACAGAGTTGTTGAAAATCGGCTAGTGTATAGACCAGCTTTGAATTAAAGGCAGGGGCCATAGGGCGTACACCAGCTGAAATGGTATGCTCCAAAAAGGCATAAGGAGGCACGTCCTGTAGCTTATCTAAGGTGATAGACAAGCCAAGGGATGATAGGCAGGAGAGTAAGTCTCTGGTTACCTTGCGGAGAAATTGTAGGTTAGGGTGGGACAACAGAATGTCATCCATATAGTGAATAAATTGTACACCATGAGGGATGGTTGAAGTGGCTCGTGAGACAAAAAGCTGACAAATAGTAAGGACTGTTTTTCATTCCCTGGGGAAGGACTTTCCATTGATATCTGAGGGCCGGCTTGTGGAAGTTTGGTTCCCAAACCATAAAGGCAAAGTCATCACGATCTTTGGGGGCCAGTAGGATTGAGAAGAAGCAATCTTTAATATCAAGTGTTATGATATAATGAGAAGGAGGAATAGTTCCAGGGTGGGGCAAGCCACCCTGTGTTGAGCCCATTTTTTCCATTTGGTCATTAATGGCGCATAAGTCCTGAAGCAATCTAAAACAGCCATTTTTCTTTTTAATAACGAATATTGGGTATTATATTTACTAGTGGATGGTTCCAAATGTCTGAGGTCCAGCTGTTCCTGGACCAAATTTTTGAGGATAGATAATTTAGGTTCTGTAATAGGCCACTGCTCCACCCAGATGTGCATCTATATCAGCTTGCTCTACTACCGCCTTTAATAAGTTATACCAATCGTACTGGGTCTGTAACTGCATGGCTGAGGACTTGTTCAAAATATGGGGAGTCAGGGTCTGATTCGTTAGTGGCTTTGCGGATGAGTGCAAAGTCCGTGAGAGGGGTGGGCACCCATGACTGTTGTGCAGCATTTGGGCCGACATTAACCGGAAAGGCAGACAATGGCTAGCAAGGGGCAGCAAGGGGTGGGCAGGCCGGCCATGGGGGGTGTATAATGAGTGGGAGGTGCATCAGAACAGGCAGAACATAGTTCCTTCCAGGGGTACTTGGGTGGTGGTATCTTCGATTGTTGTGGCTTTGAAAGTGGGTTCTGAGGTAGAGGCAAGGGGGTCCCTTTCTCGTCTGGATAGACCTTGGGGCTGGTTCCCATATCAAGGTCAGTGGAGGTTGAAGTAATGGCAAGGTCTACACTGGCCTGATCCTGATGATGCTTATTGTGGGCTGAAATGACTTCTTCAGGGGAGGAGGACTTAAGGCTGGCAATGATGGCTAAAAGGATCGGAACAAACGAGGCAGGAGGAATGACTCCTGTTCCTACTTCCCTTTTTCAGGCCAAGAAAAGGACCTGCATCCAGAGGTCAGGATCCCACGTACTCTCAGGAGAGAACCAAGGGGCCAAGTTAGTGGCTTCATCCCAGAAATTTTCAATATCTTTTGGTTTAACTTTCAGTCCCGAGTACTAAGGAGCGATTTGAGCGCTGCCGTTTGTGGCTCCTTGCACTGTGGTGGTAAGTTGCCCATTGTAGGAAGGTCCTGCGAAGGGAAACTTGCCACAAAAGTAGAAGGCAAGGGTGTCTACCAACAGGGCACAAATGAAGCAAACAAAGACTGTGAGTCACTCAGATGTAAACCGCCCTGGCATGAAAAGGTGTATGGGATCCAAATGTCTTGTGCTCAGTGAGGGACTTCTGGAGGCCATGACACCTCCAGTCGTATGCTCACATGGTGTCTCTGGGACAGGCAACAGGATGACCTGAAGCCTGGGCTCTGAGTTTGGGGTGGATCAGCCCTTATGTGAACTCACCTGGATGAGCTGAGAAGGGAAAGGTGCCTACGTGGGCTTTGGGACCACGCAATGGAGTGTGCCTTTCCTGATTTAACAACAAATATGACAAACAGGGTAGAGAGGACAGAGGAGGGGGCCACTCGCTCACCCTTTAGCAGCCAACGGACAGACAAAACCTAGGGCCTGCTCACCGAACAAACCAAAGTTGGGGGCATCGCCAATGCCAGGGGCAGGGGGGAACCTTGTTTGGGCACCAGCTCTTTCACGTTTCCTCGTGGGTCCATCCCACGTGGGACTGCAGGGAATGAGGGTTCTGGCCGAGGTGGGGGTGAGAGGCGTGGAATCAACACATGGACTCCAGGAGCCGGATGAGAGCAGGCACTAGCGGAGGTGCTGCAGACTCGTTTATTGCTGGGAAGTGCAAGCCTTATATACCTCTCCCCCTGCCCCCAGTGTCCCATAAGTTGGTGTGTCACTTCCTGATAGATCCCCTCATTGGGGCAGGATCCCCTCATCTCGGCAGATCGTAGGTTGGCTATTTTGCAGAATCACAGGCTGCGCTCTCAAAGCGGAAGCTGGGTTCTCTTAGTGCAGCCTGTGCTTAAGCCTGGCACTTCCTCTCCTACAGGTGTGCATCATCCTGTCCAGCAGGAATATCTCTTTCTTTAAGTTGCTGCCCATTGGGAATAAAATATTTGGAGGTGGAGCCCAGAGCAAGCGGAGGAGGAAATTCTGCTTTCAGGAGAATTAGCCACGAGTAGTCAACTGGGTCCAATGGAGTTAGGAGCATCAGGGCTGGACAATATTTTATGGGCACCTGGAAGCCCCAGGCCATCAATGTGAGAATATTTCAGTGGAGCTAGAGGAAACGATGATGAGATTAAGTGGAAGATCTTTGTTTTTAGGTTCCCATTCTCTGAGACAGGTTCAAAAAAATCATGCAGATGATACATAGGTGGATGTGAGGTACCAGCATGGAACAGAGGTAGGAAATAATTATATAAGATATAAAAGGTAATGCAATGTATATGCATATGAATATAATTTTTTGGGTGCTGGGACTTGAACCCAGGGCTTTGTTCATTCTGGGAAACACTCTGGTCCTAAGCTATGTTCTCAGGTCCAATATGATATTTTATTGTGGTTTTAGAAGTCAGTATTTGCATATACCCTGAAAAGTAAAGATGTCAAAATAAGAAGTTTAAACTAGTATATTCTATTCATGACATTGCTGTCTCACAGGGTCAAGAACAATGTTTTATCACTGTGTAAATATAAAGCAGCCTCCTGATGTTTTCTGAGAAGTTATGACATGCTGCACACTGCTCCATATGCACACACATCTGACTTAATTCGCTGACCCTTTGAGGTAGATCCTTGGAATCTTCATTTTACAAATGAGGACTCTATGGTTCATGCAGTTACTTCTAGGATTTTGTCTAAGATCACATGTCTAAGGTCACATTTAGTCCACAGAAATTACTTTTTCTAAGGTCTCTAGAAAGGGGAGAGGCTGGAACACAAATATCAGGCTCATGAGATT
This sequence comes from Nannospalax galili, assembly GCF_000622305.1. Lineage (NCBI taxonomy): Eukaryota > Metazoa > Chordata > Mammalia > Rodentia > Spalacidae > Nannospalax > Nannospalax galili. Next base: position 2,846,520 of record NW_008332583.1, read on the forward strand.
CCTGGAAAGTGGGAAGGAGGTAGCATTCCCCTCTCACTGTTGAAGTCGGTCCCAGTAGCACTTCCCAGTCAGACTAGACTAGCTGGAAGAATGGGTATTATGCATTGCATAGAAAGTGCCCCCTAAAGGGGCTTATGTATAGAAGTCGGTCCCAGTCAGCACTTCCCAGTCAGACTAGACTAGCTGGAAGAATGGGTATTATGCGTTGCATAGAAAGTGCCCCCTAAAGGGGCTTATGTATAGAAGACTTGGTGTTTTAGACACATAATGGCAGGGTGGGGCTTTGGGGGATTGGATAATGAGGGCTCTGCCTTTGTGAATGGGTTAATCTATTGACGGATTCAGAATCTGAGTAGACTACTGAGAGGTGGTGGAACTGTGGAAGGCGAGGTTTGGTTGGAGGAACTGAGTCACTGGGGATATGTCCTTGAAAGGTGTCCTGCCCTGACCCTTTCCAGTTTGACCCTCTGTCTGCTTTCTGTACACCATGAGGTGAGCAGCTTATGTCACACAGGCCCACTGCCATGATGCTCTGCCTTGCCCCAGGCACAGAACACTGTGAACATTGTCACAATGATGAAAATTTGACTAACACAATGGGAAAGCAAGGCACTCTTTTGGTCATGTTTGATTTGTTGTGCGTTAAACAATAGTTAAGTAAGAGGCATCCAGGAGTTTTGTCTGGGTATGTTATACCACACTGTGTTCTGATTGCTGCCAAACAAATCAGCTGGCAGTGGAGGAACTGAGTTTGGTTCCAAGATCATGTGTAGAGAATAGACTCCTTTCATCCATGTTAGCTCAGAGTCAGAATCTGGTGAGTATTGTGGGCATTGCAGAAGTTGGTGGACTCTGGCAAGGAATCCCCTGACCATCTTGAAAATCAAGGTAAAAATGTTTCATAATACCTGTTTATAATACCATATGTATTATATGCACATAAGGGTATATACATGTGCATGACACACTCTATTACATATATAAATAAATAATTATGTGTTATGTATGTGAATAAATAATCATGAGTGGTTGATCTCAAGTATGTAGAAAAGCAAATGGAGGGGCTGGAGAGATGGCTTAGTGGTTAAGTGCACTGGCTGTTCTTGCAGAAGACCCAGGTTAAAATCCCAGCACCTACATGGCAGCTAACAACTGTCCATAACTCCAGTTCCAGGGGATCTGACACCCTCTTCTGGCCTCCATGGGCACTGCATGACACAGGTGCTTTTACATATGTTATGTACACATAAAAACACTCGTACACATAAAAAAATAAAACTAAGCAACACGATGCAATGCACACAGAAGGCCACAACTGGCTAAGTTTTAGAGAATGAGAAACTCTGGAGTGTGTGTCCCTGTATAGGACGCCTATGTTAAATCTCACCCATCCACAGCTCAGGAAACACTGCGAAAGAGGAGGGTGGAAAGATTGTGAGAGCCATGGTTGGTCCATGAACACAGGGAAGCAGAGGCTTTCAGGATGGAGGCTTGCCCATGTGAACTTGTGGCAATGGTGGCGGTGGCCAACTGATTTAGACAAGGACCCAGAATGGAGCGAGGGAAATGAGCAGCAGGTGGGCCCTAGCCTGAGTTGGAGACTGATTACTGCTGGGTGAGGAGAGCAGACTTTCCTTAAGATCTCTAGATAGGCTGAATGGACTCCAGTGGATGAACTTGCACTAAAGGACATCGGGCAAGATGCTTGACCAGATGTGACAACATGTATGGCAGAGTACGTGAGGCCCAATGGCAGGGGGTGTGGGGTGTGGATCGGGGAGGGAGGGTCTTAATTTGATTAAGAACTGTTGTATGAAATGTACAGGAGCTCAATAAAAAGTATAAAAATTAAATAAAAATGAATAAATTTTTTAAAAATTAAAAAAAGAAAAGTAAATGGAGTAAAATATAATAGCAAATGCTTATGCTAAGGATAGTAGTGACGTTTATAACAGTGTCTGATTATCACATAGCCAAAAGAATGTTAGTCTGTACAGATAGATGTACGGTAATTCTGATAAATACAGCGATTCCTGCCCATCCCCAACCCTACAGGAATGCTTGTATTCAGTGTAACTAAAGAGCGCACATGGAGATGAAGGTAGTGTTTCTAAGTGCAAGTTTCTTTACTCTGCTTAGTATGTTGCTGACATTGAATAAACGTGTTTTATTTGTATTTCTGATAAAGCACAGACTAAATACATACATTAGTTTTCATTTATTTGTTTTTATTTTATGTGTATGAATGCTTTATCTGGATGTATGTTAGTGAATCTGTGCATGCAATGCCCATGGAGACCAGAAGAGGGCGTCGGAGATCCTGGAACTGGAGTTAATGGATGTTTGTGAGCTGCCATGTGGGCCCTCTGCAAGAATAGCTGGTATTCTTAACCACTGAGCTAGCCCTTCAGCCTCCATATATTTGTTTTAAATGAAATAGAAACACAGACTTGATCTAACAGGGCAATTTCTTGTCATTGTATTGTCTCACCAAAAATGTTCCTGCTTCCTCCTCTTGATTCTTGATCTAGAGGCCAGAGAGAAGGATAAGTTTGATATGGAGTTAAGAAGGGAGTAAGGAAATAATGTAGCACAGCTGGTGAAGTGCTCGCCTGGCCTGCAGGAAGGGCTGGGTTTGATTCCCAACACATCACAAAACTGGGTATGTTGGCATATGCCTGTAATTCTAGCACTTGGGATATAGAGACAGCAAGATCAGAGGTTCACTGTCATCTCTGACTACATAGTGAGTTAAGGCCACCCTGAACGCCATAAGATTCTGTCTCAAAAAACCAAATCAAACAAACCTCCAGAAATGATGTCAGTGCTTTTGCTGTGTACACAGAGTAATTAGGATCACGTCTCAGTTATTCCTTGTCCTGGCCAGTCAAAAGTGCTTTGTGTGGAAATCTCCATTTAAACACAGAACAACTGTATTTATCGCTAATTTTTCTGGTAAATACTTATAAGGGAAATTTGACTCTCAAGGTAAGAGAACGTGTCCCTGGCCCTCATCATCATCATGTTAATTCATTTCTCCAGTTCTTGTGTGGGTCATCTGACAGAAGCATAATACAAGTAATATTTCTCTCTGGATTCATGAGCCCTATCATAAAATAGTTGTGGGAAAAATTAGTAGCGGTAAGGGTGTTAGATAAATCAGGGAGATAATGAAACCAGACTTATCTACTGCACAGGCTCCTTGGGAGGATAAAATGAAATAATGCATGTGAGCATGTTTTTGAAAAGCAAAGAGTACTGTAACATTCAAGATAGTCACGCGTGTGTCTTGGCTGTGGTATTGCTTTCCGTCACTTTCAATGCTCTTCTCCACATACACGCATATGAAAGAAGGTGTTCACAATTCGCTTTTGCTGCCTTCAAGAAATTAAAAAATTTTCCTTTCCTTTATGAAGGAAGCACCACTCAGGTTTTAATAAAGTTTTAAATTCCTCATTTACTGTTTCCACACCTTCCAGTGTGGGTTTAAGATAAGCACACAACATATTCTCTGGGCTTGTATTCGTTGAACAAATCTAAATGGCACAAATCAAAGGATCTCCCGAGGAATCACGTCTTCAGTTCACCTTCAACACCTGTGGATCCATCTCTTGGTAAATGACTCCTGTGCTATGCCAATGTATGATGTCACCCACATGGATAATGCACTCACACTTAATTTATTGATGTCTTCCTTCCCCTCCCCCCTCTGAAATGGAGGCTGTCATGATTCTAGGCTCCCCAGTCAAATACATCTTATTGGTCTTTCTTCTCAGCCATCATTAACTTTATTTTTTTAGTCTAGCCTGTAATTTCTTAGATATCAGACAGCTGTCCATTTGTACACCAAAGATTGTAGAGATAATGAGATAATACATATTTGAACAGTTTTCATTTTTGAACAAAGTGTAGCTTTATAAATACAACCAAAGACATGAAGCTCGAAATAAAGTGAAACGTGGGCGGTATACGTTTGTCTCTGAGTGCTACTTGGATAAGAAATGAGTCCCCAGATGAAAGCAGGCGTGAGTCATTTCAAATCTAACAGCCTCGTATTATCATAAAATTGCATTGATGTATTTGTAAAAATCCTGTGAAGAATTCTATAAAGAACTTTCGATCTTGGAGGGTACCAGGAATACAGAGAGAAAAAGGAATATCTGTATGTGTGTTTTTGATCTAGTGGATTGTGCAACATGCTGGCATCTAGTTTGCTAATAAAAGAGGAATTGGATTTTTAGGATACAGTATTAAGAATGAGATTTAAAGACAAAAGTAATTACATTTCCCTGTGTGGAATGCTAGCTCTGCAGAAGGACTTAGCATTGGTCTTGGAGCAGATCTCAGAGATCTTACTGCCCCCTCTATTGCTAGTAAGTCCCTGTTTCCTCCTAAAAGCTCCCACATGACTTCAGAACCCCTTTCAACACAGTTCTCCCGACAGCCTTAGTAACCACACAGAGTGACATATCAGTGAAATATTTATGAGTCTTCCTATAGAACATTTCAAATAACCACCTTTAATTTCCTTTATAAATATGTCACATATGCGTCTAATGTCCTGTACTCTCCAACAAAGGAGGTCTGAGTCCTGCCCTCAAAGGACATATGTTTAGAAAGGGAGAAAGAAAAGTTACAGAGGATTGAAAAGAGCAGCGAAAGTGAGGAGACAGGCACAGGCCTCCTTTGGGCCAGTCTCATGACACAGTCTGGGGCTGGGCCTTTTAGCTCTCCAGTCTGCCTTGTCTTGTATAACAAGCAGACATTATCCATGTTCTAGAATAGCAGCTATTCACTTTGATTTTAGTCTTAGACTCCCGCACACTGTTGAAAGATGCGGAGAATTCCTAAAAAACTAAAGCATGTAAGCCAATTCTGGAATCTCAGCATTAAGGAGTCGAGGTGTGAGGATGGTGAGTTTGAGGCCAACCTGGGAGAAGGTGAGAGCCTGACTCAAAACATAACAGAATAAAACAAACCCCATAGAGTGACTATATGATCTAGCAATTCTCTTGGAAAGAATTGAGGGTACAAACTCATATAGTTGCCTACCAAGGTTCACACCAATTTACATTAACAAAAGGCAGCATGCTGTACAGTGGAATGTTACTTAGTCTTTAAAAGGGGTGGGATGATGAGCCATGCTAGATAGTGAATGAGGCTTGAAAACACCATGTTAAGTGAAAGACATCAGTCAAAAAAAGAAAAGAAAAAAAAAAAACAAACCCACTAATGATGTATGGTTTCACTAAGAGGTACAGAGAGCAGTGAGCCGGGTAGTGGAAGGAGGTAGAATGGAGGATCCCCGAGGCTGGAGAGCAGGGGAGTGGGGAGTTAGTGCTGTAGAACTTCTGTTTGGGACTATTAAAAAGATCTGCAACTGTATAGTGATGATGCTTTCAGACACTGTGAATGTCCTGATGTGTGTGAACTGCACACACCTAAAAATTGTTAAGAGTACATTCATGCTATATATGTTTTATTAGAAAATTTTAAAGCAATCAAGGCACCTAAAGAACTTCTAATTATATGAGACGCATTTATTTCTATTTGTTGAGTTCAAAATAAAGCATAAATAAAAAATAGAAACGTGAATTATAGCAGTTCATACTAAAATAATAAAACCACTGCAAGCTAATCTAACTTTTTTATGAAAAGCAAATAAATAACGAGAATGGCAACATACACTGTTAGTTTTTAAGAAGCAGTTTTTTTATTTTATATGTCTTGAGTGTTTTACCTGCATGTGTGTAAGTGTATCACATGTGTGTAGTGGCTGTGGTTCCCCTGGAACTGGAGTTACAGACGGTTGTTAGTGGCCATGTGGGTGCTGGGAACTGAACGTAGGTCCTCTATAAGAGCAGCCAGTGCTTTTAAGCGCTGAGCCAGCCAGCCCCTCCCCTCCCATTGGTTGTTTTGAAAAGGCTAGGGGCATAGCAAAGTGGTAGAGTGACTACTTAACACATAGAAGAACCTGGGTTCAATCTTCAGCATTAAAAATGAATAAATAAATAAGACTGTTACACAATGTCAGCCAAACATCTTTGTCTAAGTATGCATACCTTCTTCAATGAGAAAAGCAGCTCATTCAGCTTCAAACTCAACTCAGCCCAGCAGCTGATCCTGGGTGTGACCACTGAGCTTTGCTTTGTGACATCAAGAGTTATAGGGACTGAAGAGATGGCTCAGCAGTTAAGAATGCATGCTGCTCTTGCAGAGGACCCAAGTTTGGATCCTGGCATCCACATCAGGCATCTCACAAGTACCTGTAATTCCAGCTGCTGGGGGACCTGAGGCTTCTTGTCTCCACGGATGTGTACTCATGCTCACATACCCGCACACAGACAGACATGCATACATACAATTAAAAACAAAAAATCTTTAAAGAGTTATATATATATTTCCCATTTTGTCATGTAGAATATTAAGGTTACATGTATTCTTGGGTTAAGATTGAATACAACTAATTATTGGTACTTTTTGTGTGTGTCCGTGTGTACCTGTTAATGCTATCTGCACATGTATGTGGGTATGTGTTCACATGTGTGAGCAGATCAGAGGTTAATGTCTGGTGTCTTCCTCAATTGCTACTCTCCCTTATCTTTGAGACAAGAGGTTTCACTGAGCCTGGAGCTCACCCATCTGGCTAGACTAGTTATCTAGCGAGACCTGGGATCTTACCTCCACTTCCACAATGCTAGGGTTACAAGGATGTGCTGCCAGGTCTGGCTTTTTTTAAAGTCTATTTTTAAATTATGTGTCACTCTGTGAGTATGTGAACATGAGTACAGGTGTCCACACAGGCTAGAAATTTGCCATCTCCTGGAGCTGGAGTTACAGGTATTTCTGGGCTTCCCGACATGGGTGCTGGGAGCTGAACTCAGGTTCTTCAGAAGAGCAGTATGGATTCCTAATTGCTGAGCCATCTTGCCAGCTCTGTGTCAGGCTTTTTACATGGGTGCTTGGGATTGGAACTCAGGTCCTCAAGCTTACACGGCAGGGACTTTACCGACAGAGCCATTTTCCCAGCCTTCATTTGTACTCTGATCAAAAACATTAAGTAGTGGTGGATGTTAAAAACAAACACACTGGGCGTGGTGGTGCACACCTTTAGTTCCAGCACCTGGGAGACAGAGGCAGGCCGATCTTTGTGAGTTCAAGGCCAGCCTGGTCTACATAGTGAGTTCAGGTCAGCTGGGACTACAGGGAGACCCTGTCTCAAAAAGACAAAAACAAACAAACAAACAAAACAAACAAACAACAACAAAAAAACCCCACTAAGATTTGAAGACTTCAAATCTTGGTCTCCAATACTGTAGTGCCCACCTGTAGCTAAGGGAGACAACCTGCTATTGTTCTAAAATGATGGATAAATTTGTTTTCTCCCCCTCTCTAGAAGCCTTTGAGAGGGAACTGACATTGATTCTAACCACTCCAACAGCTATCAAAATACCTGAAAGCAAATCCTGAACCTATCACTCTAGAGTCCACCCTTGGAAGACAAAATAAAAAAGAGGAGGAACCCAATAGAGGGATGTTTTCGGAAGCCCTTGTCAAGAAATTCCAATAGATTCTCACATGAACATTTGGAAATTGCCCTGTTCTGACTTTTTTCTAGTTCCCTGTCTAGAACTTGTAATGCTAATTATTCTTGCCTTTACTTCTCCTTCACATCTCCTATTTACCAGTCAAGGACTTTCTTTCCCCCCCCTACAGAAAAGGGTTACACAATTTGGGAGTATTTTAGATACATCTATTGAAGGGGTACTCTAATTACCTCACCTTGTGTCCCTGTTCAGCATGGAAGAAGCCAGAGCAGTCTGCATCCTGATTCCCTATCCGCAGTTTGACTAAAACTCGTAATATCCTCGGGCCTCTTAGCAACATACTCCGTTCCAAAGGATGAAAGTATTTGGGAGCTTTTATCTAATCCTTAAAAGATTTTAGGGTTACCTCTTCAGAGGGGGGAATGTTAGAGTAGCCAAAAGCCCCATTAAAAAAAATAAATAAATAGAAGAAGAAAGAGTATATGAAAAAAAAAAGAGAAACAGAGGATCTTACCAGAAAAGTATTCTCAAGCTATGTGAACCAATGTTTTAGGACCAACTTCTCTTTTCCAACAGAATCTTTACAGAATTGTAGATAAGACTACAAGTCCTAGATCTACCTTGCTATTATCCTTCAGAGTGATTGAATAATAAATTAATACATGTAAATAATTCAGTGTAGCACTTGTTCCATAACATATGTTAAAATATCAGCTTTTACTAAGGGAAAAAATTAAGATTAAAAATAAAATAATAAAAACCCAAAATCAAACACACTAGATCACATTAGTGACGTATACAGCAGCTTTCAGTGTAGTTGGCTTCACACCTGGCTGCATACTGGGGAACCAGTAGCTTTTCCGCGGCTGCCGGACCATTAGTGACAATGTGAACAGTGAAAACAGCCAACTGTCCTAGCACTAGGATGAGAATTCTCTTGACCCTGTGAACTACTCATGGTCCGCACACTTAGAGAAACACAAATGCTCTAGGCAGAGGGAGAAGAGGCACAAGGCGGAAGGAGACAGAAAGATGAATTAAAGCCACGAGGCTGATTAAAAGTTATCCATTCATTCTGTTCAGTGGTGTGGACACTGTTATAAGCACTGCTGTTGCCCTGGGTGTTCCAGACTCTCCTCCTTTCTCATGGAGCTCATTTAGATAAGATCACGTGGGGTGACAGGTGAGGCAAGGGAAAACAGGGCAACTGCTCCAATGTGGGAATTTACCAGTTTGTTCATTTGTCCTTTGAGGGAATTTGTATTGTTGTCATCATTTATTTACCTAGAATTCAATTCACAAGAATGCTGGTTCACACGTCTATGTTCGGGCTGCTATGATAAAGTACCATTTTGAGACAGGGTCTCACTATGTAGTCTTGGCTGGCCTGGAACTCACAGAGATCAGCCAGCCTGGGCTTCCCAAATACTGGGATTAAAAGCCTCTGCCACCACTTCCGTCTCTCTGGGATCCTTTTTGTAAGGGCACCTAATGCTGTTCATGAGAATGCTATTTTAATAACCCACCTTCTAATACCATCATATTAGATGTTAAGATTTCAAGATACAGGCCAGGTATTGTGGCAGATGCCTTTAATCCAGCATTGGGGAGGCAGATCTCACAGAATCAAGGCCAGCCTTTTCTACATAATGAGTTCTAAGCCAGTTGAGGCTATAGGAGACGCTATCTCAACCCCTTTTCCCCAAAAAGCAAGACAGGAATTTTGTTGGTACACGTATTCAGTCGTAAACTTTTTTTTTTTGACATATGCTTTTGTTTCTCCTAAGTAAATAGCTGGTCGTGCAGTGGTTAGGTCACAGAGAGGATTAGTGGGTCTTAGCTAGAAGCAATTTTGTCCTGACAATGGTAGGGGCCTATTTATCACAGTCACGACTGGAAGCCGGCTGCTGGCATCCTGTAGAGGCTAGGAACGGTGCTAAGCATCCTATTGTGCGTGACTAACCCGAAACATCAGTGATGATGAACGCTTGAAACTTTAGGTTAGTCGTATGTTGAACTGTTTGGTTTGGGACCCTTTCGATTGAACCCAAGGCTTTGAAGGAATCCTGAGTGCATGCTCCAGCACTGAATTACTCCCTCCCAGTATTTACATGTTAAAGAAAGCATTGAGCCAGTTTTTGAACTCGTTATACTGTTCTGTGTTTCCATTAACAGTGTATGACTCTCCTTTCAACGAGCTTACCAGTAATTCGGAGCTGTTTGTTATTCTTCTCAATTGTAGTTACTTTCTAAGGAGATTATATTGTGATTTTAATGACTTTTGTTGGATAATATTGTTGAGCATCTTTCTATGTGCTTATTAGCCATTTGTATATCTTTTGTGAGGTGTGAAAAGTCTGTATGCATAGCCTTTTTCGCACCATCACAAAGTGAAAAAAAAATCATCAAACCATCAGAAGTCATGGAGGGACCAGTTATATTTTGTTGGAAATTTTGGCATCTGTATTCATGAGACATATTGGCCAGTGGTTCTCTTTTTAAAAATGTTTTTGCTGGGGCTGAAGAGATGGCTCAGTGGTTAAGAGCACTGACTGCTCTTGCAGAGGACCTGGGTTCGATTCCCAGCACCCACATGGTGGCTACAAACTGTCCTTAACTTCCAGGGGAATCTGATGCCCTCTTCTGAACTCTGCAGCATTGCATGACACGGGTGCACTCACATATATGCAGGCAATACACTTATACACACACACACACCACACACACAACACACACACAAATTTAAAAAATGTTTTTGCTGGGTTTCAGTATCAATGTGATACTGACCTGATAAAATAAGTTCCAAAGTGCTCACTTCTCTAACGTGGGTTTAAGATTGTTGTTTTTTTTTTCTTTAAATGCTAAATAGAATTTACTAGTGAAACCATCTGGATCAAGAGTTATCTTTGTAGAAAGACTTTTTTTATTATAAATTCAAATTCACATTCTTACTAATAGTGGGCCATTCATATATATATTCATATTCCACTTTTTTTGTGAATTATGAACTTGCATAGATATAGTTCACTAATTTTTGTGAGTTATGTGCTTTAAGGAAATTGTTAATTGTGGGGTCAGTGAGCTGCTTCAGCAGATAAAGGTGCTTGCTTCCAAGCCTGTTGACCTGGCTTCAATCCCTGGGACCCACATGGTATAAGGAGAGAATTGACTCAAGTTGTCCTCTGATCTCCCATGCATGTTTTGACACTTGTGCATACATATACACACATGCACACACACAAATTTGTGATAACTTTTTCTCCATTCCTCATAATTTTGGGGCCTTTTCTCCTATTTGGTCAGTCTCAGTGCTGATCTTATCAGTTTGATTACTCTTGACATAGAATTGGGTTTTTATGTTTGTTTTGCTTTTTGTTTTTTGAGATAGGGTCTTCTGGTAGCCCCAGCTGACCTAGAACTTGATAGGTAGACAGACTGGACTCGATCTCATAGAGATCTGCCTGCTTCAGCCTCCCAAGTGCTGGGATGAAAGGTGTGTGCCAGAATCACTTTTTTTGTTCCTAATTTTTCTATTGTCTGTTTTACATGCTATTCATTTATTTTCTTCTATTTGCTTTGCATATAATTCTTTCTTTTCTAAATTCTTATGATGGGAATTTAAATCTTTGATTTTCTTCACTACTAGCACCATTCTTTAAAACTTCAATTTCCCCTCTCAATAATGCTTTAGTTACATACCACAAATTTTCATGTTTTAATTTTAAATACTTTCCAGTTCAACCATGAATCCTTTGGAAACCTATTGTACAATTCCTGGGCTTGGTAGTGTATGCCTATAATCCAAGAACTCTGGAGGCTGAAGCAGAAGGGTCATGAGTTCAAGGCCAGCCTGAGCTAGACTATAGCAGGACTCTGCACGCCTCATGCATCCTGGGATAGCCTTGAATGACATACAGCACATTTGTAGATCAAAGTATCATTTCACAATGTCAAAAGGTTGTACACTCCTGGTACATGGTGCTTCCAAGTTTTGTTTTCAGCTTTAAATGTAGGCTGGCTCAGTGTCTAGAGTTGAAGTGGGCTCTGCCTCCAAGGCTGGGATAACACTCCTGCAGTTGTTCCAGGGGAAATCTCTTCAATGGCATTCTCAATTCAGGCTCTCTCCTTATAAATAAATTGCAGTTTCACAGGTTGAAGACTTAATGCATGGTGTCTTGCCCTCAGGGTATCTTTTCTATGAGGTTTGTTTTTGTGACAGGAATCTCTTTAACTATTACACTCTTACTTGTTGCAACGTTAAACCTAAACTTTCCTTGCCATTTTTTGTGTCTTTTTTTCTGTGCTTGCTGCTGTCTCTCGCTGTGGTTTTGAATGAGAACAGCGAGCAGTAACCAAGCTACATCCTGAATGCTATGCCGTCTTGAAATTTCCTCTGCCGAAGGAGTAAGCCCATTATTCTTGAGGGTAGCCTCGCTCAGGTCCTCAGGGCATGTGAAGAATGAAGTCAGACTCTTTTCTTTTTGGATTTATTTTTATTTTATGTGTATGAGTGTTTTACCTGCACGTATGTAAGCATACATGTGTGTGCAATGCTTGTGGAAGTCAGAAGAGGGTGTCAGATCCCCTGGAACTGGAGTTATAGATGGTTGTTAGCTGCCATGTGAGTGCTGGGAATGGAACATGTATCATTTAGAAGAGCAGCCAGTGCTTAACCATCTCTCAGCCCTGAAGTCAAATTCTTTCCCAGAATATAATGTGGCCTGTAGCCCAATTCCTGATACAGAATCCTTGTTCCTCTCTGAAACCTTATGAACTGGCCCCTACTGTCTGCATTTCGATTAACCTTCTGCTCTTCCAAACTCCCATAGGAATAGCCCGTTAAGCACTATTTACAAGAGTAAAGGCCCCTCAAGCCCACAGCTCGAAACTCTTCCACCTCCTTTCCACAAACCAGTTCCAAACATGGTCAGGTTAATCACAGCAATGACCCCCTTCCCCTAAATATGAATTTTCTGTATTAGTTACCTTTTTCAGTGCTGTGAAAACAAGCTTGACAAAGCAACTTAAGGAAGGAAGAATTTATTTAAGGGTACAGTCCATCATGACAGAAAAGGCACGGCAGCGGGATCATGAGGCAGGTTGTCACAGGATTGTCACAGTGCCTGCAGGCAGGGAGAGAGATGCAGTCAGTGCTCAGCTCACTTCCCCCGCCCCACCTGCCAACAAGCTTTCTCCTTTTCATTCAGTATAGGACGCTAGCCTGTGGAAAGGGACCACCCACATCATGATGAATCTTCCCTCCATAGTTAAGGTTTTGGAAACACTCTCATAGACACACCCAGAAGTGTGTTTCCATGGTGATTTCAAATCCAATCAAGTTGACAGAAGCTATGTGAAATAAGACAGCATACTGGAAATGAATATAAGCCTAATTAGAAATATTTTTGAGCCAGGCATGGTGGCACATACCTTAAATCCAAGCACTTGGGAGGTAGAGGTGAATCAAGAGGTGAGTTCAAGGTCCATGTGATCTACATAGCAAGTTCCAGGCTAGCCAGGGCTACATAGTGAGACCCTGTCTCAACTACCCCCTCAATTTTTTGAATACTTTTAGAATTTTATTACTTAAAAATTGTCATTGTCTTTTGAATTTTTAATTTATTATCTATCTATCATCTATCTATATCTATCTGTATCTATCATCTATCATCTATCTATCATCTATCTATATCTGTCTGTCTATCTATCTATCTATCTATCTATCTATCTATCTATCTATCATCTATGTATCTATCATCTAATATCTATCTGTATCTATATCTATCATCTATCTATATATCTATCATCTATCTATATCTATCTGTCTATCTTTCTATCAGTCTATCTATCTATCTATTTATCTATCATCTATCTATATCTCTATCTATCTATCTATCATCAATCATCTATCTTCTATTATCTATCATCTATCCTTCTACCATCTATCATCTTTCTATATCTATCATCTATCTATATCTATCATCTATCTATCTATCTATCTATCTGCACCTCCTTAGAGAAGAAAAGGAGAGCCTTTTCCCTAAAGAGAGCTGTCAGCTGTCAGACCTGGGCAGGCGGAAAAGAAGGAGTGTTCAGGGCATCTAGGATCTATCATCTATCATCTGTCATCTATCCTATCATCTATCTATCTATCTATCTATCTATCTATCTATCTACTATCATCTATCTATCTATCTATCTATCTATCATCTATCTATATATCTATCATCTATCTATCATCTGTCTATTATCTATCTATCTATCATCTATCTATCTATCAACTATCTATCATCTATCTATCTATCTATCTATCTATCTATCTATCTATCTATCATCTATCATCTCTCTATCTTTGATGTGTGTGTAAGGTACATGTGCCATGACACACACGTCTGGAGGACAACGTTTGGGAGTCTATTCTTTCCTTTCACCATGGGATCCAGGGACTAAATTCAGGTCATCAGGTTTGTGCAGCATCTGCCTTTACCCACTGAATCATCTCTCTGGCCTTTGTCATTGGTCACTTAAAAAATGAAATAAGGTAAAAATCTCTTTTCTACCCATTTTATTCTTGTATCCAGTTTTCCCTCAACCTGCCCACCAAAACCATTCATTCTTTGGGTATCTTTCTAGTTACTATTTTGCATATACAAACAAATATTAGCATAAATTTATTTCCCTCATTTTGTATAATAGTAGTACATAATACATAATGTTCCATGCTCTCCTCTTCTAACTCAGAATATGTGCTGGAATTTTTTCTACTGTACATTTCCCCATTATATGGATTTTCATGTATCATCATGTATATAACCAAACCTCTATTGATGGATATTTAGATTTTAAAAGATCTTTTCTTATGGAAATCAATGTTGCAATGCCAGCCTCGTAATACATTATTTATCTGTAGAATGATTTCCCACAGGTAGATTGCTAGATCAGACAACATTTGCATTTGTAAGGTGTTAGGTATCCCTAAGCTGTCCCCCGCTGGCAAGCCTAGATAGTTCAGAAGTGTTCATGTCTGAAGTGCTCTGCAATGCTCAACTAACTGCAAACATTTTTTTTTCCATTGGGCTTCAGGATGGAGGAAGAGAGATAATAGTTTTGAGATCATTTTCAGAAGCAGCATCAAAATTCTTTATGAAACTTAGAAAGAAATTCAGTACATATAAGGTGTTGTTCTTGATGCATATGAATCCCACCACTGCTTTGTAAAGTTGGTTTCATCTTTTCCCATTTGATGATGTAAAATAAAGTCTCAGAATGGTTATCTCCTGTCCAAAGTTGTGCTACTGGATGCTCAGCAGAATCCAGACAGCCCTTTCTTCTGTCTGGGAGATGCTATCTCTTCTCATGATCAGGTTCAAATGCACCATGATGGTCAGTCCATTTCATCTCCTATCCTCGTGTTAGGATGAACTGTGGGGAGTGAATGTGCTGACCATTTACTTCTGATGCACCCAAACTTGACTGAACTTTGAAACTCACTGCCAGAAGATGTCACTGAGTTATATTCTCTGGAAAAAAGTATTTTTTCATAGTTCTGTAGATTACATTATCTAATAATAGCATTTTCAGTTATATAATCTAAGATAAGGCAATCAGATCATTTGCTTGAGGATATAAATTAATTGCTGGCAGAAGTCAGTCATGAGGAAGAATATATGTTTTGACTAGAGTCCAGTGAGCAGAAAGTCTTAATTCCAACATGCCATTTCTAGAAGTCCTGAGGCAATGTATAACCACAACTGCTTCAGTACTTGATGTGCAGAATGAATGGGGACCGTACAGAAAACTCTCATCACTAACAATATACTTGGCATAAAATTAGTCATGGTTTCTAAGCTGCATGAATCATGAACTGAGTGAGAGAACAGACTTTGCATCCAAATGGATTTTCATTTCTACTCTTTCTTGCTCTTAACCAAGTCTATTACCTTGGGAACTTTAGTAATTTTGCTAAGTCTCCTTTTATCCTATCTGAAAAAGATGAAGGAAGACCTCAGTAAAACCAGACAGCAGTAGTACTCCTAGGTTGTTGTGAGTGATACGAGATCATGCAGATGAAGCTCTTGGCATAGAGCCAGGAGCATAATAAACACCCATTCAATGGTACCTGCTATTATTATTTCATGTTATTGGTGAAATTTTTTCTCTGCTGAGATCTCTTTAGCATTTACTGCTGGGGTGGATTTGTGTATTGTGTGAAACAACTTTGTGTGTTTAATATGGCCTTATGCTCAGCTAAATCATAACACAGCAGTGAAACTCTACCTGACCTTGTCAGAGATTAGCTTTGGCCTTTTCATGTGTGAGATTTGATTATCTTTATCATTGTCTTAGTTTGTGTTACCTACATATCATAAAATTATCCCACCTTTTTAATACCCTGCCACAAGCATTTATCTTTTTGACCTTCAGTAGGATTGTAGTAAGAGTGCCTGCTTTGAATGCATCTACCTAGCTCATGTAATGTGAAATTACTAGTGTTTCGGTTTAATGTTTGCACCATGGTCACTTAGATGCCACAAATTTTGATTCATCCTTGCCACTAGATGGCACTGTAATAGAACACATCATTAGTTACTGTCTAGGAAGGTAGGCCATAGAAATAGGAGCGTCAGTCTTATAGGAAACTGAACATGAGAGGTCTTAGAAGGATGGATTATAAATGGAAGAATTTCATGTTTGAGTGTCATTCTTTGGATTCCTCAAAAAGGTGGTCTTAGGAGAAAAAGGAGGGGGAGGTAAGGCTGATACTTCAAGACTGTTTCTTTGGACAACAGGGCTTAATTCTACTATCAGACAATAAGCACATAGAAAGCCCTTTAAAAGTACTCACACAGTGGTGGAGAGGGAGAAGTGCTTACCATCAGCTCTTGTCCATGGATCAAGATTGTCCTCTACTTTTTCTACAGACATATGCACAGACTAGCTTTCTGTTGGCATCAAAGACAGTTATGGGGCAGAAAAGGTCCTCGGTGTGGACTAGAGGCAAGATCTTAAAAGTGTAATATTGCACTGAATTATCTATTCCAACCTGGTTGAAATCAGATGTAAGAGTAGAGGTACGTGACTCAGGGCACCAGATGTGTCTGCTACACTACCTAATAAATCACGGACTCTGTAAATTCTTCCCGTTGAAATAAACAAAGAATCCTAATGAACCATCTGCATCTCCCAAGTCCTCAGGGACTAGGTATCCTAGCAAATGCTTAGTGAATAAAAATATAAATAGCTAATTCATGAAATTCAGGTGAAAGAGATATCTTGCCTGTTACATCTTAGAATGAAATTATTCACAGATTATTTTATCATTGTATACTAGACTATAGAAGCAGGGGGGTCATTTTTGTAGGGGTAGGAAGAGTTTGCTAATGGAAACATAACTACAGGGCAAAGGGTATTGAACTGGAAGTTAGGAAGTGATGTTGGATGTTTAGGTCACCCTAAATTAACTACAGGAAATTGAGTTTATCTATCTATCTATCTATCTATCTATCTATCTATCTATCTATCTATCTATCTATCTGTCTATCTATCTATCTATGTATATATCTTTGTATCTATCTACCATCTCATCTATCGTCTATATCATCTATCATCTATCTATCTGTCTGTCTGTCTATCTATCTATCATCTATCTATCTATCTATCATCTATCTATCTATCTCTCTATATCTATCTATCTATCTATCATCTATCTGTCTCATCTATTCATCTATCCATTCAGCCACACATGCATATATACTGCTATAGGTAAAATGTAAAATGTCCTGGAGATTCATGTGTTTGTAATAGTCACTACTTGTGATGGCTAATCTCAATTGTCAACTTGGTAGGATCTAGAATCACTTGGGAGACCCACCTTTGTTCATGCCTATGGTGGGTTATTTTGATTAGGTTAATTGAGCTGGGAAGACCCACCCACTGTAGCTGGCACCATTCCCCAGGCTAGGGCCTGGACTATGAAGGAAGAAAATGAGCTGAGCACAGGCATTCGTAGCTCTCTGCTTCCCGACGGCAGATGCCACATCCAGGTGTTTCAAGGCCCTGCTGCCTTAGACTTCCCTCCATGATGAACTCTACCACACACTGTCAGAATGAACCTTTGTTTTTTAAGTTGCTTTTCTCAGAGTATTTTATCACAGCAACAGGAAAAGTAACTAAAACACTAGGGCTGGTGCTATTGATTTGGGAGGTGTGGAAGCTTTGGGAAGTTGGAGTCTATGCAGAGGAAGTAGGTTGTTAGAAGGTGGGCCTTGAGGTTTATAGCCTGTTCTGCTTTTGATCTGCCCTCTACTTATTATTCTGCTGAGATGTGACAAGACACAGATGTATACTCCTGCTACCATGGAGATGCCTAGCATCATGCCTTCTCCACCATGATAGACTATATCCCTTTAAACACTGCAAATAAACCCTTCTTACCTTAAGTTGCTTTTGTTAGGTATTTGGTCACAACAATAGGACAGATAACTAAGACAAAAGATTGGAAACAAGAAGTGAGGACGTTGTTGCTATGGGAAATCTGACCATGTGGTTCTTACTCCTTTAGAACTGGTTTGCAGAAGGAATGTGTAAGAGTTTGGAGCTGAAGGTTAGTGGTGAAGTCCTCAAGTTCTGCAAACACCATAACAGGTCTTTAGGGTGGGAGTTTGGAAGGCCCCAGTGCTGATGGAGATTCAGACAGCACAGGCTGGCCCCATGATGTTGCAGAGGGGAATGAGCACACTAACAAGAATTGGACTAGAGGCCAATATGCCATATTTTGGCAAAGAATTTGGTTATGTTCTGCCTGTGTCCTGGAAATTCGAGTGAGACTGAACTAAAAATGGATTAAGTTGTTTGGCTGAGGAAATTTCAAGACAGCAGAGTATTTAAACTGTGGCATGGTGGCTGCACACAGCTCTTAGTTGTATTTACAGTGAGGAATAGATGAAGATGGAGCAGAAAGATGTGAAAAATGGAGTTTGCTAGGCAAGAAACACGAGTTAAAGTTGTGGACAAGGCTGTTGTGAACAAAGCATCTTTCATTGCTAAAGAAGTTACTTCCATTGAAGAGAAGCCACGGAGTTTGCACTGGGACAGTAGGAAAGATGTCTTGATGTGTAGCAGGGTCAGATTCCCAGCATGGAGCTCTGAGTAGGCCACATGAAGCTGTGGAAGTGAAGCCGAGTTTCAGTGGAAACCCCCGGCTATCAGACAACCCAGGAGTATGGCGTGGTCATCGAGGAAAAATGCAGGTAACCAGATAGAGCTGGCCTTAAAGAGAGACCATGTGATACAGTCAACAGAGCTGGAAACGCAGGGTACTTAAACCTATTGTGGCACAGATGATGTCATCATAGGTCCTAGATGCTAGGCATGGAGCTGCAGCATTTGGTATTTTTCCCAGCTTGGTTTTGGTCTTGGTTTGGTCTGACTTTTCCTTGCTATGACTCCATTTTGGAATGGGAATGTTCATTCTGTATCCTTGCATATTGGCATCATGCTAACGTAAAAAATTAAAAAATTTACAGGCTCTTCAAGTTAAAAATTGCTTTGAGTCTCAGAAGAGACTTTGGGCTCTTGAATAATGATAGAACTGTAGTACTATGGGGGATTTTGAAGTTGAATTGAATGTATTTTGTATTATGAGATGACCAAGAGTCTATGTGTGTGTAAGGGAGGGCAGGAGTGGAATGTCATGGTTTGAATATGGAATATTTGCCAAAGGTTCATCACTTAATTATTACCAGCTGGAGGTGCTATTTGGAAGGTTGTGGAATCTTTCAGAGGTAGTGCCTGACTGGAGGAAGTGAGTCACTGGGGGTGGGCTTGTGTGTGCTCCGAGATGGGAGGCACTGAGGAGCCCCAGCTGTGTATTCTGCCACTGTGGAGCTGCCTTTGCTGCTACGATGAACTGTATCCACTCAAACCATGAACCAAGTAGAGCCTTCCTTCCTCCATTAAGTTGCTTTTGTCAGATATTTTTGTTTTTTTTAGAAATGAGAAAAGTAACACACACACATTAGTACACATGTATGGCTATATGTACACATATGTGATTGAGTTCAAATATCTTTAAAGTTTCTTCTAGTCCTAAGATGTTATGAAAGTGATACACCCAGAACAGTTGACTTTTGTGAATGAGCATCTTGTATTTATAGATGTATTTGCTTGCTTGCATGAAACAATGAGATTTTAAATATTTAAATTTTATGTGTGTGAGTGTATTGCTGGCATGTGTTTAAGTGCACCTGTGTTGTGAAACATCCACAGAGGTCAGAGGAGGGGGTTGGATCCCTTGAAATTGGAGTTACAGATGATTGTTAGTTGCCATGTTGGTGCTGGGAACTGAACCCAGCTCCTCTGCAAAGAGCAGCCAGTGCTCTTAACCACTGAGCCATCTCTCCAGACCCAACAATGAGATTTTAGACAGTGGAACTGATTATCCACTTGAAGTTGTGGAAATCCCCTTGATCTTTAAAAATAGAAGTTTTGCTAATTTCAGGATGGTGTTTCAAATATGCAAATAAATAGAAGAACTACTAATTCTAGGATATGCACATGTAACGCAAATGAAGTCAGTCTTTAGTTTTTAATCAGATGGCACTTTTAGTCATAAAAATTAAGTCATAGGTTTTTCTGTGTGTGCGTGTGTGTGTGAGTGTGTGTGTGTGTGTGTTTTACTGGTAAGAGCATCTAGAGCCTTGGACCTGCTGGCAAGTACTATACCAATGAATAACATCCCCATCCTTTTTTTTTTTTTTTTTTTTTTGAGACGGGACTCGCTATGTAGCCCAAGATGTCCTCAAACTTCATCTTCCTGCCTCAGCCTCCCAACTACTGAGAGTACAGGTCGGGGCCACCCTGCCTGGCAATTAATAGTTATTTTAATAGAAGTAAGAAAGGAGAAAATCATCTATGGAGTTGGGAAGTCATATAACTTATTGAACATACAGGATACTTTTAAGAATGAAAGGGGTTCTAGTAAGAATTGTAGAAGAAAAGGCATAAATCAAACCATTCCAGGAAAACAGAGTTATAGCATCACCCTATTTATTTATTTAAATTTTTTTTGATTGATTTCTTTTTATTTTCTGTGTATGAGTATTATGCCTGTATGTATATAAGTGTGCTCAAGTCATGTGGTACCCTCAGAGGACAGAAGAAGATCCCCTGAAACTGGAGTTACAGATGTTTGTTAGCTGCCATGTTGATGCTGGGAATCAAATCCAAGTCCTCTGCAAAAGCAGCCAGTGATCTTAACTACTGAGCTATATCTCTAGCCCCTCACTTTATTTAAACCTTGATTTCAGCTTCCTTAGTGGTTGAGCCAGGAGTGGGTTTAATTTGAACTGAATTAGATTTACCTTCTCACTGAGAACAACTATAAAATAAAATCTTAGTAAATTAAAACAGCAGCAACAACAACAACAGTAGTTTGACGTTATCAGATTGTAGCCAAGGTAGCCCAAACTTGAGGCTCTTAGAAAAGGGAAAGCATAAGGAGAATTATAATTACCAATGCCCTTATCTTTAGAATACTTGCTTGTTTGCCATGTAGGGCATCAAGGCTGAACACTAGGACGTGAGACTAAAACTGAATATAAGGATATAGAAGTAACCTTATCTTATGGACATTCAAAATCCTGAAGAAATGGAAATGTTAGGACATGATCCTAAAATTCTCAATACAATTTCCCTTCAAGACATTACCTAATTCCTGAACTGGGTATGAGTGGAGTGAAACTCTATTTAGAATAAACCCTAGTTATTCCAAGGTCCAAAAAACTATTCTGAGCTTTGGCAGTTGAACAGTGTTGGAGAAACAAAAACTATAATTCAAAACCTGCCAAAGTCCCAGAAAATTTTACAGGCTGCCTTTCTTTCTTCGTCTTGTCTTATGTGGCTCAGGCTTGGCTTGTGAAGATCCTCCTGCCTCAGCTGTCCTGGAACTCACTATGTAGACCAGGCTGGCCTTGAACTCACTGGCCTCCCCAGTGCTGGGATTAAAGGTGTGCACCACCACGCCTGGCTGCTACCATGCCTTTTAATTGAGCCCTCTGAAGCACTATAGCTGATGATAGAAATAGATCAGAACTAGCTCTGTTCTCACAAAATCTTGAAGATAACCCTCAATTATGTCAGCTCCTGATTGGATCAGGCTTTTCCTGTTTGTTAGGCAGAAGAAAGTAACCTTTTTGTAGAAACATAATGGCTTCCAGAGCGTCTGCAGCCATTTGTGCATAATGAGAGCCTTCAATCTAGAATTTCTGACTATGTGAGGAAACAGGCAAGTGACAAAAGCCAAGATGAGAGAAAATCAGCACTGTGATTAGCGTTCTAGGTTCACAGAAATATAATTTCAACTGAATATAATAAATACATTAAAGAATGTAGATTGAAAACAGAGGAATGTTACCAGAAAAATTAGAATCAGTTAAAGCATAATAAAAAGGAAATTGTAGAGCAGGACGGATGAAGAAGTCAGGAAATGAGCTTAACTGCAAGTGAGACAAGAAAACGGTGAACCAGTAGCTCAAAGGAGGAAGGGCTGATGTGACGTTGAAGTACTGATACGGAAATGCAGACAGAAGCAAAGGACACACGTAGAAGCATCTAACGTGTGTCTAGTGGACGGTCCAGGAGAGGACGCGGAGGAAAACAAAAGAAAGAAAGCATTTGGACATACAGTGGCAAAACAACCTTTGCAACTAATGAAAACTCTTAAACTGTAGATTCATGAAACTCCACAAACCCTAAATAGGACAAACGCGCACGCGTGAGTGTGTGTGTGTGTGTGTGTGTGTGTGTGTGTGTGTGTGTAAATGTTGGAAGAAAATAACTTCTGGAGAATTCTGTGTTACTGACACTATCCATCAAAATGAAGATGAAGATACTGGACAGATGGCCCAGTGGTTAAGAACACTGGCTGCTCTTGCAGAGGACTCAGACTGATTCCCAGCAACCATATGGCAACTAACACCCATTCTTAACCCTAGTTCCAGGGGATCTGACACTTTCTGGCCTCCACAGTCACCAGGCCTGCACATGGTTCACTTACATACACACAGGCAAAACATTCACACATATAAAATAAAATATTTTTTAAAAAGGAAGATGAAATTGACATGCTTTCATTCAAATAAAAAAGGAGAGAAATTGTTCCTGGCAAATCCATACTAAAATAAGCCTAAAGTAGGTCCTGTAGCAGACAGTTAATGATCTTGAAAACGTGGAAATACAGGAAGGATGGAAAGCCGTGGAGCACAGAAATTTATGCCTAACTTTAAATGTGTACTGACTCTTTAAAACAATGTGGTATAGTAGGATATGTAGTGTTAAAATACACAACAAAGGGAGATAGAGAGATGGCTCAGTGGTTTAGAGCACCGGCTGGTCTCACAGAAGACCCAGCTTGGGTTCCCAGCACCCACATGGTGGCTAATAACCATCTGTAAGTCCAGTTCCAGGGGATCCAACATCCTCTTCTGACCTCCATGGACATTGTATGAAATGAGTGCATTTACATGCATGCGGGTAATACACTCAAACACATAAAATAAAAATAATTTAAAAACACATGACAAAAATAGCAAAAAAGGTAAGAAAGGAGTAATTGAATTATTGTGAGATTCTTGTATTATCTGGAAAGTGGTACATTTACTAATTGTAGGCAGTTTAGTGAATTCTAGGTGTATGCTGCTGCAGCATCCATGGTAATTACTAATGGAGCAAAAATATTAATAATTTAGTTAAAAGGAGATAATAGAATGATAATTACTTGATTAATTAAAAACTGGAAAAAGAACCACAAAAGATGGAATAAATGAATGTATTAGTCATGGCCTTCTGGCCGTTTCTCCTTCCAAGCAAAATGCACGACCATGTGCACTGCCCAAAGTCCTGCCCACTGTGAAGACTTTGCTTCCCCTGTGTCCTTCAGGGTTGTTCCAGAAATTGGCTGTAATGCAGCAGCTGTCCATTTCTCAGTGGTGCCTGCATAGCGTGCAGAACCATCTGTAAACAAAGCCCCAGTCTTCTCTTCCTCAGTCAACTGATCATAGGGCACACCCCTATGAAGCCATAGGTGCATGCTTGAGAACAGGAGGCATCGTAACAGGAGTAGGAATCATAGGCATTTGGGCAAGTTGAGTGGTTCCATTTGATAATGGATTGTTGCTGTGCATGGCCTACTTTATGGCTTGTGGGGTCAGATAACACCCAGCTCATGATGGGCAGCTCCGGTCTCATGGTGACTTGGTGGCCCATCGTCAAACATTCAGTTTCCACTAAGGCCCAATAGCAGGCTAAGAGCTGTCTTTCAAAGGGAGAATAGTTGTCTGCAGATGAAGGCAAAGCCTTACTCCAAAATACCAATGGCTTCTGCTGTGATTCCCCTATGGGGGCCTGCCAGAGACTCCAAACAGCATCTTTATCTGCCACTGATACCTCAAGCACCATCGGATCTGCTGGATCATATGGCCCAAGGGGCAGAGCAGCTTGGACAGCAGCCTGGACCTGTTGAAGGGTCCTTTCCTGTTCCAGGCCCCACTCAAAGGTAGCTGCCTTATGAGTCACTTGATATATGGATTGAAGTAACACACCCAGATGAGGAATGTGCTGCCTCCAGCATCCAAACAGACCCACCAAGCATTGTGCTTCTTTCTTGGTGGAGGGAGGGGCCAAATGCAACAACTTATTCTTCACCTTAGAAGGAATGTCTCTGCATGCTCCACACCACTGAACTCCTAGAAATTTCACT